>NC_134354.1:487436665-487747498 GCF_048569485.1 Anomaloglossus baeobatrachus
AGAGCTAAACGCTCAAGGATGTATTAAAAACCGTGAAGCGATGATATAACTCATGCTCTACAAAAGGGCATCAGATATAGCCCAAATCAAATCCTCATAAATAGGTCCTAATCACAGTGGTATCATATAAACCTGGTCAGAATCCAGGAAGACCCCGGTAGGTACCTAGAGGATGTTTTGACAAAATTGAACCATACTCACCCCCACTACCCCTTACTATAGTGCTCCAACTTAAAGGAAAGAAGGAGGGGGGGGGGGAAGGTATGTTACAAATGCTGGCAAAAATACTGGCAGTACAGATCAGATTAACATGGTGTAGTTAGATCCTATATCAGAGGGAACCAAATGCTGATCACACAATACTAGCAGTACAGATCAGATTAACATGGTATAATTAGATCCCATATCAGAGGGAACCAAATGCTGATCATACACAAGGATCAGAGTACAAAACGTAATACGTCCAAAGATGGAACAATCTTACCCCGTCCTGTAGAAAAAAGGGCGACTAGAAGTGTATCATGGCTCGTGGGGAAGCTGTCAGCCAGCTATTTTAGATCCCTTAGAAATGCCATGAAGACATCACCTCCATAATGTTGAGAAACACTCACTCCCAACGCGTTTCATGGGGAACAATCATCAGGGGAGTTCAGGTGAAAGATTACTGGGTACTGTCCATTCACTTATCCTGCAGTATTGTCATGCCCAGTATCACTGTAAACAGAAGATCAAAGGTGGAGAAAGCCCAAATCAGCATATTGATTAGGCCCATCATAATGTCCCTTATGTGAGTCACTCACCACAAAAATCCATATGTCCAGGTACAGATTCAAAAGGTGCCGTGCCGGGCGTCCGGAAACCCGCTCCCATTTATATACCGGCGCATGCGCAGAAGCACCATAAAATCCGATGACGTATCCTCCCAGAATACATCGCGGCCGGAAGTATCACGTCATCGGATGCCGCGTCGCCATAGAGACAGCACAGCCTCCTCCAGTGACATCACATCCTGGGGAGCCGCCCACGCTGGTTAAACAAGGACCCTGAGTGCGTTACCATCGCAACCTGGACGCGCTCGGGTTCAAACAGCGGAGCGAAGTACAAAAATCACCAAGCCAACTCAGGGCAATATCATGGTGGGTATACACAGCTAGAAATGGCAGTATAATAAACTATGATCCGGTACAAGACGCTAACCTATGTAAGGCCCATGATAAAAACGAACATACATAAAAGGTACATAGTCCAAACATATAAGGTAAGGTGGTTCAACCTATGTAAGGAAGAGAGGCATGTTTCCTAGTGAAGCCAGGGATATAAAAGCAATAACCCACTGATTATCACATGGTTATCATTAATACCCCTTTTGAATTGAAAGGCAAAATGGTCACAAAACATGTCACAATGTTTGTAACCGTTGTTGCAGGGACTAACCCTATTCATTAAACCCCCAATAAACATGGAGATAATAAAAAGGGGGGAAGAAAAAGGGGGGTATGTATATAGC
Organism: Anomaloglossus baeobatrachus; assembly: GCF_048569485.1. Lineage (NCBI taxonomy): Eukaryota > Metazoa > Chordata > Amphibia > Anura > Aromobatidae > Anomaloglossus > Anomaloglossus baeobatrachus. Next base: position 487,438,173 of record NC_134354.1, read on the forward strand.
GCATGAGGATAGGCCAGCATGTCACCGGCAAAATGAATCAGAGACTCCCAAGGCACATCAGTGGTAGGGAGGGATAAAAAACACCCAGTGATAAGAAAAAACTAATGTGCACACTAAGCAGATACCCTCCAGTAATCACTGGCCCTACCTAACATGTGGGGGTCGGCACCCTAAATAACCCACGTAAGCGGTGCCCCCACTCGGCCGACGTATATCCCTCCTATACTCACCCCTACCTCTAAGGTGCTCCTACAGAAAGGGTGCAAAGGACAGGGACTCATTCAAGCCAAGTGGTGTCATGGTATTCAGGCTATAGATCCAATAACACTCCTTCTGGAGTATTGTTCGGTCCCAGTTACCCCCTCTGGGTGGTGGACGAATGAGATCAATTCCCATGATTCTGAGACATTCAAGGTTGCCGTTATGAAAGTTGTTAATATGCCGAGCGACCGGGGTATCATTCTTCTTCAGGATGTCATTTTTGTGTTCTCCCACTCGTCGTCGGAGTTCTCTGATGGTTTTGCCAATATAGATTTTACCACACACGCACTGCATCCTATAAACGACTCCCTTTGATTTGCAGGTAATCAATGATCTTATAAAGAAGGTCTTACTGCTGTTGTAGTTGGTGAATTCCTTGCCTTCCTCAATAAACCTACAATTCACGCAGTCGTGGCATTTAAAGCAACCCTTCACCATGCTAGTTGTCAAAACTGGCCCATCCTCATTGAAATGGCTATGAACCAGTCTATCACCAAGGGATCTTGCCTTCCTATAGGTGATAGAAGGATATGTCAAAAGATGTCTCTCAATCAAAGGGTCCATTTGTAACACATGCCAGTGTTTTGAAAGGGTTCCCCTCAAGTCCATCGCCCCATTGTTATAGGTTGTGATGAATCTAAAAATTTTGTTCGATTCATCTTTCTTCATATTGGGGTTCAGTAACCTGGTGCGATCCATACTCCGCACGGAGTTGTACGCCCCATGAATAATACCCTCAGGATAGCCTCTTTCCCTTAGGCGTCCCATCAAATCAAGGGCCTGTTCTTCAAAACCCGCTTCCTCTGAGCAATTACGTCTCATTCTCATAAATTGCCCTTTTGGAATTCCCTTCTTTAGGGGGGCAGGGTGAGCACTTTCCCACTTTAGTAGGGAATTGGATGATGTTGCCTTCCTGAAGGTGGTAGTGACAAGGCAGCCATTAGGTCCCCTCTCCACTAGCACGTCAAGGAAGGCCAATTTGTCCCCACCAATCTCGCTGGTAAAAGTGAGGCCAATATCATTATCATTCAGTTTGGTCATAAATTGGTGAAAGCCCTCGGTCCGGCCCTTCCAGACAACGAAGACGTCGTCAATGTATCTTAACCAAAGAACGACGTCCTCAGTGTCCAGAAGGCCACCGAAGACCACCGTCTCCTCCCACCAGCCCAGGAGGAGGTTCGCGTACGATGGGGCACAGCAACTCCCCATCGCGGTCCCCCTGAGCTGGTGAAAGAATCTCCCACCAAAAGTAAAGGCATTTCTCGTCAGGCAGAATTCCAAAGCCTTTACCACGAAATCATTATGTTGATGGAACTGGTTTCCTCTTGATCCCAAGAAGTATTTTACTGCCTCCAATCCCGCTGAATGTGGGATGGATGAATATAAGGCCTCCACATCAATAGAACATAACAGCATCCCTTCCTCCAGAAAAACATCTTCTATCCTGCGGATAAAGTCGGTGGTATCTTTCAGGTGGGAATTCAGGGACAGTACAAAAGGACGCAAAATATGGTCCACATAGACACTCAGCTTTTCTGTTAAACCACCTATGCCTGAAACAATGGGGCGACCTTTTAAGGGACTAACACCCTTATGAACTTTAGGTAAAATATAAAAGGTCGCCACCACTGGAAAGGCAGGTAAAAGATAATCAAACTCATTGTTGTCAATGATCCTAGACTCCAGAGCTTCCCGCAACATGATTTTTAGTTCTTCCCTATACCCAGAGATCGGGTTCGAGTCTAGTTTGGCATAACACAATTCGTCGCCAAGGATATTCAAGCAGATCTTTTTGTAATCCTTGGAGTCCAGTACCACTACGTTACCCCCTTTGTCAGAGGGTTTTATAGTGATACTGGAATCCCTCTCTAGATTTTTCAAGCTGAGCATCTCTGCCTTTGTCAGGTTGTACTGACCTCTACGTCTGCCTATGCCACTTCTGATGTCCTCAGTGACCAGATTGACAAAGACATCAATTACATCAACCTCGGTCATGGCCGGAGGCATCCTTACACTCTTGTTTTTTAGAGTAGTAAAAGGGCCTTCACCAAGATCGTTTGGATTAATGTCACCAAGATGGAAAAGCAATCTCACATCCTGGAGAAGCTCACCTGGGATTCCCAACTCAGCTGAAGTTTTATCCGCTTGCCTACTAAAGAACTTCTTCCATTTGAGACGTCTCGCAAAGAGGTTTAAGTCTTTGATCGCCTCAAATTCATCAAAGTCCATGGTAGGCACAAATGACAGACCCTTATTCAAAATGGATACCTCCATCCCAGTGAGGGGTCTAGAAGACAAGTTTATCACCTGAGGAGCCCCGCTAGTATTTACGGGTTGAGTTGTCCCTTGCTCCTCAGGTGATATTGGTTGTCTAAAAAACCCCCCCTGCTACCAAAATTTTGAGAAGCTCCCCTATGGTTGGACCTCCCCCTCCCTCTCTGTCTTCTGTATTGTTGTGGGGGCCTGAAAGTATTACTCCTGGTTTCCGTATCGGAAAATTCAGCATCTGTTGAGGAGATATCAGTCTCACTGTGTCTTATATTACGGTTACTAGGAGGAAAATACACCCTGTTCTCCTTAAAGTCCTGTAAGTCCCGTATGTAGAATTTATGTTTCTTCTCTTTTAATTTATATTGAAATTTTTCAATTACTCCTTGTAGAACTGACTCTTTATTTGTAAAGTCCACCTCGTTGTTAAATTTACGAGTGATATCTACATGTTCTTTTAGGGACTCCTCCAGACTAGTGAGATTCTTTTTTTCCTCCTCTAACAGCAGCCTCATGAATCTGAGGGAACTATCAGTAGCCTCTTTTTCCCAAAGATTCATGAAGTCCGCGTTTTTATGGCGGAAACCAGGCTGCAAGGTAATCCTCAAGTGACGTGGGACGATCCCGTCCTTTAGATAACTCTCCAAGGACTGGACCTCCCACCACGATGTAATACGTTCTTTGTAGACCCTAGTCAGGTCCTTGAAGGCCCCACTGAGAGTAGGTGTGTACCTTTTCAATACCAGGTTTTTTTCAGAAAAAACATCTTTGGCCTCTGAGGCCCATTGTCTTGTATCTAGATCAGTAGACAAAAAACCTGCCATTAAAGCAAAATCAAATCAGTAGTTTAATTAGCAAAATACCAGGGGGACCCACAGTATCCACAAAGTAAATAGCTGGATCCAAGAAGAGCCAAATGGTCTGAACACAAATAAGACCTAAAACGTAACTTTTAATAAGTACCAATTAAAAGAGCTAAACGCTCAAGGATGTATTAAAAACCGTGAAGCGATGATATAACTCATGCTCTACAAAAGGGCATCAGATATAGCCCAAATCAAATCCTCATAAATAGGTCCTAATCACAGTGGTATCATATAAACCTGGTCAGAATCCAGGAAGACCCCGGTAGGTACCTAGAGGATGTTTTGACAAAATTGAACCATACTCACCCCCACTACCCCTTACTATAGTGCTCCAACTTAAAGGAAAGAAGGAGGGGGGGGGGAAGGTATGTTACAAATGCTGGCAAAAATACTGGCAGTACAGATCAGATTAACATGGTGTAGTTAGATCCTATATCAGAGGGAACCAAATGCTGATCACACAATACTAGCAGTACAGATCAGATTAACATGGTATAATTAGATCCCATATCAGAGGGAACCAAATGCTGATCATACACAAGGATCAGAGTACAAAACGTAATACGTCCAAAGATGGAACAATCTTACCCCGTCCTGTAGAAAAAAGGGCGACTAGAAGTGTATCATGGCTCGTGGGGAAGCTGTCAGCCAGCTATTTTAGATCCCTTAGAAATGCCATGAAGACATCACCTCCATAATGTTGAGAAACACTCACTCCCAACGCGTTTCATGGGGAACAATCATCAGGGGAGTTCAGGTGAAAGATTACTGGGTACTGTCCATTCACTTATCCTGCAGTATTGTCATGCCCAGTATCACTGTAAACAGAAGATCAAAGGTGGAGAAAGCCCAAATCAGCATATTGATTAGGCCCATCATAATGTCCCTTATGTGAGTCACTCACCACAAAAATCCATATGTCCAGGTACAGATTCAAAAGGTGCCGCGCCGGGCGTCCGGAAACCCGCTCCCATTTATATACCGGCGCATGCGCAGAAGCACCATAAAATCCGATGACGTATCCTCCCAGAATACATCGCGGCCGGAAGTATCACGTCATCGGATGCCGCGTCGCCATAGAGACAGCACAGCCTCCTCCAGTGACATCACATCCTGGGGAGCCGCCCACGCTGGTTAAACAAGGACCCTGAGTGCGTTACCATCGCAACCTGGACGCGCTCGGGTTCAAACAGCGGAGCGAAGTACAAAAATCACCAAGCCAACTCAGGGCAATATCATGGTGGGTATACACAGCTAGAAATGGCAGTATAATAAACTATGATCCGGTACAAGACGCTAACCTATGTAAGGCCCATGATAAAAACGAACATACATAAAAGGTACATAGTCCAAACATATAAGGTAAGGTGGTTCAACCTATGTAAGGAAGAGAGGCATGTTTCCTAGTGAAGCCAGGGATATAAAAGCAATAACCCACTGATTATCACATGGTTATCATTAATACCCCTTTTGAATTGAAAGGCAAAATGGTCACAAAACATGTCACAATGTTTGTAACCGTTGTTGCAGGGACTAACCCTATTCATTAAACCCCCAATAAACATGGAGATAATAAAAAGGGGGGAAGAAAAAGGGGGGTATGTATATAGCGCATGAGGATAGGCCAGCATGTCACCGGCAAAATGAATCAGAGACTCCCAAGGCACATCAGTGGTAGGGAGGGATAAAAAACACCCAGTGATAAGAAAAAACTAATGTGCACACTAAGCAGATACCCTCCAGTAATCACTGGCCCTACCTAACATGTGGGGGTCGGCACCCTAAATAACCCACGTAAGCGGTGCCCCCACTCGGCCGACGTATATCCCTCCTATACTCACCCCTACCTCTAAGGTGCTCCTACAGAAAGGGTGCAAAGGACAGGGACTCATTCAAGCCAAGTGGTGTCATGGTATTCAGGCTATAGATCCAATAACACTCCTTCTGGAGTATTGTTCGGTCCCAGTTACCCCCTCTGGGTGGTGGACAAATGAGATCAATTCCCATGATTCTGAGGCATTCAAGGTTGCCGTTATGAAAGTTGTTAATATGCCGAGCGACCGGGGTATCATTCTTCTTCAGGATGTCATTTTTGTGTTCTCCCACTCGTCGTCGGAGTTCTCTGATGGTTTTGCCAATATAGATTTTACCACACACGCACTGCATCCTATAAACGACTCCCTTTGATTTGCAGGTAATCAATGATCTTATAAAGAAGGTCTTACTGCTGTTGTAGTTGGTGAATTCCTTGCCTTCCTCAATAAACCTACAATTCACGCAGTCGTGGCATTTAAAGCAACCCTTCACCATGCTAGTTGTCAAAACTGGCCCATCCTCATTGAAATGGCTATGAACCAGTCTATCACCAAGGGATCTTGCCTTCCTATAGGTGATAGAAGGATATGTCAAAAGATGTCTCTCAATCAAAGGGTCCATTTGTAACACATGCCAGTGTTTTGAAAGGGTTCCCCTCAAGTCCATCGCCCCATTGTTATAGGTTGTGATGAATCTAAAAATTTTGTTCGATTCATCTTTCTTCATATTGGGGTTCAGTAACCTGGTGCGATCCATACTCCGCACGGAGTTGTACGCCCCATGAATAATACCCTCAGGATAGCCTCTTTCCCTTAGGCGTCCCATCAAATCAAGGGCCTGTTCTTCAAAACCCGCTTCCTCTGAGCAATTACGTCTCATTCTCATAAATTGCCCTTTTGGAATTCCCTTCTTTAGGGGGGCAGGGTGAGCACTTTCCCACTTTAGTAGGGAATTGGATGATGTTGCCTTCCTGAAGGTGGTAGTGACAAGGCAGCCATTAGGTCCCCTCTCCACTAGCACGTCAAGGAAGGCCAATTTGTCCCCACCAATCTCGCTGGTAAAAGTGAGGCCAATATCATTATCATTCAGTTTGGTCATAAATTGGTGAAAGCCCTCGGTCCGGCCCTTCCAGACAACGAAGACGTCGTCAATGTATCTTAACCAAAGAACGACGTCCTCAGTGTCCAGAAGGCCACCGAAGACCACCGTCTCCTCCCACCAGCCCAGGAGGAGGTTCGCGTACGATGGGGCACAGCAACTCCCCATCGCGGTCCCCCTGAGCTGGTGAAAGCCCTTTTACTACTCTAAAAAACAAGAGTGTAAGGATGCCTCCGGCCATGACCGAGGTTGATGTAATTGATGTCTTTGTCAATCTGGTCACTGAGGACATCAGAAGTGGCATAGGCAGACGTAGAGGTCAGTACAACCTGACAAAGGCAGAGATGCTCAGCTTGAAAAATCTAGAGAGGGATTCCAGTATCACTATAAAACCCTCTGACAAAGGGGGTAACATAGTGGTACTGGACTCCAAGGATTACAAAAAGATCTGCTTGAATATCCTTGGCGACGAATTGTGTTATGCCAAACTAGACTCGAACCCGATCCCTGGGTATAGGGAAGAACTAAAAATCATGTTGCGGGAAGCTCTGGAGTCTAGGATCATTGACAACAATGAGTTTGATTATCTTTTACCTGCCTTTCCAGTGGTGGCGACCTTTTATATTTTACCTAAAGTTCATAAGGGTGTTAGTCCCTTAAAAGGTCGCCCCATTGTTTCAGGCATAGGTGGTTTAACAGAAAAGCTGAGTGTCTATGTGGACCATATTTTGCGTCCTTTTGTACTGTCCCTGAATTCCCACCTGAAAGATACCACCGACTTTCTCCGCAGGATAGAAGATGTTTTTCTGGAGGAAGGGATGCTGTTATGTTCTATTGATGTGGAGGCCTTATATTCATCCATCCCACATTCAGCGGGATTGGAGGCAGTAAAATACTTCTTGGGATCAAGAGGAAACCAGTTCCATCAACATAATGATTTCGTGGTAAAGGCTTTGGAATTCTGCCTGACGAGAAATGCCTTTACTTTTGGTGGGAGATTCTTTCACCAGCTCAGGGGGACCGCGATGGGGAGTTGCTGTGCCCCATCGTACGCGAACCTCCTCCTGGGCTGGTGGGAGGAGACGGTGGTCTTCGGTGGCCTTCTGGACACTGAGGACGTCGTTCTTTGGTTAAGATACATTGACGACGTCTTCGTTGTCTGGAAGGGCCGGACCGAGGGCTTTCACCAATTTATGACCAAACTGAATGATAATGATATTGGCCTCACTTTTACCAGCGAGATTGGTGGGGACAAATTGGCCTTCCTTGACGTGCTAGTGGAGAGGGGACCTAATGGCTGCCTTGTCACTACCACCTTCAGGAAGGCAACATCATCCAATTCCCTACTAAAGTGGGAAAGTGCTCACCCTGCCCCCCTAAAGAAGGGAATTCCAAAAGGGCAATTTATGAGAATGAGACGTAATTGCTCAGAGGAAGCGGGTTTTGAAGAACAGGCCCTTGATTTGATGGGACGCCTAAGGGAAAGAGGCTATCCTGAGGGTATTATTCATGGGGTGTACAACTCCGTGCGGAGTATGGATCGCACCAGGTTACTGAACCCCAATATGAAGAAAGATGAATCGAACAAAATTTTTAGATTCATCACAACCTATAACAATGGGGCGATGGACTTGAGGGGAACCCTTTCAAAACACTGGCATGTGTTACAAATGGACCCTTTGATTGAGAGACATCTTTTGACATATCCTTCTATCACCTATAGGAAGGCAAGATCCCTTGGTGATAGACTGGTTCATAGCCATTTCAATGAGGATGGGCCAGTTTTGACAACTAGCATGGTGAAGGGTTGCTTTAAATGCCACGACTGCGTGAATTGTAGGTTTATTGAGGAAGGCAAGGAATTCACCAACTACAACAGCAGTAAGACCTTCTTTATAAGATCATTGATTACCTGCAAATCAAAGGGAGTCGTTTATAGGATGCAGTGCGTGTGTGGTAAAATCTATATTGGCAAAACCATCAGAGAACTCCGACGACGAGTGGGAGAACACAAAAATGACATCCTGAAGAAGAATGATACCCCGGTCACTCGGCATATTAACAACTTTCATAACGGCAACCTTGAATGCCTCAGAATCATGGGAATTGATCTCATTCGTCCACCACCCAGAGGGGGTAACTGGGACCGAACAATACTCCAGAAGGAGTGTTATTGGATCTATAGCCTGAATACCATGACACCACTTGGCTTGAATGAGTCCCTGTCCTTTGCACCCTTTCTGTAGGAGCACCTTAGAGGTAGGGGTGAGTATAGGAGGGATATACGTCGGCCGAGTGGGGGCACCGCTTACGTGGGTTATTTAGGGTGCCGACCCCCACATGTTAGGTAGGGCCAGTGATTACTGGAGGGTATCTGCTTAGTGTGCACATTAGTTTTTTCTTATCACTGGGTGTTTTTTATCCCTCCCTACCACTGATGTGCCTTGGGAGTCTCTGATTCATTTTGCCGGTGATATGCTGGCCTATCCTCATGCGCTATATACATACCCCCCTTTTTCTTCCCCCCTTTTTATTATCTCCATGTTTATTGGGGGTTTAATGAATAGGGTTAGTCCCTGCAACAACGGTTACAAACATTGTGACATGTTTTGTGACCATTTTGCCTTTCAATTCAAAAGGGGTATTAATGATAACCATGTGATAATCAGTGGGTTATTGCTTTTATATCCCTGGCTTCACTAGGAAACATGCCTCTCTTCCTTACATAGGTTGAACCACCTTACCTTATATGTTTGGACTATGTACCTTTTATGTATGTTCGTTTTTATCATGGGCCTTACATAGGTTAGCGTCTTGTACCGGATCATAGTTTATTATACTGCCATTTCTAGCTGTGTATACCCACCATGATATTGCCCTGAGTTGGCTTGGTGATTTTTGTACTTCGCTCCGCTGTTTGAACCCGAGCGCGTCCAGGTTGCGATGGTAACGCACTCAGGGTCCTTGTTTAACCAGCGTGGGCGGCTCCCCAGGATGTGATGTCACTGGAGGAGGCTGTGCTGTCTCTATGGCGACGCGGCATCCGATGACGTGATACTTCCGGCCGCGATGTATTCTGGGAGGATACGTCATCGGATTTTATGGTGCTTCTGCGCATGCGCCGGTATATAAATGGGAGCGGGTTTCCGAACGCCCGGCGCGGCACCTTTTGAATCTGTACCTGGACATATGGATTTTTGTGGTGAGTGACTCACATAAGGGACATTATGATGGGCCTAATCAATATGCTGATTTGGGCTTTCTCCACCTTTGATCTTCTGTTTACAGTGATACTGGGCATGACAATACTGCAGGATAAGTGAATGGACAGTACCCAGTAATCTTTCACCTGAACTCCCCTGATGATTGTTCCCCATGAAACGCGTTGGGAGTGAGTGTTTCTCAACATTATGGAGGTGATGTCTTCATGGTATTTCTAAGGGATCTAAAATAGCTGGCTGACAGCTTCCCCACGAGCCATGATACACTTCTAGTCGCCCTTTTTTCTACAGGACGGGGTAAGATTGTTCCATCTTTGGACGTATTACGTTTTGTACTCTGATCCTTGTGTATGATCAGCATTTGGTTCCCTCTGATATGGGATCTAATTATACCATGTTAATCTGATCTGTACTGCTAGTATTGTGTGATCAGCATTTGGTTCCCTCTGATATAGGATCTAACTACACCATGTTAATCTGATCTGTACTGCCAGTATTTTTGCCAGCATTTGTAACATACCTTCCCCCCCCCCCCTCCTTCTTTCCTTTAAGTTGGAGCACTATAGTAAGGGGTAGTGGGGGTGAGTATGGTTCAATTTTGTCAAAACATCCTCTAGGTACCTACCGGGGTCTTCCTGGATTCTGACCAGGTTTATATGATACCACTGTGATTAGGACCTATTTATGAGGATTTGATTTGGGCTATATCTGATGCCCTTTTGTAGAGCATGAGTTATATCATCGCTTCACGGTTTTTAATACATCCTTGAGCGTTTAGCTCTTTTAATTGGTACTTATTAAAAGTTGCATTTAAAGTTTGCTCAACATGTTGACAGGCCTGTGGAATACTGGAAGAATATAGTCTGTTCAAATGAGACCAAAACTCAACTCTTTCGATGCCACAATACACACCATGTTTAGAGGCCAAAAGGCGCTATATATCACCAGAAAAATACCATACCAACAGTGAAGTTTGGAAGTGGTAACATCATGATGTGGGGCTGTTTTATAGCAAATGGCACTGGCAAACTTTGTATTTGAAGAAATGATGAATGGACTAATGTGCCGAGATATTTTTGATAAAATTCTCCTGCCATCTACCGGGATATTGAAGACGACATGAGGATGGAGATTTCAGCAAGACAATGATCCCAAACACACAGCTATGGAAACTCTCAATTGGTTTCAAAGAAAGAAAGTAAAGCTGCAAGAATGACCCTAAATCCAATAGATAATTTACGGAAGGAAGTAAAGTTCAGAGTTCATAGAAAGAGCACTCTGAATCTTCGGGATTTAAAAAGTGCTTGTGTGGAAGAATTGTCAAAAATCACACTTGATCAATGCATGTGATTAATTTCTCAATACAGGAGGCATATTGAAGGTGTCATCACTAACAAAGGCTTTTGTGTGAAGTATTAAAAACATTTTAGCAAGAAAATTCAATACTTTTTCCATGTCATTTTTCATTAATACACATCACTAAATGTATGGGCATGTATTTATTATTTATTATTATTTATTATTATAGCACCATTTATTCCATGGCGCTGCACAAATAAAAAGGAGTATACAGAATAAAAACAAGTACAATAATTGTGAACAATACAAAACACAGACTGGTACAGGAGGAGAGAGGACCCTGCCGCGAGGGCTCACAGTCTACAGGGAATGGGTGAGGATTCATTAAGTGAGGGTAGAGCTGGTCCTGCAGCGGTATATTTGACTGGGGGCTATTGCAGGTTGTGGGCTTGTCAGAAGAGGTAGGTCTTCAGGTTCCTTATGAAGATGTCCACAGTAGGTGAGAATTTGATATATTGTGGTAGAAAGTTCCAGAGCATGGAGGAGGCACGGAAGAAATCTTGTATGCGATTGTAGGAAGACAAGATAAGAAGGTAACAGAGAAGGAGATATTGTGAAGATCAAAGGTTGCATGCAGGTAGGTACCGGAATACTAGGTCACAGATGTATGAAGGAGACATATTGTGGGTAGCTTTGTATGTCATAGATAGGGTTTTGAACTGGAGGCTTAGGGCAATGGGAAGCCAGTGAAGCGATTGGCAAAATAAATAAGCTAAGGAATAGCAAGGGGAGAGGTGGATTAGTCGTGCAGCAAAGTTTAGGATAGATTGGAGGGGTGCAAGCGTGTTAGAAGGGAGGCCATGTAGCAAAAGGCTACAGTAGTCAAGACAGGAGATGATGAGATCATGCACTAGTGTTTTTTCAGAATGTTGGTTAAGGAATGTATGGATTTGAGAAATATTTTTCAGTTGGGTTTGGCATTAGGTAGAAAAAACTTGGATATCGGGCTTGAAGGAGAGAGTCAAGGGTAATCCCTAAGCAGTGACCTTGCAGGACTGGAGAGAGTGAGCAGCCATTGACTCTGATGAAAGTCTTTTGCGGGGTTGAGTGAGATGGGGGAAAGATGAATTCATGTTGAGTTTTAGAAATCAACAGACATTGGGGGATTTTGTTTAGTAAGGAGGTGATAACAGGTCTAGAGAAAGAGATCTGCATGTCATCAGCGTGCGTAGATATGATATTAAAAGCCATAGGACTGTATTATGTGTCCCAGGCCAAAGGTATAGCTGGAAAAGAGAAGGGGTCAAAATACTGAACCTTTGGGGACACCGACAGATAGGGGGTGAGATGAGGAGGTAGAGTGAGAGTGGGACACTGTGAATATCCAGTAGGTTAGAAATGAAGAGATCCAAGATAGGGCCAAGTCTGTGATGCCAAGAAATGAGAGAGTCTGTAACAGGAGGAAATGGTCCACTGTGTCGAAGGCAGGTGACAGGTCCAGGAGGAGGAGGACAGAGTAGTGTCACTTGGCTTTGGCGGTTAGTAGGTCATTGGTGATTTTACTTAGTGCAGTGTCAGCTGAATGATGCGATCAGGAGCAAGATTGCAACTGGTCAAACAGGGAGCAGGAAGCAGGAAGAGAGGTGGGAGGACAGTTCAAGATGGACATGCTTTTCCAGTAGTTTTGAGGCAAAGGGGAGAGGTGACATGGGGTGTTTTATGGTTTGATTACTTAGCCAGTGTGGATATTGGATTGGCTATTACCGACATCTGTTGAGAAATTAATGTAAATAGCATCTTTAATTTAAGGTCACTTAGATATTTCTTTATTTTTGAAAGGAAAGCACATTTTTTTTCAATGAAGCTAACATTAAATTAAACAGAAATACACTCTATACATTGTTAATGTGGTAAATGACTATTCTACCTTCAAATGTCTGGTTTTTAACCCCTTCACGACCCATGACGGTCTGGCCCCCCCCAATACCTCTTTCCTCCCTCTCTTGGCTTCACTGCGCTATATTGGGTGTGAGTATATTACTCTGCAGGCTCTCTATACTCCTGCCCTAGAATTCACACCTTCCAAGCCTGTGTCTGATGACCTTGCCTTACCCAGGGCCGGTCATCCCAGCCTGTCATCTCTCCATGGTATAACCACTGGCAGGCTAATGCCATGGATTAGATGATCTAATTCCTTTGACACTCACACTTATTCTGCCGCAGGTACGATAGGTGTTGATCCTTAGCTTTGTTTACATACTACTGAGCTCTTTTAGGACATACAACATATGGTATATATATATTTATATGGTATTTCCTTGCTTCATGTCCATATGAGCCATCTGTGGACGCTTATATTATTTATTGTATTTTGACACAATACTTTTGGGTATAGAGTAGGGGTTGTTTTCCTCCTTACAGGTCCATGCTATATATTTATTCTAGCAATTATTCTGCTGCTCCATGATGACATGTTGTTTTTTATATTGTGCTATGTGACCTAAAAACTGTGAAACACCCCCCCCTCCTTCTTTTGGTTGCCTGTGAAGCAATTTATTAGTTTTCACATCTATACCAGGTTATTTATTTATTTAATGGAGGTCCTATGTATTTATTTGATATAAGAGGTATTTTGTACATGTAATTTTGTATATTTTTTGTAATCACGTATTGGAGGTTGGCGTGTCGGGGAACTATGCCATCTGGCTTTTAAATGTTTTTAATTGTTAGTGTCTGTGCCCTTCTTTCCCCTGGGGACGTTTCCTGTCCACATTGTTTGTATACAAATAATAAAAATACAATTTTTTTCACAACTTTAGTATTGTGTTGGTGATCCCGTTTTTGGTATATCTCTTTCTCCCCTCTTGTATAATCCCCGCCCCCTGCCGTCGCAGTGTCCCTGCAAGCTACCAGTGGATTTCCTTCCACCTGCAACTTTTAACCCCTTACATCTCGCTGCCAAAGTCTAGCAGCGAGATGTATATGCGCGCGGCCATTACTTTAACTTACCGCCTCCCCCACCGGAAGTCACGTGCATGATCACGTGACTTTCAGTGGTTTTCCATGGTAGCACAGGGTCATGAGATGACACCTGTAGCTAACATGAGTCACTTTCTCTCAGTGCAGGCGTACTTCCGGCATGGAGAGTAAAACAGCGTATCTGCAGTTCTCAGGTCTATAGCTGAGATCTACAGGTAGGGCAGAGCAATCAGATTGTTGATCAATAAAGCCCCCTAGGGGGACTTGTAAAATAAAAAAAAAGTAAAAAAAAGTTTAAAAAAAAACAACAAAAACCCTAAAAGTTCAAATCACCCCCCTTTCACCCCATTGAAAATTAAAGGGTTAAAAAAAATTAAAAATATACACATATTTGGTATTGCCGCGTTCAGAAATGCCCGATCTATAAAAATATAAAATCAATTAATCTGATTGGCAAACTGCGTAGCGGAAAAAAATTCCAAAGAACAAAAATACGTTTTTTTGTTGCGGGATGTTTTGCGCAAAATGCAATAACAGGCGATCAAAAGGTAGCATCTGCACAAAAATACTACCATTAAAAATGTCTGCTCGAGACACAAAAAATAAGCTGTCACTGAGCCATAGATTCCAAAAAATGAGAACGCTACGGGTTTCGGAAAATGGCACAAAACGTACGCCACTTTTATTGGATAAACTGGTGATTTTTTTTTAACCCCTTAGATACAAGTAAACCTAGACATGTTTGGTGTCTACAAACTCGCACCGACCTCAGGCATCACAACAACACATCAGTTTACCATATAGTGAACATGGTGAATAAAATATCCCAAAAACTATTGTGCGATCACACTTTTTTTGCAGTTTTTCCACACTTGTAATTTTTTTGCTGTTGTCAAATACACTATATGGTTTCATTTAAATGTACAGATTGTTCTGCAAAAAAAAGCCCTCATATGGCAAGATTGACGGAAAAATAAAAAAGTTACGGCTCTCAGAAGAAGGGGAGCAAAAAAAACCCGGAAAAACGGAAAGCGCCCGGGGGCCATAGGTGTATAGAAGCTTATTTTCAACCACCACCACTCCAGTGTTCTAATGGTAGATTGTGTTTGCTGTGTTAAAAGGCTAATTGATGTTTAGAAATCCGTTGAAAACCCTTTTGCAAGTTTGTTAGCACAGCTGAAAACCGTTTTGCTGATTAGAGAAGCTATAAAACTGACCTTCCTTTGAGTTAGTTGAGAATATGGAGTATTACATTTGTTGGTTCCATTAAACTCTCAAAATGGCCAGAAAAAGAGAACTCTCATGTGAAACTCGACAGTCTATTCTTGTTCTTAGAAATGAAGAATATTCCATTCCAGAAATTGCCAAGAAACTGAAGATTTCCTACAACGGTGTGTACTACTCCCTTCAGAGGAGAGCACAAACAGGCTTTAAACAGAGTAAAAAGAGAAGTGGGAGGCCCCGCTGCACAACTGAGCAACAAGACAAGTACAGTACATTAGAGTCTCTAGTTTGAGAAATCGACGCCTCACAGATCCCCAACTTGCAGCCTCATTAAATACTACCAGCAAAACACCAGTGTCAACGTCTACAGTGAAGAGGCGACTCCGGGATGTTGGCCTTCAAGGCACAGTGGCAAAGAAAAAGCCATATCTGAGACTGGCTAAGAAACGGAAAACATTAATATGGGCAACAGAACACAGACATTGGACAGAGAAAGATTGGAAAAAAGTGTTATGTACAGACGAATCAAAGTTTGAGGTGTTTGGATCATATGGAGCATATGTAAGATGCAGAACAACTGAAAAGATGCTGGAAGAGTGCATGACGCCATCTGTCAAGCATGGTGTAGGTAATGTCATGGTCTGGGGTTGCTTTGGTGCTGGTAAAGTGGGAGAATTGTACAAGGTAAAAGGGATTTTGAATAATGAAGGCTATCACTCCATTTTGCAATGCCATACCCTGTGGACAGCGCTTGATTGGAGCCAATTTCATCCTACAACAGAGCAATGACCCAAAGCACACCTGCAAATTATGCATGAACTATTTAGGGAAGAATCAGGTAGCTGGTATTCTATCTGTAATGGAGTGGCCAGACCAGTCACCAGATCTCAACCCTATTGAGCTGTTGTGGGAGCAGCTTGACCGTATGATATGCAAAAAGTGCCCATCAAGCCAATCCAACTTGTGGGAGGGTCTTCTGGAAGTATGGGGTGAAATATCTCCAGATTTCCTCCGCAAATTAACAGCTAGAATGCCAAAGGTCTGCAAAGCTGGAATTGCTGCAAAGGAAGCATTCTTTGACAAAAGCAAAGTTTGAAGGAGAAAATTATTATTTCATGTAAAAATCATTATTTCTAACCGCGTCAATGTCTGGACTATATTTTCTTTTCATTATGCAACTCATTTGATAAATAAAAGTATTATTTTTCATGGAAAAGACAAAATTGTCTGGGTGACCCAAACCTTTTGAACTGTAGTGTATATGTGTTACGGGGGGACCGGCAGATTAGGACCAGGGGTATATATCCCAATCGCCAGTCGGGGCCCACCGTGCTCCAGATGGTAATCGAGCTGCTGGCACCCTGTGAGTTAGGCGGAGACTATAGAGCTGGATGGCTCTGAGTTAACTCAAGGAACCGGTCAAGTGTGTAGGGACAAGTCAGATCGGACGACAACCCAGTTAGCGTTTCGGTGGAGCGGATACTACTCCGTCCATGTGTGTAGGAACACGTCAGGCCGGATGGTAACCAGTTAGCGTTGACCGAGAAGACCGCTGCGACAGCGCCCTGTCGGCCACATGTGTAAGACACGTCAGACCGAACGGTCCTCCGATTAGCGTTTCTGGTCACCACTTGACTGGCCACGTGTGTAAAGGACACGTCAGACCAGGTAGTCACACCAGTAGCATTTGACTGGGAAGCCGAGGAGGATAATAGGGTTCACACACCCAATCCAGGAACACCCTGTTAACTTCACAGCGGTTCTGGGGTGCGCTGTCCGTGCGCGTAGAGGGTACAACCGGACAGGTGGCGCAGCAGGTACACTGTCCGTGTGCGTAGAGGGCACTCTCGGACAGGTGACGCAACAGGTATTCTGTCCGTGTGCGTAGGAGGCACAACTGAACAGGTGACGCAGCAGCCGCAGTCCAGTTAACGTCACTGGACTTCTCTAGCACAACAGGAACGGTAGCAAGGAAGCACGGCGCCTGACCCTCATGTGCTGAGCCAC
The DNA here is from genome assembly GCF_048569485.1 of Anomaloglossus baeobatrachus. Taxonomy (NCBI): domain Eukaryota; kingdom Metazoa; phylum Chordata; class Amphibia; order Anura; family Aromobatidae; genus Anomaloglossus; species Anomaloglossus baeobatrachus. Next base: position 487,455,211 of record NC_134354.1, read on the forward strand.
GAATCTTGGCGTGACAGGCACCGTTCGCCTAGCCCTACCTACCGCTTCCAACAAGGCTTATGCCACCAAGAACTCTAAATGAAGACTGCACACCTCCATGTTGTCTCCAGCCCCTTTTATAACCTGGGTCCGCCCCAAACCCAGGGTGGAACCACCAAGGTCCAATAGCAGAGTGCCATGTCATCAGTGACATCACATGCGACCTATCCGGAACCGCCACGTCATTGATGACCTCATGGCAGCCACGCCCCAAACACTTCACCAGTCATCGTCTGACGACCAATGGTGAGGTGCCAGATCATAGGGGCGGGCATCTGCGAGCCAGTCCGGAGTTTCCACATCATCAGGACACCTGACACCCTCTGCCCTATCAGGGCCTGCCACCTCACGGACATGCTCAGTGAGGTCCTTACCGGACCTAGCCTCTGATGCACTAAGTGCCTGAGCATGCTCAGTAGCCTAAGCAGCAGGATCAGAAAGCAGACTATCAGTTTGAGCATGCTCAGTAGGCACATCCCAGAACTTAGACACAGCACGAAGTCCAAGTACCTGTGCAAAGAGGCTGTTAGGGTTAATTGTGGGAGCATGCTCAGTAGCCTAAACTGAGGACTTAGTCTCAGACATAACACAATCAGGCTGAGCATGCTCACTAGGCAAAACACCGGGCTTAGACTCTGGCTGGGGTAAATCGGTGCACGCATGCGCACTAGCCGCCTCTCCACACCTAGACGTGGTGGAAGGAACAGCCAACTGGACGACCCGAGGCATGGCCAAGAACGGCAGCCGGCGCCTGGGCGCAACAGGAACCGCAGCAGGCTGCTTGCGGCTATGGCGGCGCCAGTTCGTAACAGTACCCCCCCCTTTAGCGGCCCTCCCACTCGAATGGTCTATAGTCGCCACAGATACCACTGAGCGACGGACAGAAGATGGAGACATGCAGTGGGAGCTACAAGACTCGCTCCACCGCGTAATCACCCCAGACGACCAGGTGATATGTGGGGAATGCCACTTCAACCAAGGAATACCCAGCAGAATATCATCTGCACCCTTCGGGAGAACCAGAAATGAAATGGTCTCCCTATGCCCAGATGACATGGCAAGGGTAATGGGCACTGTCCGCTGGTGAATTACCTTGGGCAACAAGGACCCATCCACCACACGGACTCTCACTGGCCTTGGCATTTGCACCAGCGGGATGGCATGCCGCCGGGCAAAAGAGGAGGAGATGAAACTATACCCAGCACCTGTGTCCACACTTGCCCTTGTGGACCATGTTGACCCCTTAAAGGAAATGGACTCGGGAAACGTCACCCTAATGGATGACGCAGAGTCCAGTCTACCTCCAGCTATGGTCACCAATCGCGGTCGCTTACCCTGACGCTTTGGGCAACGGTTGGCATAATGACCATACTGCCCACAAGCGAAACAGGAAATGCCCTTGCGACTCGAAGACCTAGCAACACAAACCCTAGCGATGTCCATAGGGACAGAGATGTCCTCTAAGGGAGGTGCAGTAGGAAAGACCACTACAGTGGCTGAACAACCCTCTGACCTGCGCTCCATCTGACGTTCGGAGGTCCGCAGGTCAATGCGGGTAGCCAGAGTCATGAGGCCCTCAAGGGTAGTTGGTACCTCACGCAACGCTAATGCGTCCTTCACGTGCGAGGCTAATCCCCTCCAGAACAGTGGAATGAGAGTCCTCTCTGACCACCCCAGTTCTGCAGCAAGTGTCCTGAAACTCACAGCATATTGACTTGAGGAGGTACGCCCCTGCTCCAAAGTCAGTAGCTGTAGGGCCGAGTCGTGAGTGACCTAAGGCCCCAGGAACACTTGTCGCAAGGACTCCAAAAATTCCTTAGAGTCCTGTACTAAGGGGTCAGTCCTCTCCCACATTGGTGTAGCCCACTCCAGTGCTCTATCAGAGAGCAAGGAGATGATAAACCCCACCTTCGACCTCTCTGTAGGAAACCGTGCAGCCAACAGCTCTAGATGGACTGAGCACTGGTTCACGAATCCCCTACATGCCTTGCTGTTCCCCGTAAACTTGTTGGGCAGCAAGAGGTGAGGGAGGGTTGGAGTAGGCTTGGTGACGGACACCATTGCAGCCGCTTGAGCCACCACATCATCCATATCAGCAGCAAGAGCAGACTTCTCCAGAGACCTCACTCTGGCATCAAGCTGCAGCATGAACTGACGTAGCTGCTCCATCTCCGCCATGCCAGCCAGACCATGGCGCAGTCTTACTGTTACGGGGGGACCGGCAGATTAGGACCAGGGGTATATATCCCAATCACCGGTCGAGGCCCACTGTGCTACAGATGGTAATGGAGCTGCTGGCACCCTGTGGGTTAGGCGGAGACTATAGAGCTGGATGGCTCTGAGATAACTCAAGGAACCGGTCACGTGTGTAGGGACATGTCAGATCGGACGACAACCCAGTTAGCGTTTCGGTGGAGCGGACGCTACTCTGACCACGTGTGTAGGAACACGTCAGGCCGGATGGTAACCAGTTAGCGTTGACCGAGAAGACCGCTGCGACAGCGCCCTGTCAGCCACATGTGTAAGACACGTCAGGCCGAGCGGTCCTCCGATTAGCGTTTCTGGTCACCACTCGACTGGCCACGTGTGTAAAGGACACATCAGACCAGGTAGTCACACCAGTAGCATTTGACTGGGAAGCCGAGGAGGATAATAGGGTTCACACACCCAATCCAGGAACACCCTGTTAACTTCACAGGGGTTCTGGGGTGCGCTGTCCGTGCGCGTAGAGGGTACAACCGGACAGGTGGCGCAGCAGGTACACTGTCCGTGTGCGTAGAGGGCACTCTCGGACAAGTGACGCAACAGGTATTCTGTCCGTGTGCATAGGAGGTACAACTGAACAGGTGACGCAGCAGCCGCAGTCCAGTTAACGTCACTGGACTTCTCTAGCACAACAGGAACAGTAGCAAGGAAGCACGGCGCCTGACCCTCATGTGCTGAGCCACGAATCTTGGCGTGACAGGTACCGTTCGCCTAGCCCTACCTACCGCTTCCAACAAGGCTTATGCCACCAAGAACTCTAAATGAAGACTGCGCACCTCCATGTTGTCTCCAGCCCCTTTTATAACCTGGGTCCGCCCCAAACCCAGGGTGGAACCACCAAGGTCCAATAGGAGAGTGCCATGTCATCAGTGACGTGACATGCGACCTATCCAGAACCGCCACGTCATTGATGACCTCATGGCAGCCACGCCCCAAACACTTCACCAGTCATCGTCTGACGACCAATGGTGAGGTGCCAGATCATAGGGGCGGGCCTCTGCGAGCCAGTCCGGAGTTTCCACGTCATCAGGACACCTGACACCCTCTGCCCTATCAGGGCCTGCCACCTCACGGACATGCTCAGTGAGGTCCTTACCGGACCTAGCCTCTGATGCACTAAGTGCCTGAGCATGCTCAGTAGCCTGAGCAACAGGCTCAGAAAGCAGACTATCAGTTTGAGCATGCTCAGTAGGCACATCTCAGAACTTAGACACAGCACGAAGTCCAAGGACTTAGTCTCAGACATAACACAATCAGGCTGAGCATGCTCACTAGGCAAAACACCGGGCTTAGACTCTGGCTGGGGTAAATCGGCGCACACATGCGCACTAGCCGCCTCTCCACACTTAGACGTGGTGGAAGGAACAGCCAACTGGACGACCCGAGGCACGGCCAAGAACGGCAGCCGGCGCCTGGGCGCAACAGGACCTGCAGCAGACTGCTTGCGGCTATGGCGGCGCCAGTTACTCCTGGACGAAGCACGTTAAGGTGCGAAATTCGCGTCAGTCTGTTTTGGGAGGCCGTGGCACCATTACAGATTAGGACCTTTGGTAATATAATGTTTTGTATATGTCTGGTGATTTTCTAGATACATTCCCCTGTTATTCTAATTGTATATCATACTCTATTTATTTTTACAGAGTGGGAATGTGGATACAAATTTAACTTTTTTACTTTTGATAAATAGTTACACAAATATCTTTTTGCTAAAACAGTGTCCATCAATATTAATGACAAGTGCCTAGTGTTATCCCTCTATTCCATCTGTCCTCTTGGGCATTTCCATTTTAATATGTAATATGTACTTTTATGTTTAATAAAGACGTTGTTATTTATATTATACATATTAGCTTGCATATAAATTCTTTTTGGTGTGTATTTAGCCTTTGTGCTTCAGCCATCCATATGTGTATTGTGGCTTTTGGTGTTATATATATATATATATATATATATATATATATACACGAGTTGTTTAGTAGTTCTCTGTTTTCAACAAACTTTGGCCATCTGATCAGTTGCGTGAAATACAAACTGAGCTCTACCTTCTTTCTGTCATTGTCCTGATCAGTTATTCAGGCGTAGATGTGACATCACATTTTTTTTTTCTATGTACTTAACTGATGCTATGGGCAAAATCTTGTTGATAGGAGGCAACCCCTTTAATTAGCTTTATTATTCAGCAGTACTGCTTAAAACTAAAGCTGCTTTCAGGGAGTTGATTTTTCTGGTACAATAAAATCAAGTGTAATTGTTCTGTGTTACGTTTCTTTCGATAATTTTTCTATTTCCTTCAGGTATTATTTTGTGTTGTCACACTAATAGCATCGCGGGACAGGAGTTTCAAACCAGGGTGTTGAGGTACAATGAACCAATTCCTTCAAACCGCAAGTAGGTTGTTACCATGGAAACAACTAAATGATAGTCAGGTGTTAGAATGTTCTGCGGCGGCTAAAAATTGCTGTCTAGATACTTAATAGGTGTAAAATTTACAGGAACAAGCCACATGGATAAAACAATAAAGGAAATTCTTCAAAACGGAAAAAAAAGTAAAATAGATAATATTTATATAAAGAAAAAAATGTTACTTTATGCCATAACACTAAAATATGTTTACTATTATAACGAAACATCAGTCTGCATGGCATAGTATGTTTAATAGAGATGTAATTAGTTCCAATCAGTGCTTACAATGAAGACCCTCATTTTCTTTTTTTTTTGCATTTGGATAACTTTGTTGAGTTTTCATCAGACCAAAACCATGTATAGTGAAGATTTCAGCTATTGACAATACTGGCGGTCACCACAGATGTAAAAGTCAAAGCTTTGTTTTATTCCGTACATACAGAATGAATGGTTCCAGCAGTAATGTGCAGACACTATTCAACCAGAGCACTTACGGCAAACAATAGAAAATACATTCTGATCTTGGAATTACCTTAACAGTATGCAGGTTTCTTCACCTTTTCACTGTCTCGATTCACCAACATTTCATTGTTTTTCCTTTACAATTGCATTGTCAGAGATTTCTCAGCTCTGGCAATGGTTGATACTAAATGCAGGCTTTTTAATGAGCCCAGCAACAATACCTAAGTTCTCTTGAAAACCTATACTAAAGGAAAAGGGAATGTCAGGCCCATTTAAACCATCCTACCATTCCTTAAAAATATGGGCCCAATAAATAACAATCAATAGTTTCAATTAATCAAGTATACACAAGGAGACATGAGGGGTAGGAAAGTTCTCATAGCTGTTTATGGAGAATAAATCAACAAGTTTTATTGCATGCAGAAGTTTCCTCTCCGCTGCTCTGCATAATAAAGATTTTTTTTTTTTTAAATGATGTGGGCTAAAGCTATTTTTATAACCAGCACTTGTGAGCTACAACCCTCATCTGACAGCTTTACCTTGATGGTTATCATTGGCTGGCTTAAATTATTTTTGATAACCAGCCAAGGTAAAGCAAATAGCTAATTTATTGAAATGAATAATTAAAAAAAAAAACTGCGTAGCTTCTGCCCTACTGTTGATAAGCAGCCAAGGTAAAGCAGACAGCTGGGGGTTGGTATTATGAAGGTGGGAAGGCCCATGGTTATTTGGCCATTCTCAGCCTAAAATTACCAGTCTGCAGCCACCCAGAAGTGGTGCATCCATTATATGCACCAATTCTTGTACTTTACTGAGCTCTTCCTGATTGCCCTAGTTCGGTGGCAATCGGGGTAATACTTGTGGGGTTGTTGTCAGCTGTGAATTAACAGCTGGTATCAAGTCCAGGTGTTGGTGATGTATATTCGTTTATAAGACACCCCCGTTAATTAACCTGGTAAACATAGACTTATAAAACACAGACACAGGAAAACTAGTTTACTTGACAAAGACTCCTCTACACTCCCTCATTCATCTTGCCTATCTATTGCATAAATATGACTTGTAACTTTTTAACATATGATTTGTAATGCAGATTATTGTCATGTCACTGAATTGTTAAAGTTTTGCTCCTGGAGGTGGAAAATCTTTTTCTTCCTGTATACTAGAAATTACAACCTGTTCATCATCATATTATAGTTATATTATAATAGCTTAGTCTGTTATTACATTATTTCTCGAATAAAAGATCACTGGTTTGAAAAGAGGAGCAGCAATGAGAATGGTTTCCTTAGAAAAGCAAAACAGCATCATCCAGCAAATTGATAGTGGTCTCTCGGGCAAGAAAATTGCCTAACTGCATCATGTGAGTGCCATGACAGTTGTAAAAATACAAAATGAAGTCCATCAATTCAAAAGACAAGAGGTGTACATCCAAGTAAAATACGGTCAACAAAACAGCTCATCACATGGTCTATCAGGTTTTAGTGCGACAAATACAGCAGTGTTTCTCATGAGTGATATTTCTCATGAGTGGTGGCGTCAGTAATTCAGTGACGTCACCACTCGTGAGAAATTCATGGCTGCGGCTGACTGACAGTAACCTATGCAGCCTCGTACTGAGTTGTCAGAACGCAGCTCCATAAGAATTGATGAATGTCATGGGACATTACACTTTGGATTAGGTCGGAATTTCAGGATTTATTTTGAAGTAATACATTGGTGAATGAGAGACTATGGGGGAGTCTTTATTCACCAATTGAATTATGTCAGAACATTGAGTATTTTTAAAATTAATAAATTGGTGAATGAGGGCATGTGGGGGAGTGTTTATTCAAATAAACCTTTTTTTCTGTGTCTGTGTTCTTTTTAACTCTACACTTGCCGGGTTAGCAATGGGGGTGTCTAATAGATGCCTATCCATTAATAATCCCTGAGCTTGATGCCAGCTATCAATTCACAGCTGAAATCAACCCGAAAAGTATTACCCCAGTTGTCATTGCTCCACGGAAGGACCGGGCACAGCATCAGAATTGGTGCATGTAATGGATTTCTCAATTCTGGAGTGGCTGTAGGATGCTATTTTCAGGCTGGGAAGGGCCAAATAACCATGGGCACTCCCACCCTGATAATACCAGCCCCAAGCTGTCTGCTTTACCTTGGCTTGTTATCAAAAGTAGGGCAGAACCCATGCAGTTTTTTAAAATTACCCTATTTTTTTAATAAACAGCCAAAGTAAAGCTGACAGCTGAGGGTTGCAACCCTCAGTTCTCTGCTTTACCTGCGCTGGTTATCAAAAATAAGCTGTACCCCATGTCTTTTTTTTACTTATGCCCTATCCAAATTTATTTGCAAGGCAATTGCCCCATTTTTCAGCCCCTAACTTTTACTATACCCATTTTACAGCTCACAAGTTTGGGTCTCCATTAACTTATATGGGGTTCGAGGTCAAGTTCAAGTCTCAAACCAAACTTTTTTTTAAAGGCCGGCCACGAACCCCGTGATCCCGAACATCCAAGGATCTGCTCTTCACTATTTAGGATCATTGTTTTGCTGCAATGTCCACCCCCATTTGAGGTCTATCATCCTGGTATATGGAAGCAGAGTGTTATCAAGAATGTCTAGGTACATTTGTCCTTTCATTCTTCCATCAATCATATGAAGCTTGCCAGTGCCATATGCTGAAAAACCTCCACATCATGATGTTCCTATCACCAAACTCCACTATTGGTATGGTGTTTTTAGGGTGATATGCAGTACCTTTTGGCCCTCAAACATGTGTGTATTATGGCATCCGAATAGTTAAATTTTGGTCTCATCTGACAAAACTATATTCTGCTAGTATTTCACAGGCTTGTCTTAATGTTGTTGAGCAAACTATAATTGTGCTTGAACATGCTTTTTGTTCAGCAATTGAGTCTCGTGTGGTGACTAGAGTTGTTCGATTCGAACGGTTCGCCAATTTCAAATTCGAGTGATTTTGGGCGGTGTTCGAGTTATTCGACGAACTCGAACGATTTGCTTCAAGTTCGGCAGTTCGAGTTACCGTTCGATAATGGTTCGATCACCAAAAGTGTGGCTTTTCACAGTAAGGCTATGTGCGCACGTTGTGTATCTGCATGCGTCCTGCGTCCCCAGCACAATCCCTCTCTCTTTCCTACTCACGATCACGGGTGCGGCGCTGCACGGCTGTCACAAAGCTCCGGCGGCTTTTCCTCTTTTGAAAATGGCTGCCGCTCATTATTCAATCTGGTATTTCCTGCTTTCCCCACTCACCAGCGCCCATGATTCGTTGCAGTCAGGTAAGCTCCCATGATGAGTGACAGCTGTCTCACTGCAACCAATCACTGCCGCCGGCGGGCGGGTCTATATCGTGCAGTAAAATAAATAAATAAATAATATTAAAAAAAAAAAAACTGCGATTCCCCCCAATTTTGATACCAGCCAGGATAAAGCCACATGGCTGGAGGCTGGTATTGTCAGGATGGGGAGCGCCACGATATGGGGAGCCCACCACCCTAACAATATCACCCAGCAGCCGTCTGAAATTGCCGCATCCATTAGATACGGCAGTCCCGGGACTCTACCTAGCTCATACCGAATTGCCCTGGTGTGGTGTCAATCGGGGTAATAAGGAGTTAATCAAGGCAGACGTCTCCCCGAGATACCTTCCATGATTAACCTGTAAGTGAAAATAAATAAACACACAAAGAAAAATCCTTTATTTGGAATAAAAGACAAAAAAAACCCTCTTTCACCATTTTATTAAAATACCCAAATACCCCTCCAGGTCTGACATAATCCACAGAGGTCCCGCGATGCATCCAGCTCTGCTACATGAAGCTGACAGGAGCGCCGTAAAACACGAGCGCTCTGTGTCAGATCCACGCAGCAACTGACGTGAGCGGGGACGTCCCTGTGGTAATGCCTGCGTGTGCGGTGATGATGGGGTTTGTAGTGCCTGCGTGTGTGTGGTGATGAGTGCGGTAGTGCCGGTGTTTGCCCTAACAACCATCCATCCCTCCATCCATTCATCCCTCCCTTCATCCCTCCCTCTATCCCTCCATCCATCCCTCTCTCCATCAATTCACCCCTCCATCCATCCTTGTAGCTGAGTAATCTACTTCTGGATTCTCTACTAATCTAACCAAATCTTCCCATGCTTTTCATTACAGACAGTTGCTCAATGGGTAGAGCTACTGACTAAGCGCCATTTTCTGGGGTGGCTGCGGACTGCAATTCTCAGAAGGGGTGTTCAGAAAGCTTGGGCACCCTGCGCTGCGGATTCCAATCCCCAGCTGCCTAGTTGTACCTGGCTGGACACAAAAATTGGGCGAAGCCCACGTCATTTTTTTTTTTAATTATTTCATGAAATTCATGAAATAATTAAAAAAAAAGGGCTTCCCTATATTTTTGGTTCCCAGCCGGGTACAAATAGGCAGCTGGGGGTTGGGGGCAGCCCGTAGCTGCCTGCTGTACCTGGCTAGCATACAAAAACATGGCGAAGCCCACGTAACTTTTTGGGGGGGGCAAAAAACTCCTGCATACAGGCCTGGATGGAGAATCCTGAGCCTTGTAGTTCTGCAGCTGATGTCTGCTGTCTGTCTGTATGGAGGAGAGCAGACAGCAGCTGCAGAACTACAAGGCTCAGCATCCTCCAGCCAGGATTGTATGCTGGAGGGAGAGGCAGGGGGAGCAGAACTGCAAGGCTCAGCATACTTCATCCACTAGTGTATGCAGGAGACCAGACAGCAGCGGCAGAACTACAAGGCTCAGCATACTCCATCCAAATGACATGGGCTTCACCATATTTTTGTATGCTAGCCAGGTACAGCAGGCAGGTATGGCTGCCCCCAACCCCCAGCTGCCTATTTGTACCCGGCTGGGAAGTACAAATATAGGGAAGCCCTTTTTTTATTTATTTCATGAAATAATTAAAAAAAACCGACATGGGCTTAGACCCATTTTTGTGTCCAGCCAGGTACAACAAGGCAGCTGGGGATTGGAATCCGCAGCACAGGTTAGCCCGAGCTTTTTGGGCCCCTCTGCTGTGAATTGCAGACCGCAGCCGTCCAAGAAAATGGCGCTTTCATAGAAGCGCCATCAACTGGCGCTGTATCCAACTCTTCCAGCAGCCCTGAAGCCAGGTGGCTTGCTGGGTAACAATGGGTTAATAGTAGCTTTGTTTTACTAGCTAGTATTAAAGCCAGAGATTCTTAATGTCAGGCAAGTTTGACACGGCCATTAAGAATCTCCAATAAAGGGTTAAAAAAAGACACCACACAGAGAAAAAATACTTTAATAGAAATAAATACACAGACACACTTAGAGACTCCATGTTTATTACTCCCTCTCACCCTTCCACGATCCTGGTCTTCTGTGTTCTTTCTCCTTCAACCCATGCAGCTCTGCTACATCAGACAGCACTGCATGGGAAGAAGACACTGCTGCTCCCGTGCAGTCTAATCACTCAGTGAGTGAGCAGAGGCTGCGGGTTGTAAGCGGTGACATCACCGCTGCCACCGTTGAAATAGTAATCTGACAGGCGGGTTACTATAGCAACGGTGATCTCTGTTATTCATCGGCTGTGGCATCCAGTCCTTGCATGTGGGCTAAGTCTGTAAAGAGCGCCCACATGTAGGAACGGGGAGCTAAGCACGTGCCCAAGCATCTCGCCTGTACACGGAGATGCTCAAACGAGCACCGCGTACCGGGGAGATGCACTGACAGGACCTAGCATGATGTCTAGCCATGTGACCAGTCTGTTGCCAATGAGATAATACACATATGAATGGTCACATGCTATGATGATGTCAGGGAAGGTTCTATCATCAGTGCTGATTACCGGGAGGGTGCAGCGATGATCGGAAGGAAAAGCGGCGGGAGACAGAGTGCAGGACGCGTCGCGGGGACCTCTAAGTGTAATGGCAATGTTTATTAACTGTATGTGTACATCTATAATGTGTTTGTATGTGTTTGTGTTTGCCTCCCATTGTTTTCAATGGGGTTTGAAGGTGTTCGTCGAACGTTCGCCGAACGGAGCCGCCATTTGACGAACTGAACTGAACTCTAACACTAGGGGGGTGGCTCAACACTAGTGGTGAGTGTGCATACAGGCTCTGCCTTCTGGTTCCTTAAGGAAACCAAAGAGACCAGGAGTTTTTAACAGGCAAGGTACAAAAGTTTATTTATTTTACCAATAATCACAAGGTGTCACAGACAGATGACAAAAGACATACAGATTAAAATTGTGCTGTAAAAGGGGGAAACACCCATGAAAAGTGGGACAGAGAGGTACGCTCGTGAGTCTATCATAGACATAGGGTTTTTTTGGCCAGATGAGCAATAAAGTGCAGAAAGTATATCCAGAGTCTTAAGCCATCAACTTACCCATTATTACAGAGCGTCACACCTGCGTCCCACAGTTCAAACATACCCAACCAACGCGCGTTTCGCGTCACATATATCAGCTTCCTCAGGGCGGGTTTAATTCACAACCCCAAAACCGGATCTTATATGTAGTGAAGAATACTCCAATTGGTTGTCCCGCAAGTCAATCAAGAGAGATCGCTATTGAGGCGCATGCGCATCGCAAACGGGACGTCCACTTCCGCTCCGTCCGGCAATACACAGAGAGGAGGTACCCAGAAATCAAGGTAACCAAGGACGCTAATGCGTCACAGCTCTCATCATAAATACGCAGGACGGGTCAGAGGGACGAATCGTAACTGCGACGGGCATGCGCACAGCGACCTTTCTGAATATAGAAAGATAGAAAGATGTTCTAAAGACCGACGTGCAGGGGATATACCAGCGCTAATTCTGCACATAGTTCTACCCATATTATAATACCACTTATATACTAAGTGCAGCGGGGACATCTATATATATAATTGCCTTATTCTGTCTGTCTGTCTGTCTGTCTGTCTTGCTCCAAAATTGTGTCCTTACGGTGACACAAAGCTGACTGGCCGCTGGGCTCGCCATGGCCCCGCCCCCCCGCACGGATTGGCCGCTCGCCCAGGCAACTCGCCCACGCCCCGCCCCCCTCACGCAATGCACGCTCGCTCTGGCCCCGCCCCCCGCACGCATTCCCCGAACCGACCGACACGGAGCCACGACTCCCAGGTGAGTACTGTACCCCCGGGAGCCCACATCAGCGTACGCCACCAACCCAGCCGACACATACCCTCGCATTGCTGGGGTTGCCGCCGTATGCTGGTGTGGGCTCCCGTGCGAGCGGGGGACGGGATACGCTGGTAACCATGGTAGCATAGTTACCAGTGCATCAAGGACCTGCAGCGGCGGAACATACACATGCACACACACACACACACACATCAGATCACACTTACTCTCACACACACCTCACACACACATCACATCGCATCCACACACTCACAACATCCTGGGATATCGCTTGCTTCTCGGCGGCGATACTGTGCAGTGAGCTTCCAGGACCTGCCGGAGGATCACATGGCCAAAAGCATGTGGTATCTCCGGATGTTGTGAGTGTGAGCGCGTATGTGCAATATCGTCAATGTGTGTGTGCGTGAGTGTATGCGATCGGGTGTGTGTGAGTGTATGCGATCGGGTGTGTGTGAGTGTATGCGATCGGGTGTGTGTGAGTGTATGCAATCGGGTGTGTGTGAGTGTATGCGATCGGGTGTGTGTGAGTGTATGCGATCGGGTGTGTGTGTGTGTGTGTATGTGATCGGATCTGTGTCGGCAGAGGAGCACGGCGTGCTGGAGGAGGCTGGGAGGAGAGAGGCTGATCCTGGGGAAGGCTGGGAGGGGGAGGCTGAGAGAAGAGAGGCTGATGCTGGGGGAGGCTGAGGCTAGGGTAGGCTGGGAGGAGAGAGGCTGATGCTGGGGACAGAAAAGGCTGATGCTGGGTGGAGAGAGGCTGATGCTGGGAGGAGAGAGGCTGATGCTGGGAGAGAGGCTGATGCTGGGAGGAGAGAGGCTAATCCTGGGGAAGGCTGGGAGGGGGAGGCTGAGAGAAGAGAGGCTGATGCTGGGGGAGGCTGAGGCTGGGGTAGGCTGGGAGGAGACAGGCTGATGCTAGGGACAGAAAAGGCTCATGCTGGGAGGAGAGAGGCTGATGCTGGGAGGAGAGAGGCTGATACTGGGAGGAGAGATGCTGATGCTGGGAGGAGAGAGGCTGATGCTGCGGGCAGAGAGGCTGATGCTGCGGGCAGAGAGGCTGATGCTGGTGCAGCATGGGGGATGGAGCACGATGGGGAGTGCGCAGCATGGGGGATGGACTACGTTTGGGAGTGCGCAGCATGGCGGATGGACCACGTTTGGGAGTACGCAGCATGGGGGATGGAGCACGTTTGGGAGTGTGCAGCATGGCGGATGGACCACGATTGGGAGTGCGCAGCATGGCGGATGGAGCACGTTTGGGAGTGCGCAGCATGGCGGATGGAGCACGTTTGGGAGTGCGCAGCATGGCGGATGGAGCACGTTTGGGAGTGCGCAGCATGGAGGATGGAGCACGTTTGGGAGTGCGCAGCATAGCGGATGGACCACGTTTGGGAGTGCGCAGCATGGCGGATGGACCACGTTTGGGAGTGCGCAGCATGGCGGATGGAGCACGTTTGGGAGTGCGCAGCATGGCGGATGTAGCACGTTTGGGAGTGCGCAGCATGGCGGATGGAGCACATTTGGGAGTGCACAGCATGGCGGATGGAGCACGTTTGGGAGTGCGCAGCATGGGGGATGCAGCAGGATGGGGAGTGCGCATTATGGCGGATGGAGCACGTTTGGGAGTACGCAGCATGGGGGATGCAGCAGGATGGGGAGTGCGTATTATGGCGGATGGAGCACGATGGGGAGTGCGCAGTATGGCGGATGGAGCACATTTGGGAGTGCGCAGCATAGCGGATGGACCACGTTTGGGAGTGCGCAGCATGGCGGATGGAGCACGTTTGGGAGTGCGCATTATGGCGGATGGAGCACGTTTGGGAGTGCGCAGCATGGCGGATGGAGCACATTTGGGAGTGCGCAGCATGGCGGATGGAGCACGTTTGGGAGTGTGCAGCATGGCGGATGGTGCACGTTTGGGAGTGCGCATTATGGCGGATGGAGCACGTTTGGGAGTGCGCAGCATGGCGGATGGAGCACGTTTGGGAGTGCGCAGCATGGCGGATGGAGCACATTTGGGAGTGTGCAGCATGGCGGATGGTGCATGATGGGGAGTGCGCAGTATGGCGGATGGAGCACGTTTGGGAGTGCGCAGTATGGCGGATGGAGCACGTTGGGGAGTGCGCAGTATGGCGGATGGAGCACGTTGGGGAGTGTGCAGCATGGCGGATGGAGCACGTTTGGGAGTGCGCAGCATGGCGGATGGAGCACGTTTGGGAGTGCGCAGCATGGCGGATGGAGCACGTTTGGGAGTGCGCAGCATGGTGGATGGAGCACGTTTGGGAGTGCGCAGCATGGTGGATGGAGCACGATGGGGGGAACGCAGCATGGCGGATGGAGCACGTTTGGGAGTGCGCAGCATGGCGGATGAAGCACGTTTGGGAGTGCGCAGCATGGCGGATGGAGCACGATGGGGAGTGCGCAGCATGGCAGATGGAGCACGTTTGGGAGTGCGCAGCATGGGGGATGCAGCAGGATGGGGAGTGCGCATTATGGCGGATGGAGCACGTTTGGGAGTACGCAGCATGGGGGATGCAGCAGGATGGGGAGTGCGTATTATGGCGGATGGAGCACGTTTGGGAGTGCGCAGCATGGCGGATGGACCACGTTTGGGAGTGCGCAGCATGGTGGATGGAGCACGTTTGGGAGTGTGCAGCATGGCGGATGGAGCACGATGGGGAGTGCGCAGCATGGGGGATGGAGCACGATGTGGGGTGCGCAGCATGGGGGATGGAGCACGATGGGAGGTGCACACCTCCCCCCAACACACACAAACACACGCGCACTGCACAACACACACACACACACTGGGAACCACAAACACCGCCCTACACAGACACCCACACACACAGACAACGCTGCACACACACAACACCCAACACACAAACACCGCGGCATACATAAATATACGCACATACCGCACAACACACACATTGCACAAAACATACCTCCCCCCAAAACACCCCACACACACACAAACCGCGCAACACACACACACAACGCTACAGACACACAGCGCTCTACAAACAACGCAACACACATACAACACCGCTCTCACCCCCCGCCACACCCAGACAACACCCAGAACATGTACAGCCCCTACACAAACACTTGGTAACTACACACAATAACATCTATATATATATATATATATATATATATATATATATATATATATATATATATAACAAAAATCATACATGAACTACACAATACGTAAATTCTAGAATACCCGATGCGTAGAATCGGGCCACTTTCTAGTATAACATAACCACAATATGGAAAAGTGAGAACATTAGACTTTTCTAAAGCACGGGAGTACATCATAAAGGATTGGAGGGGAAAGGTTATACAGAACATTAGTCACAATAAATTAGAAACAAAAAACAATTTCTGGCTTTCCTCCAAGGTATTAAAACTTTATCTGTTGATAGTAGTCAGATAAACCTATATTCCCATATTACTCTCTCTTTTTTTCTCTGCTTTTCTCCTCCTTTCCCTGCCATCACTCATCCATAGCTGAGTCACGTTATGGATCCTAGGAATTGGGATTAAGAATACAGGTTTTAGAAAATGATGTAGCACAAATAACAAAAAGTTAAAAAACAAAATTTAAAAACTGGCAAGGGCATGTATCTTAAGACCAAGTCATAGAAAAAAGTGACCAAAGGATTCAAAAAAGGGGGGAGAGGGACGGGGGTGGGGGTTTTTGTGGGGGGGAGGGGGGAAGGGAAAAGAGGGGGGAAGTGGAGAGGGGGACAAAAAGGTGGGGGGAACGGAAAAGGATGAGGAAGGAAAAAGCCTCATAGAATTATCATAAGAAAGGCGCAAAATTTGCTGCTTCATTAAGCCCCATTGGGGCAACAGTATCCAACCTAATGATCCATCTCATTTCTTTCTGCGCCAAAGGTTTTTTAACATTACCACCTCTTATCCCCAGATGGATCACATCTATCCCTCTCGCCATGAATGTCTTAGGGTCACAGGAATGAAATTGCCTAAAATGGCGAGGGATAGTTGTAAGTGTCGTCATGTCAGTCACTGTCTTTGCCGCCATAATGTCCCTCACATGCTCCCGGATTCTGACTCTCAATTCTCGTGATGTGAGACCGATATAGATCTTATTACAGCCACAGGTGGCGTAATAGATCACATTGCTCGTATCACATGAGATATGTTCCCTAATGGAATAGATTTTCGTACCATCACTAGTCATAAAATCAGAGCAGCGGGAGACATTAGGGCAGGAAAGACAACGACCGCACGGGAAACAGCCATTAGTCGGACCTGGCAACCCAAAAATATATTCTTTCTGTGGGGCAACATAGTGGCTTTTCACCAAGATGTCTCTTAAATTCCTACAGCGTCTTGCGGTCATTAAGGGCACCGCTGGTAAAAAAGATTTAATGGAGGGATCAGATTGGAGGACATGCCAATATTTATTAAAAATTTGCCTCATATCGTACCACCTCTCATTAAAGGTCGAAATGAATCTGATATTTGGTGATTCATTCTGCAGTGCCCTTTTTGTTCGTCCACCTCCTTCACGCAGCAACTCATTACGCGGGGCCAAATTAGCCCTTTGGTATGCCCTCTTCACACACCGATCACTATAACCCCGCGCCTTAAATCTCAGCCTTAAATCATTTGCCTGGTCATGAAAAGAATTGTCCTGAGAGCAAATCCGCCTAATTCTTAAGTACTGTCCAATTGGGACAGCCGAAATAGTCGAGTTGGTATGTGCCGACGTGGCATGGAGCAATGAGTTCACAGACGTCGGCTTCCTATAGACATCCGTCTGCAAAGCCATTGCCCCATCCACAGAAATTCTAATATCTAGAAAATCAATTTCATTCGTACTGTGGCTAAAGGTCAGTTTGATGTTATATATATTATCGTTGAGTTGGTCCTTGAACTCCCCGAGCTGGAATGGTGTGCCATGCCATATGATGAACAAGTCATCAATGTATCTAACCCACAACTGTGCCATGGGGGCAGCCCATGCGCCTCCGCCCCCAAACAAACCTCTCTCCCAGTACCCGAGAAAGAGGTTTGCATACGAAGGCGCACAGGCCGCGCCCATGGCAGTTCCCCGCCTCTGCAGATAGTATCTATCCTTAAAAACAAAGAGGTTGTGGGTTAGTACATATTCAAGGAGCTCAAGGACCAACTCGCAGATACGGCTATCCCAATTACTGACACCCAAGAAAAAACGGACATCCCTCAGGCCATCATCATGCCGAATGCAAGTATACAAAGACTCAACGTCGGCTACCACCAGGAGGGTCTCAGGGTCCACATGGATCCCGTCAATTCTCTTCAATGCCTCGGTAGTGTCACGTACGTAGGATGGAAGGGTCTCGACTAAAGGTCTTAAATAGTACTCAATAAATTGGCAGATCGGACTGCATAACCCCTCCATCCCCGACACAATAGGTCTTCCAGGTGGATTGACGGGATCCTTGTGGACCTTGGGCAACAAATACAATGTAGGGATCTTAGGGTATTTAACAAATAACCCATCGAGAACCCTCCTGGTTATAACCCCCTGGTGATAGGCATCATTAAGGATGAGATAGAGCTCGGCCGAGAATGAGACCAAAGGGGAGAAGTCCAGTTTCGTATATGTTAACTTGTCACGTAGCTGCCTGTGCGCCTCCCTCTCATACATCTCAATCGGCCATAACACGACGTTGCCCCCCTTATCGGCGGCCTTAAAAACCACATCCTTTATAATTTGTAGTTCATTTAGGGCCTTTCTCTGAACCACCGTAAGGTTGTCATGCGTTCGGCGTGTGGAGATCCCACGCAGCTCGTCAGTGACAAGCTTAGTGAACACCTCCACAGCTTGACACAATGACAGAGGGGGGAACGTCGTAGATCTAGGCATTATAATGGGAGGGAACCCACCTGGCAGCTGGACAGATTGTTCTTCTAAAAGATCTTCAAGATCCTGGAGTGCTCGTCGTTCAGTCTCATCCCCGGCCGAGGGAACAGATGTTCTGGTGTGTAGTTTCTTGAGGATAAGCTTGCGCGAAAAGAGGTGGACGTCCTTCAGCGCTGCAAAAAAGTTGAAAGCATTACTGGGAGAAAATGTTAAGCCTTTACTCAGGACCTGGATCTGGGCAGTGGAAAGCTGATGTTTAGAGAGGTTAATTACCTGCAGCTCCCCGCCAGTTTAATTTTTAGATGAAATCTGATTCTTATTTTTGGATGGCCGTAGTCGATTATTCCAGTTAATTCTCCCGGATTCCTGATTGCCCCTCATGAGTGTGGATCCATTTCCATTAGTTAGGGTTTCCTCCCCTGAGGTACAAAAAGTCATCGATCCAGACCTAGATCGATCATATCCAGGTCTACGATAAGGATGTGATCTTTCCTTCTTATTCCGCCACCTATACATTTTGTTTCCCTGTTTATCCTCCAAATATCTTTGTAACTTTTGGATCTTCCTCCCCTGTATTTCTTTGCCCCAGATATCAATCTCGGTATCTAGATCCTCATTACATTTTTTGAGAGCAGCTGGTGTTAAATTTTTCTCCATGTTATCATAGAGCTCAGTAATTTCCACCTCTAGGGTTTTTAGGGATTCCTTGTCAAGATCTATCAAAAGCTGAAGAAATTGTCTGGAGCAGGTGGTGGCAGCACTTTCCCATCTGTTCTTAAATGTTTCATTATCAATCGGAAAAGAAGGAAAAACTTGGACTCTAAGTCCTCGAGGAATTAACCCCATTTCTACATAACGTTAAAGAAAAATGCAATTCCACCATGTTTTCGTCCTTTTCCTTAATAACTCCTTCATTTTGTTAAAATATTCCTTAGGCGTCTGCCCCACTCACGTGAATTTCACGCACGTGCCGAGAGACACGTATTTCCCCTGCGTGTTGCGTGCAGGTAAGTACGTGTCTCTGGTACGTGCGTGACACGTGTGTTCTACGTGTGCTATCCGCGATAGCACACGTAGAACCGGTAATTATTATACTCACCTGGTCCTTCCTGATGTCCGCGCTGCTGTCCATGGTGCTGATCCTCGGTCTCCAGCCCTCCTGTCTCCCCGCTGCTGCTGCTGCCAGGCAGTGAAGTGAATATTCAATGAGAATAATGAGCGGCGGTCGGCAGCAAGAGGCAGCAGCGGCAGAGACAGGAGGGCTGGAGAAGGTGAGTTAATGTTTTTTATTTTTTTCCCTGACATGTGTGTTTACTCCGGCGCGTGTCACACGGGACCGCATCCACACTACACCCGTGTGGTACGGGTGCGGGCCGTGTAACACCCGTGCTGCCGGAGAAAACACTGACATGTCAGCGCTTTGAAAATCGCACACACGTACAAACGCACACGGACACACGTTCCGTGTGGTTTTACGTGTGTGTGCCTGCTACCATAGGGTAGCATTGCTGTACATGTCTCCGTGCCGCCGGTACGTGTAAAAAATGACAAACACGTGCCGGAGGCACGGATGTGTGGCGCAGGCCTTAGTGCCCGTGCCAGTAGTATCTAAAACCAAAGGTAATTAACCTCTCTAAACATCAGCTTTCCACTGCCCAGATCCAGGTCCTGAGTAAAGGCTTAACATTTTCTCCCAGTAATGCTTTCAACTTTTTTGCAGCGCTGAAGGACGTCCACCTCTTTTCGCGCAAGCTTATCCTCAAGAAACTACACACCAGAACATCTGTTCCCTCGGCCGGGGATGAGACTGAACGACGAACACTCCAGGATCTTGAAGATCTTTTAGAAGAACAATCTGTCCAGCTGCCAGGTGGGTTCCCTCCCAATATAATGCCTAGATCTGTGACGTTCCCCCCTCTGTCATTGTGTCCGGCTGTGGAGGTGTTCACTAAGCTTGTCACTGACGAGCTGCGTGGGATCTCCACACGCCGAACGCATGACAACCTTACGGTGGTTCAGAGAAAGGCCCTAAATGAACTACAAAATATGAAGGATGTGGTTTTTAAGGCCGCCGATAAGGAGGACAACGTCGTGGTATGGCCGATTGAGATGTATGAGAGGAAGGCGCACAGGCAGCTACGTGACAAGTTAACATATACGAAACTGGACTCCTCCCCTTTGGTCTCATTCTCGGCCGAGCTCTATCTCATCCTTAATGATGCCTATCACCAGGGGGTTATAACCAGGAGGGTTCTCGATGGGTTATTTGTTAAATACCCTAAGATCCCTACATTGTATTTGTTGCCCAAGGTCCACAAGGATCCCGTCAATCCACCTGGAAGACCTATTGTGTCGGGGATGGAGGGATTATGCAGTCCAATCTGCCAATTTATTGAGTACTATTTAAGACCTTTAGTCGAGACCCTTCCATCCTACGTACGTGACACTACCGAGGTATTGAAGAGAATTGACGGGATCCATGTGGACCCTGAGACCCTCCTGGTGGTAGCCGACGTTGAGTCTTTGTATACTTGCATTCGGCATGATGATGGCCTGAGGGATGTCCGTTTTTTCTTGGGTGTCAGTAATTGGGATAGCCGTATCTGCGAGTTGGTCCTTGAGCTCCTTGAATATGTACTAACCCACAACCTCTTTGTTTTTAAGGATAGATACTATCTGCAGAGGCGGGGAACTGCCATGGGCGCGGCCTGTGCGCCTTCGTATGCAAACCTCTTTCTCGGGTACTGGCAGAGAGGTTTGTTTGAGGGCGGAGACGCATGGGCTGCCCCCATGGCACAGTTGTGGGTTAGATACATTGATGACTTGTTCATCATATGGCATGGCACACCATCCCAGCTCGGGGAGTTCAAGGACCAACTCAACGATAATATATATAACATCAAACTGACCTTTAGTCACAGTACGAATGAAATTGATTTTCTAGATATTAGAATTTCTGTGGATGGGGCAATGGCTTTGCAGACGGATGTCTATAGGAAGCCGACGTCTGTGAACTCATTGCTCCATGCCACGTCGGCACATACCAACTCGACTATTTCGGCTGTCCCAATTGGACAGTACTTAAGAATTAGGCGGATTTGCTCTCATGACAATTCTTTTCACGACCAGGCAAATGATTTAAGGCTGAGATTTAAGGCGCGGGGTTATAGTGATCGGTGTGTGAAGAGGGCATACCAAAGGGCTAATTTGGCCCCGCGTAATGAGTTGCTGCGTGAAGGAGGTGGACGAACAAAAAGGGCACTGCAGAATGAATCACCAAATATCAGATTCATTTCGACCTTTAATGAGAGGTGGTACGATATGAGGCAAATTTTTAATAAATATTGGCATGTCCTCCAATCTGATCCCTCCATTAAATCTTTTTTACCAGCGGTGCCCTTAATGACCGCAAGACGCTGTAGGAATTTAAGAGACATCTTGGTGAAAAGCCACTATGTTGCCCCACAGAAAGAATATATTTTTGGGTTGCCAGGTCCGACTAATGGCTGTTTCCCGTGCGGTCGTTGTCTTTCCTGCCCTAATGTCTCCCGCTGCTCTGATTTTATGACTAGTGATGGTACGAAAATCTATTCCATTAGGGAACATATCTCATGTGATACGAGCAATGTGATCTATTACGCCACCTGTGGCTGTAATAAGATCTATATCGGTCTCACATCACGAGAATTGAGAGTCAGAATCCGGGAGCATGTGAGGGACATTATGGCGGCAAAGACAGCGACTGACATGACGACACTTAAAACTATCCCTCGCCATTTTAGGCAATTTCATTCCTGTGACCCTAAGACATTCATGGCGAGAGGGATAGATGTGATCCATCTGGGGATAAGAGGTGGTAATGTTAAAAAACTTTTGGCGCAGAAAGAAATGAGATGAATCATTAGGTTGGATACTGTTGCCCCAATGGGACTTAATGAAGCAGCAAATTTTGCGCCTTTCTTATGATAATTCTATGAGGCTTTTTCCTTCCTCATCCTTTTCCGTCCCCCCCCCTTTTTGTCCCCCTCTCCCCTTCCTCCCTCTTTTCCCTTCCCCCTTCCCCCCAAAAAAAAAACCCCACCCCCCGTCCCTCTCCCCCCTTTTTTTGAATCCTTTGGTCACTTTTTTCTATGACTTGGTCTTAAGATACATGCCCTTGCCAGTTTTTAAATTTTGTTTTTTAACTGTTTGTTATTTGTGCTACATCATTTTCTAAAACCTGTATTCTTAATCCTAATTCCTAGGATCCATAACGTGACTCAGATATGGAGGAGTGATGGGAGGGAAAGGAGGAGAAAAGGAGAGAAAAAAAAGAGAGCGTAATACGGGAATATAGATTTATCTGACTACTATCAACAGATAAAGTTTTAATACCTTGGAGGAAAGCCAGAAATTGTTTTTTGTTTCTAATTTATTGTGACTAATGTTCTGTATAACCTTTACCTCCAATCGTTTATGATGTACTCCCGTGCTTTAGAAAAATCTAATGTTCTCACTTTTCCATATTGTGGTTATGTTATATGTCCCCGCTGCACTTAGTATATAAGTGGTATTATAATATGGGTAGAACTATGTGCAGAATTAGCGGTGGTATATCCCCTGCACTTCGATCTTTAGAACATCTTTCTATGCTCAGAAAGGTCACTGTGCGCATGCCTGTCGCAGTTGCGATTCGTCCCTCTGACCCGTCCGGCGTATTTATGATGAGAGCTGTGACGCATAAGCGTCCTTGGTTACCTTGATTTCTGGGTACCTCCTCTCTGTGTATTGCCGGACGGAGCGGAAGTAGACGTCGTGTTTGCGATGCGCATGCGCCACAATAGCGATCTCTCTTGATTGACTTGTGGGACAACCAATTGGAGTATTCTTCACTACATATAAGATCCGGTTTTGGGGTTGTGAATTAAACCCGCCCTGAAGAAGCTGATATATGTGACGCGAAACGCGCGTTGGTTGGGTCTGTTTGAACTGTGGGACGCAGGTGTGACGCTCTGTAATAATGGGTAAGTTGACGGCTTAAGACTCTGGATATACTTTCTGCACTTTATTGCTCATCTGGCCAAAAAAACCCTATGTCTATGATAGACTCACGAGCGTACCTCTCTGTCCCACTTTTCATGGGTGTTTCCCCCTTTTACAGCACAATTTTAATCTGTATGTCTTTTGTCATCTGTCTGTGACACCTTGTGATTATTGGTAAAATAAATAAACTTTTGTACCTTGCCTGTTACAAACTCCTGGTCTCTTTGGTTTCCTTATGCTATTATGGAGTGGCAATTTTTGTGATACGGTGAATAATGACGGAGATGTGCCTTTAGTTCAAATATTTAATACTTCTGGTTCCTTAGGAAGACTGTGAAGTGCTTTATGGCCAATCAGGTAGCATAGGTCTGAATTACCATCATTTCTTCTATGGTCAGGTCTATTCCAACTCATGCAGGAACCACTAAGGACAGCAGAGTTGGGATCTCTAGCATGTATAGGAACCACAGGGTCGGTTGCAGTTGCAGTTTTTAATGCGTTAGCTTTACTCTTTTGTGAGTCGTTGTACCAACATAACATTTTTTGTGTGGCCCCTTGGTCATAAGACATTTTATTATAAGGCATCAGTTGAACCAACAGGATTGCTTTCGAATTACTGATTGTAATCGTGGTGTCATGATTTTTCATGTTTTTTTGCCCCTCTCTTTTTTCATGTGTTCAATAATTTCTCCCTGTGTCATTTCTCATTATTTCACATCACTTAATTTATGGACTTCTATGTTTTGATTTATTTGCCTGTGTATATTGGATGGGTTGCTACCCTCATCTGGTGAGAAATGTATGTGAATAGCACCTTTAGAAATTTATTTACTTTGAAAATTGGTGACGTGTTCAATACTTATTTCACCTGCTGTTTATATACTTTATATACATTGAGTCTATTTATTTAAGCCATATATTCTGTTCTGTGTAAGAATGTCAGTGGCTATATCCTATGGCACATTCTCACTGGTGGTAACAATGTTCCTTTTTGAGGGTGTAACTTTAGATGCTGCGCTCTCACACAATAAAAAGGTTAACTCTTATACTTTAAAACTTTCAATGCTTTTTTTATTGCTTCTCCCAGGAGTGACACAGCTCAGCATTACTAATCTGCCTAAAATCTCATTACTTCTCTTACAGTTCTTGTTAAGTTTCAAATAAGGAAACCTCCATTGAGGCAGAAATGCCCCAGGGCCAAACAAACTAAAGAACATTTTATACCGCACTTCCATTCCCCTTTACAATTTCAATAAAAGCAATTAACTACCTAAGTAGTTTACTAATTCTAAAAGTATAAAATTACATATGTGTATTTTGTTGCAATCTGATCTTTTTACAAATTTTTCAGATGCGTAGGTAGATAATTTGTTTTTACTGTACTATGTCTATGAAAATAGAAAATGTATTAGGTGTAAAGTGATAAATGCTCAAATATAATTTATTAGAAATTAATTGACTTTACAATATTATAGTCATGTTACAAACCATGTATGTGTAGAGCACTTTTGGCAGTTCATGAATCATGAATACTTTTGTGATCTTCAGAATGTCATGACCAGTTAATAAGTTTTGATAATGTTAAATCTCTTATGATCTGAATTTTTCTGTTATAATCAGTTATTTTCTTTAACAAAACCCAATTGAGCAAATTATCATCTATCCACAGTTTAGGTGATATCTTAATGATTGCTGGTAGCCCCATTGCTGGGATCAGCATCAATATTGAGAACAGAGCTCTGAAATGCCCTCTTGGAATGGAGCTGTGGCCACTCTACTCTATTGTTTCCATCAGTCGCATAGTCATTAACTGTATTAATTAGTGGATTTTCTTCAATTAAAGGATTATTTCAGACTTGGCAAGTTACCACCTATCCCATAGACATGTAATAACTTTCAGATCGCTGAGAGTCTCACTGCTGGGATACCGACAGATTTCAAGAATTGGCTTTGAAATATGCCATTTTAATAGAGTAGTTGTCATGCATCCACACCACTGCTCTATTCATTGTCCGCAGGGTTACCCAACACCAGTCCTCAGGAGCCACCAACAGTGCATGCTTTCAGGATTTCCTTAGCATTGCACGGGTGTTGGAATCATCACCTGTGCAGGAGATTAATTTATTATCTGTGCAATGCTAAGGAATTTCTGAAAACATGCACTGTTGGTGGCCCTTGAGGACTGGAATTGGAGAACCCTGGGCTATGGGACCACCTGAGAAAGCAGAATTTGAGTGAACAGAGCCCAAATAAAATTGTAACTGATGACTGTGGTGATAAAATCAACTTCAATTTTTTTATCTTTTACTTTTTATGCTAGTTTAAAACAAATTGTATACATTTTGAATTACAGTAAAGACCACATACACAATTAATAGCTGTTGTCTGTACCATGGTAAAGCTGGTCAGTATGCCAACAGTTATATATACCGAGTCCCTCATATATATTGAACGTTCTACTCAGGAAAGAACTCCTGGCTTAAAGGGAACCTGTCACCTAGAATATGCGTTCTGACCTATCAGCAGACGCATGTGTGCACTAATTACACCTCCCTACCCATCCCTGTGTTATAAAATTGTATAATATGAAAGTAATATAAAACGTTTTATTACCTTCATATTTCGTATGTAAATAGCAGGGAATGTGGTCACAGGGGCGGAGCCTTGCCCTATTGACGTCTGCATATTTCCGTGGTATCACACCCCTGTGGACGTGATACCATGGAGCGACGTCCCCATCGCTCATTCTATCCTGCGCACATTGCGGCAGTCTTCTTTTCCAGGTGTTCAATCGCCGGCTTCAGACGCGCACTGCCCATGCGCAGTGCGTGTCTGAAGCTGACAAGGAGAACCCGGAAGAGAAGCCTGCTGCAATGCGCACAGGATAGGATGAGTGACGGTGACGTCGCTCCAAGGTATCACGCCCACAGGGGCATGATACCACAGCAATATGCAGACGTCTATAGGGCAAGGAGCCGCCCCTGTGACCACATTCCCTGCTATTTACATACGAAATCTGAAGGTGATAAAACATTTTTTATTACTTTCATATTATACAATTTTACAGCACAGGGATGGGTAGAGAGGTGTAATTAGGGCACACATGCATCTGCTGATAGCTCAGAACGCATATTCTAGGTGACAGGTTCCCTTTAAGTCCAACAGAACAAAAAGATAAGCTGTAGGAAATCGTTTGTGGTTGTGTGATTCTTCTTTCACCCAACATCTATTGTCAGAGGAGAGTCAGAAGGCCAACTTGCATGTTAGATTGTTGACTTTATACCATTGATATAGGCTGGTATTAGTCTAGTGTGTAAGGAATCTGTCAACAGGTTTTTGCTACCCCATGTGAAAGCAGCATGATGTAGGCTGTGAGACCCTTAAACTAATGATGCCTCACTTAGTTTACTGGGTTCAGCAATTCTGACACAGAGTTTTTAAATTTAGTAATGCAGCAAAGCTAAGACAGCTGCCCCCGCCAACATTAGTCTCCTCATATACAATGTCTATGCACAGTGAGCACCAGGGGGTGTGTCAGACTCGACTGCACAAGGCTATGTAGTCTGAGCAATGATAATCTCCTGGTAGTAAAACATACATTGCAGGTAAACAACAGCGTAGCTTTGTGGTCCATCATTATGATGACCTTGTGTACGTCCTGTAGATTTTAAATCAGTGTCTCCTTTTATTGTACAACGGAAGCTGGATCTCTTTACCTTCTCTTGCATTCATCCACATCCTCAGAGCATTTGATCCGTGCATGATGCCACTATCACTGATTGTGCTGGATTTCTATCTACATGGTAAACAACAGCATGGACCTTGATAAGAGAGGCATCTCTGAAATCTGTATTTTAACTCCTAAAGCATGCTGACTTCAGATTACATAGCAAAAACCTGTTCAGAGTTTCTAACACATTTGTCTATTACAATTTAAGCTAAATCAACACTTAACCCAATAATAGACAGTTCTCATACACATACCAATGATAAGTTCAATTATTGTGTTAGGCTTCTATAACTTAGCAGGGTCCATCAAAATACAATGTACTAGTCTAGTAAACAGCATATAAAGTGTATACCAACAACAATAGTATTTTCTAGGTAATGAGAAAGGAAGTACTAAAGGTTAGCAAGAAGAGTTAAAGAAAAGAAAAAGGTGAATGAAAGCAATAAAGAACAGAAGAGGTCAGAATAGAATGGAACCAGGAAATAGAAAAAACAGTGTTGTTTTTTAAATCAGGAGATATCCATCTACTTTACTATATCCTGCAAACAGGGCCGGCTCCAGGTTTTTGTGGGCCCTGGGCGAAAGAGTCTCAGTGGGCCCCATCCACCCATAGACATGCACAGATACATACACATACAGGCACACGTACACATACTTATTTAAAGAGAAATTCACAAAAACACATAAATAGACATAAATCTAGACACAGTCAAATACACTGACATACATAGATACACATCATACATACACACACACATTATTTTTATATATTTATCCTGTATATATATTTCTAATATTGGGAAGCCGGCAACAGCCTCATTCACTTCCCGGCTTGTCTAACAGACATGGCCGCACATAGGGCACACTAACACTGCTGTATATACATCACAAGAGAGGCTGGGGACAAACACAATACTGGGGGGAATACATATTACTGAGGAAAGGGGTATACAGCTCTAGAGGAGGGCAGTGACTGAGGTGGGGGGGACAGCTGTGAGGTGGGGGGTTGACATGCAGCTCTGGGTGTATACAGCTCTGGGGTGGGGGGGGACATACAGCACCTGGGTGGAGGGGACATACAACTCTGGGGGTATAGTAGTATGCAGCCCCATATTGTGTTATGAAGCCCCCATTGTCCTCCATATAGTATTATGTAGCCCCCATATGCACTATGCAGCCCCCATATAGCACAATGCAGACCCAGATAGCATTAGGCACCTTCATGTAGTATACAGCACACATATAGCACAATGCAGACCCAGATAGCAATAGGCACCCTCATGTAGTACACAGCCCCTAAATACCACAGTGCAGAGCCAGATAGCATTAGGCACCCTCATGTAGTACACAGCACCTATATAGCACAGTGCAGAGCCAGATAGCATTAGGTATCCCAATGTAGTACACAGACCTATATAGTACAGTGCAGACCCAGACAGCACAGTGGAAACCCAGATAGCATTAGGCACTCTCATGTAGCATACAGCTTGTATATAGCATAGCCTGTATATAGCACAGTGCAGAGCCAGATAGCAGTAGGCACCCTCATGTAGAATACAGTGATTAATACTCAGTGGCGTAACTAGAGTTTGATGGGCCCTGGTGCAAAATTTGGACCGGGGCCCCCCTCCACGTACACCGACACTTAGGGTGCGGGATAATGACACTGACACTCGGGGTACAGGATAATGATGCTGACACTTGGCTCTTACCCTCAGCACCCAGGTTTCCCATGATCTGAAATCCCTCTATCAGTACCCTGCTTTCCCATGTTCTGATATCCATCTTTCCCTCAGCACCCAGCTTTCCTATAACAGAGTAAAGCTGGGTGCTGAGAGATGTATAGCAGAGCATGGGAAAGCTGGGTGCTGAGGGAAAGAGCCTTTTTCCCTCAGCACAAAACATTCCCATCCCATACTTGTATCTTTGTCCTCCTTGTATATAGATCTCCAAATACTATAATGGCCCCCACATAGCCTTCCATATAATATAAAGGGTCCCACATAAGCCGTCATATATTATAATGCACCCCCATAGTTCTCCATGTATTATAATTCACCCCATAGTACTCCATATATTATACTGCACCACAGTCCTCCATGTTTTATAACGCACACCCATGTGTGACCATGTGTAAGGTAGCCTCCATATTTCTCCATTTATTATAATGTAGCCCCGATAGTGCTATATGTATTATAATGTAGCGCCATAAATCATCATATTGTATTATGCAGCCCCATACTCCTCCATGTATAATGCACCCCTAGTCCATGTATAAGGTGTCCTTCATTTTGTATTATGCAGCCCCATACTCCTCCATGTATAATGCACCCCTAGTCCATGTATAAGGTGTCCTTCATGTTTATTATGCAGTCCCATAGACCTCCATGTATCATGCAGCCAGCAAAATAAAAAAACAAGTACCTCTCTTCTCCTTCCGACCCCTGCGACTGCGGTAGTTACGCCCCTGCCCCCAAATGTCACACACCCTGCACCCCCATATCACACACACTACACCCCCATATCTCACACACTTTGCTTCCCATACAGCCTGCACCCCCATATCACACACACTACACCCCCATATCACACACACTACACCCCCATATCTCACACCCTGCTTCCCATACAGCCTGCACCCCCATATCACACACACTACACCCCCATATCACACACACTACACCCCCATATCTCTCACACCCTGATTCCCATACAGCCTGCACCCCCATGTCACACACACTACACCCCCATATCTCTCACACCCTGCTTCCCATACAGCCTGCACCCCCCATATCACACACACACTGCTCCCCATACAGCCTGCACCCCCCCTATCCCACACACACTGCTTCCCATACAGCCTGCACCCCCCCAGATCTCACACACTACACCCCCATATGTCACATACCCTGCTCCCCATACAGCACTGCACCCCCCATATCACACACAATACACCCCCATATCACACACACCCTGCCCACATATCTCACCCTGCCTGTACCCCAACTTACCCCTCTCAAACACTGTGCACCCCTTCACATCCTTCTGTCAGTCTGCAGCCCTCATATGTCACTCACCCTGCAGCCCCCCTCACCCTCATGTCCCCTCTTTTCTTATTACCAGTCATCATGTGTCCATTATCTCCTTCAGGATTCAGTATCTTGCTTTCTCCCCGGCATCCTGTGTCTCCTCCCACACAGTCACATGGGCGTGACATCATCGCAGGTCCTGCAGGATGGAGATCCCGTCTGCTTTGCAGGTCAGGACTAGCACTCCTGCAGCTCAGACACGGCTGGTGGGCCTCTCCAGGTCAGGGGCCCCTCTACTGACACTGGGCTCCCCTGACTCACAGGTCGGCCACTACACAGCGGCACTACACATAGGGGCCCGGCAGCCGGCTCTGCAGAGTACTAGTGCCGCTGTGTAGTGGCCGGCCTGTGAGTCAGGGGAGCCCAGTGTCAGTAGAGGGGCGGCTCACTTCTCGTTCGCCCGCTGATCCGGTCTCCTCGGCGCGTCGTCCATTGCTGTCGCTCGCTCTGACCTCTCAGCAGGCGCGCAGTGATGACGTCACCGCGGTCCTCTGCAGAGCTGTCAGAAGAACGCCGACAGTCACAGCGGGGAGAATGATAAGAGAGAGAGCGCCGCTCACTCTCTCATCATTGCTCTCAATTGTATCGGCACCTGCAATGCCGATGCAATTGAAAGCTCGATCCTCGGCGGGGGGCGGTGACAGCGCGGCCACCGGGCCCCCCTGAGTAGCGGTGCGCCACTCCTGCCACCGCGAGTGGGCCCCCCCGGCAGCTCAGGGCCCCGGCATTTGACCGGGTTTGCCAGGTGCTGGCGCCGGCCCTGCCTGCAAAAGTACGAGCAAGAAAGAAATATAAAATGTATCAAGGTTGGTATCATGATTTTGAAGGGTGGATAGAAGAAACATTGTCCCCTTATTAGCTGCCTATCCTGAATCAAGGAGTTGATGCCCAGTTCAGCCCCCAAAACCCCAAACAGTTGCATAATCAAAGTCAAGTATATCAAAGATGTACTACTGCCATTTTCTAAAGCACTAGTACAACTTTGCAATATTAAGCACAGGATATTACAAGATAATCTAGTTTTAGAAGCCACAAAAATATTTAAACAATATAAGTTTATCGTAAATAAAATCTAGTTTAATATATTTGTCACCAAAAAACGTTACTCAATGGGTGCCAATTAAAGAATGTACGTCTGGAACACCATGGTGTGAACAAGGTGCAAGACTCAAAAATATATAACTAATCAATAGGATAAAGAGTTGCACACCAGTCACAATGTATAGGGGAATAATGAAAAGCAGAACTGCTATGGGAATACTAGACTGAAAAATACAATGGACTATCTGAAAAAAGTGAAAAACATGAAAATGGTATGTGCATAACTGCTATGAATAATAGGAATGAGAGAGATGTTTAGCCATTGTATTGATCAATGCAAAGGAGCCCCAAAACCAAACGCCAAGGTAATCTGTATTTTTGGGGTCCTAACCTACGTGTAACCTCACCTGCAGTTAAAAAAAACTTGCTCTGTATGGGAAGCAAAGGACCCTTGCACCTTGTTCACACCATGGTGTTCCAGTTGTGCATTCTTTAATTAGTATGCATTTTCTGTCTGAGAACCCTGCTCCACCCATAGCCATGTGTCTTATTTCACATATATAGCTTGGTCCTTTTCTTCCCATACAGAGCAAGTTTTTTAACTGCAGGTGAGGTTACATGTAGGTTAGGGACCCCAGAAATAGAGATTACCTTGGCGTTTGGTTTTGGGCTCCTTTGTATTGATCAATACAATGACTAAACATCTCTCATTCCTATTATTCATAGCAGTTATGCACATACCATTTTCATGTTTTTCCCTTTTTTCAGATAGTCCATTGTATTTTTCAGTCTAGTATTCCCATAGCAGTTCTGCTTTTCATTATTCCCCTATACATTGGGACTGGTGTGTAGAGTTGAGCGATGATCGAGTCGAACGGTTCGCCAATTTCATGTTCGAGTGATTTTGGGGGGTGTTCGAGTCATTCGACGAACTCAAACGATTTGCTTAACGTTCGGTAGTTCGAGTTACGTTCGAGAATGGTTCGATCACCAAAAAGCGTAGCTAGTTACTAGCTGGCTTTTCACTGTAATAGTGTGAGTCACTGTGAATGATGATATTATCAAAATTCAGCGTATAGTGTGCGGGGGGACGGGGTTTAGATCAGTGCTGCCGCTGAGTGCTGAAAGAATGGCGATCGTCATTTTTTTTTTCCTAACCACACGTACAGTGGGGCGGGCCAGGCTGTCAGCAAATCACAGACACACACAGTAAAGTGGATTTTTGCCAGACAAGCAAAGGCATGTGTCAAAGGCTGTGCATGTCACATGTCCTTGCCTTATAAGACACGGCCATTTTCCCCATCGCCGCCATTTTCTGTCTGCGTCTGCTGCGGGTGGGTGACAGTCACCGCTCCTGCTCCCACTGCGGCTGTTGTGTGCGCTATAGATATACAGTGCAATCTACACAGCGCATTAGGGATTACTTGTAATTTCAGCCCTTTTCAGGGCTGCATTACAGCCATTCATACCCATCGTTGCTAGGCAGGTCTGTGCTAACGATGTGCAGGAGTTTATATACCAGCATCTGGCTACATCAGCTCAGGCAATTCATTGGGGCATTGTTTCATTGGCATAGAAAGTGAGGCTTCCTTTGCTGTCCAGCTAGCTATAGCACCTGTGCATTCTACACACCTGCCCATTTTTGCTACGCAATTTTAATTGCAAACAGTGCTGACACTTTTAGTGGCATTTTAAAATTGTCTGGGATACTAACTTAGTGTTCCTTTGCTGTCCAGCAAGCTACAGCACCTGTGCATTCTACACACCTGCCCATTTTTGCTACGCAATTTTAATTGCAAACACTGCTGACACTTTTGGGGCCATAGTTTCATTGTCAGAGATAGTCAGTGTTGGTTCTTCAGCTGTCAATAAAGCTAGACGACCTCTGCATTGTACACCACCTGTCCATTTTTGCCACGCAATTTCAACTGCCAAAAGTGCTGCCATTTTTATGGGCATACTTTCATTGTCTGGGATACTATGTTAGGGTTCCTCTGCTGACAATATAGCTATACCATCTCTGCATTGTACACAACATCTCCATTTTTGCTACGCTATTTTAAATTGCAAAAGGTGATGCCAGTTTTAGGGCCATAGTTTCATTGTCAGGGATAGTCAGTGTTGGTTCTTCAGCTGTCAATAAAGCTAGACCACCTCTGCATTGTACACTACCTCTCCATTTTTGCTACTACATTTTAAGTGTCCAATCTGGTCACAAAAAAATGAGTGGCAAAAGGACAGATGCTGGTGGAATGGGAACAGACGTGTTGGAAAGGGAAAAAAAGTTTGTGTCCGTGGGGTAGGTGGTAAAGCTACAGTAACATCTGCTGAAGAAAGGCCATCTTCCAGCAAAAGTAAGATGTCTACTATTTTCCGTGGACAATCTAATGTGCTACCTTTTTTACGGAACCGAACAACTCTAACAAAGGTAGATGAGGCACAAAAAAAGAACATGCTTGCATGGATCTCAAGTGCTCTAACAAGTGGCCTCTCCTCAATCTCAACTTCAACATCCAAAAAACAACAGTCCTCTAAGTTGTCACACCAATCACATTTGCTTTCTACCAGCTCTCAAGTCTCCACCTGCCCTTCAGAGTATGGTGTAACAGAGATGGGTGAGTCTGCAGAGCTCTTCAGTCACACTATAGCCTGGGAATCAGAGGTCTGCTCCCAAGCTACAGTGAGTACAGACCAGGAAATGATCTGCAGTGATGCCCAGAAGCTTTGTGAGTCAGATTCAGGCCTTGATGACCAAGTTTCTGAACATAATGTAGACCCTCATTCCCAAACTGTAACACCTCTTGGTGGAGACAATGAGGAACATACTGATGACGATGAGACTCAGATACCTGATTGGAATGACAACTTAACTATTCAATCAGGGCAGGAAGAGGTTAGGTCTGAGGGCGAGGGGAGCACAAACACACAGGTTGATGATGAGGTTGTAGATCCCACTTACTGTCAACCCACAGTTAGGCACTCGAGGAGGTCAGCAGAGGCGGTGGAGGAGGATACAACTGACGACGAGGTTAGCTTGCGCCTATCTGGACAAAGACGGAGTACTGGAAGCACGTCAACAACTGCATCCTCAGCCGCAACTCTGCCTCTGAGCACAAGTCGGGGTGGCTCTCCAGGTCGCATGTGCTCTAATAGTTCCTAGCCTGGTCCTTTTTTGACACCGCAAAGGATCACCCAACTCATGTGATCTGTAAGATTTGTCACCAATCTGTAAGTAGAGGCCAAAAACTCACTAGTTTGACTACTTCGTCCATGAACCGTCACATGAATAACAAGCATAATTCCCAGTGGGAAGCTCACTGTGCTACAATGCGACCTAGCAGAGCATGCCAACCACCGTCTGCCCCTTCAAGTGCATCCGCGCACTCTTCATTCTCTATGACTGTGGGGACAGCTGTCAAACATGCTTTTCGACGCAGACCTTCCACCTCTTTAACCGCAACAGGCAGTTTGATTGGCAGTTTTGTTTTTTTTTTACTAGCAGTCCTACCTTCATTAAGTATTTAAAACATCAATATTTATTAGATAAATTTAAAAGTACAAAATAATCCCACACCGTGAGTGAATACACACAACAAAAACAAAACAAAACATCGGACACAATGAGGCCACAAGTGGGGACCCCCTTTTATATGCGGAGTTTTTGTGGAAATCTCGGTACTATTTATCTAGATTAGGGCAACAGGTTTAAATGCACCCTAAATCTGTCTGTCCGCTACCTATCAATGGAGATATAACTTATGTTACACGCACCCTAAAGTTAAGAAGGTGCCCCCATTCCACGACGGCTAGCCCTTTATAGCTGCCCCTAAGCTCCCTCACTAGTACAGATACAGGTAGCTTAGATGTTTAAATAATTAGTTCAATAAAGAGATCACTTATCTTAAATACTCTCACGGCAGCTTAATACATGAGCACAGTCCGAAAAAAGCTAATGAGGCCACAATTGGAGACCTCTACATTTATGGAACTCTCAGTACTGTCTATTCAGATTAAGGCAACGGAGTCTAAATGCACCCTACCTCAGTCTGTCCGCTACCTGTCAATGGAGATATAACTTTCGTTACACGCACCCTAAAGTTAAATAGGTGCCCCCATTCCACGGCGGCTAGCCCTTGGAAGCTGTCCCTAAACTCCCTCACCAATTCAGGTATAGGCAGTTTATATATATAGATAATTATTCAAGATGGTCACTTATCTTATCTTATGTTCTCATGGCAGCCTTTCCACATAAAGATACAGTCCGCAATATGTCCAAAGAAAACTCGACGCGTTTCCCCCCACTAATATATATTGGGGTTCATCAGGAGTTTCAAGGCACAATCGCCATTCTGATGTCCAGCTGCATGTATAGCAGCAAATGTCCCTCAAAAGACGGTGCTTGTGGCAGAGCCACAACATCTAAGCTACCTGTATCTGTACTAGTGAGGGAGCTTAGGGGCAGCTATAAAGGGCTAGCCGTCGTGGAATGGGGGCACCTTCTTAACTTAACTATCCATTGATAGGTAGCGGACAGACAGATTTAGGGTGCATTTAAACCTGTTGCCCTAATCTAGATAAATAGTACCGAGATTTCCACAAAAACTCCGCATATAAAAGGGGGTCCCCACTTGTGGCCTCATTGTGTCCGATTTTTTGTTTTGTTTTTGTTGTGTGTATTCACTCACGGTGTGGGATTATTTTGTACTTTTAAATTTATCTAATAAATATTGATGTTTTAAATACTTAATGAAGGTAGGACTGCTAGTAAAAATTTGATATACTGCCTCCAAACAATAAATTCTTCTAGTTTAAAAAGTTTGATTGGCAGGTCATCAGTTGTTTTGGAAGGGGAAACAAGTGCTGGTGTAGAGCTCTCTCAGACATCGAGAGCACCATCTTTGGATGAAAGCAACATCATGTCTCCGCCTGCACTTTCCTCACAGACCAGCAGTTTTCCAGGGACACCCTACTCAATGCCATCTCCGCACAGTAGCCAGATCTCGGTCCCTCAGATATGGACAATTAAAAGACCATTCCTCCTAGCCATGACAAAGCTAAGAGGTTGACTTTCACCCTCTGCAAGCTGTTGGCTATAGAAATGCTGCCTTTCCACCTGGTGGACACAGAGGATTTTCGAGACCTTATATCCGTCGCTGTGCCCCAGTACCAGATGCCCAGTCACCACTACTTCTCCAAGGAAGGCGTGCTACACCAGCATGTCACACAGAACATCACCGCTTCCTTGAGAAACTCTGTGTTGACAGGGTGCATTTCACCACCGGTGCTTGGACCAGTAAGCATGGACAGGGGTGTTACATGTCACTGACTGGGCACTGGGTAACTATGGTAAGAGATGGAGAAGGGTCTGCTGTACAAGTTTTGACGTCCCCATGAGTTGTGCGTCAATCCTCTGTATGTCGAAGTTCCTCCACTACTTCTGCCTCCTCAACCTCGTCTGGGTCCTCCACCTCTGCCCAAAGCCTCTCTGGTCAGGCCACCCGCGTTGTAACTGCGCACAAGGAATCCCGCACACCTCCTTACTATGCTGGCAACAAAGCTCAACGGCATCAGGCGGTCTATACGTTGAAATGCCTGGGAAATAAGAGTCACACAGCTGAGGAGTTGTGGTCAGCTCTGGAGACCGAGTTTAGTAAATGGTTGTCTCCACTCAACCTGTAGCCAGGGAAGGCCGTGTGCGACAATGCTGCAAACCTGGGTGCGGCCCTTCGCCAGGGCAAGGTGACACACGTGCCTTGTATGGCTCATGTGTGGAACCTTATTGTCCGGCAATTTTTAACCCACTATCCCGGCCTAGATGGGCTTCTGCACAGGGCACGGTCACTTTCTTCTCACTTCCGCCGTTCAACCAGCGCAGCTGGCCGACTTGCATCGCTCCAGAAGTCTTTCGGCCTGCCAGTTCACCACCTGAAATGCGATGTGGTGGCACGCTGGAATTCGACTCTCCACATGTTGCAGCGACTGTGGCAGCACCGCAGAGCCTTGGTGCAATACGTTATGACGTATAGCCTGGGCCAACGAGATGCAGAGGTGGGGCAGATCACCCTGCTGGAGTAGTCTCAGATCAAGGACCTATGCACCCTTCTGCACAGTTTTGATATGGCAACGAATATGTTTAGCGCTGACAATGCCATTATCAGCATGACAATTCCAGTCATTTACATGCTGGAGCACACTCTAAGCACTATTCGGAGTCAGGGCGTGGGACAAGATGAAGGGGAGGAAGTACAGGTTGATTCGTATGCGAAATGGATACCAAGATCTACAAGGTCCAGACGTTCAGCATCACCAAGGCGGCAGGCATGGGATGGTGGGGGAGAGGGATTAACAAGGGCGCATGGTAGCAGCCAAACTGTTGAGGAAGGTGCAGGAGCCCAGGAAGAAATGGAGGACAAACTGGCGATGGGCATGGAAGACTCAGCAGATGAGGGAGACCTTGGTCAAATTTCGGTTGTTCAAGGTTAGGGGGAGATCTCAGAGGAAGAAATCACGGTTATCACCTCACCACCACAAACACAGCAAGGACTTGGTCCGCATGGATGTGCAAGACACATGAGCGCCTTCTTGCTGCACTACCTACAACATGACCCTCGGATTGTCTGAATTAGAAGTAATGATGACTACTGGGTTGCCACACTCTTAGATCCTCGGTACAAGTCCAAATTTGGCGAAATAATTCCAGCCATAAAAAGGGATGCACATATGCAGGAGTATCAGCAGAAGCTGTTTTGCAATCTTAGCTCGGCTTTTCCACCAAACACCAGTGGTGCACAGAGTGAATCTCCCAGTTGTAACTTGCCAATCATGGGACAGTCTCGTCATCATCAGTCAAACCGTACCAGCAACACCGTATCTGGTGGTAACAGCAATTTTATGGAATATTTTCATAATTTTTTTAGACCATCCTTTGCAAGGCCACAAGAGACAAGAAGTCTGACACATAGTCAACGGCTGGAGAGGATGATACAGGAGTATCTCCAAATGAACATCAATGCTATGACTGTGCAACTGAAGCCTTGCTCATTTTGGGCTTCCAATCTTGAAAAATTGCCTGAGCTCGCCACTTACGCCTTGGAGATCTTGTCGTGTCCCGCAGCCAGCGTTGTCTCGGAACGTGTCTTCAGAGCTCCTGGGTGTGTGCTGACAGATAAGCGCACGCGTCTGTCCAGTGACAATGTGGACGGACTAACGTTCATCAAGATGAACAAGTCATGGATCAGCAAGGACTTTGCTACCCCGGTATCATCCTGGGGAGAGTAAAGGCTGGCATATTTTTGAATGTGCTTGATGCAAATAGTTACATGTCAAGTTTGCAACTGGGGCACAAGTGATGCCACTGAAGTGGTGCGTGTGGCCCAATTTTTGGAAAAAAGGGAGACTCTGCTTGGAGTCCCCTTGCTGTGTTTTACATGATTTTAGACGGGAATGACATGCCTATATATGTGTCTCCTCCTCTTTGTACTCGTCCAGCTCTTTTGTTTTCGCATGAGTATATGTCCTTGTCACTTTTCCATGTTTTTTGGTGTCTTGTGAGTTGTTTGTCACCTTTTGGACACCTTAGAAGGTGTTTTCTATGTGTTTGTATGTGTTTGTGTTTGCCTGCCATTGTTTTCAATGGGGTTCGAATTGGTTTATCGAACGTTCGTCGAACGTTCGACGAACTTGTCCTCCATTCGACGAACCGAACTCGAACTCTAGGGGGGTGGCTCATCTCTACTGGTGTGCAGCTCTTTATCCTATTGACTGTATGGGTGCCAGCATCTAAACTTAGTGTTCTAGCCATGTGTAGGTCACCCAGCAGCTTATACTCTGCTTTATCTATTGTGTATAGCCCTTGTGAGAGTCGAATCAATTTTTCCATATATATTTCCCTATAATATCTCATACTGAATGTGAATAAAAGAGGAAATATCCCTTCAGAAGTGGTGCTTTTTTGGTTAAAAGGCATAATTTGCAACATTAGTATGTTTTGTTCATAACTCAGAGAATATAATATCATGTTGCTTAATTCCCAGCTTTATAGGATGATGGTGCCTAAACTATGCTGTTGGACATTAGGGTCAAACGTCAAGACAGACGGAATGCAAATGAAAGGCATGTTCCAGGTAAGCTGTAAATATATAAACAACAATACACAGTGTATCAAAATCACAGGTAGTACCAGGATGTAGTTATTATGGGGGCTGACATACCACTGATTCAACCTGTGCAGCCACACAGAGGACCAATAGGTAAGGGAGCCAAGTTCTACCTCCAAAGTTGTTGGAATTGTACATTATGATGAGCTATTGAACTGCACTCGTCCACATGTTGTTCTTGCACATGGGCCCTCTTCTGTCAGCAGATATCTGGACTATACAGTCATAGATTTTTTTTTAGCCCATTTCATGAATTTATATGGCCTGTATATTACCTTATGGTACAAAGAACATCTAATGCTTAGCTGGATAGCCATATGTCACTTGAATGGGTCACGTTTCAAACCTTTTCCACTTACTGCAGGTAGAGGTAAGACAAGACAAGAGGTAACTGAGTGGTAGTGTGTCACTCAAAAGATAAAGGCATAGCTAGGCTTACTTTGAATACAGATAATATAGCTGATTTACCCATAGTCCTATGTACAGTTATAACAGAGCATAGATAAAGTAGTAGATGCTACTCGCAGTTAACTCAGTGATATCTCCAAGTTTAGGTGATGTAGTTGAAGCTGCCTCCCGTCCTATGTAACAACACAAATAACTCCCAATGATAACAGAGTACATTTAATATAGTAGATTTTACCTGCATTTTTAAGGCCACGTCTCACTAAGCGACATCGCTAGAGACATCGCTGCTGAGTCACGTTTTTTGTGACGCAACAGAGATCTTGCTAGCAATGTCGCTGTGTGTGACATCCAGCAACGACCTGGCCCCTGCTGTGAGGTCGCCGGTCGTTGCTGAATGTTCTGGACCATTTTCTTCAAAGGCCTATGTCCTGCTGGGCAGGACGCATCGCTATATTTGACACTGTGTGACAGGGTCCCAATGACAGCAGAGATCATTATACAGGTCACTCCTGCAACCTGTATTGTTACTGAGTCATTGGTAAGGTCTGACTGTGTGACATCTCACCAGAGACATCCCAGTGACTTACCAGCGATCCTTATCAGGTCGCATCGTTTTTGGGATCGCTGGTAAGTCACTAAATGTGACAGGGGCTTTAATTAACCAATCAGAAGAGATTATATGTTGGATCTGGTCTGGTCAGATAGACCAGATACCATATTGGCTCTGAAGGTCTATGAGCACTTGGGCAGCATTGACTATAAAATGTTACGTTTCAAAGTGATATTCAACAAAACATTACAAAAATGAAAAAAATAAAAAACTGGAATCTTAGAAAACAAAATTCAGTTGATTAAAAGGGTTGTCCAGTCTAAATCCCAAGTTTGTAGTCAATCGTGACGGCAGATTTAAGAATCTTCACATTGCTCGCACTGTATGTTTCATTCTCAACATCTAAAAAGCACTAAATGCCAATCAAAAATCTGTCTAAAATGCTAAGCAAAAAGTTTGCATTGAAGTCCTGCAATTGAATTTGATTAAATTATTAACAGATAACAGTTTCTTTTTAAGTGCATTTACCATCACATTAAACATTGGTAGTCCCATGATGCCAATATTGCACAAAATTCCCTATTTTGATAGCGTGTTTGTTTCACTAGTTTATCTATGATCACTGTACATTGACATAGTAATTGCACTTCAAACCCTTAGGTATTGAGAATGGGCTTCTCACACAATTCGCTAATTACTGATAACACACCTAGCTCATTACATTATTTATATTTGGAAGAAAAGCTTGAAGAGATATTAAGGTATTGTGACAAGATAGTCTCATTATAGATACTTGTAAAATTATTATGGATTTTTAGTTTTTAAATAATCCAATATTTTCTTTACATAATATAAGGCTTTATTTTTATAGCAAGTTAAACACGTGTTGACATATGACTTACATTGATGCACGTGTAGTTATATACTTCCTGCATATATATATGGCACTTATTCTCTTATTGACCGTGATCACTTATCACTCCATATTCCAGAGCATAATAAATAGGGATGATCGAATATCGCAAATATTCGGCAATATTCGGCTTCGCGAATATCCGACAAATTCTATGTACAATGTAAGTCTATGGGAAGCCCAAATAGTAGCTATTCGGCAACTATTCGGGTTTCCCATAGACTTACATTCCACATCGAATATTCGCAAATAGTCAAATAGCGGCGACCTATTCGGCGAATATGGGTGTTGCCAAATATTTAAAGTATTCGATCATCCCTAATATTAAATATACGACGTAAAAAAATGATTACTCACTGTAATACTCACTATTTTTTCTCTAAACCGTTTGCCTGGCCTGCTACGGTTCAACAAAATTACCGCTGCATCTGGCAGCCATTTTGCTGAATTTGTGAGAAGCAAATGACAGAAAGTTTGTATTTACTTCCCCTTGAATAAATTTGCTCATCTAAGTGACCAACATTTTTGTTTTTCAGGATAAGATCTATGTTGAACATTCATTTGTATAGAGGAGATGGAAGAGAGCTGACTGCGGAACAATCGTTCGACCAACAGCTATATAAAGAAGAAAAGAGACAATGGCGCAGAACTCCACTCATCGGTACAGAAATCCCAAAATACCTGGTGTAAAAGAGAGAAAGCAGAACTAAAATTTTCAAGAGCACATTTTGATTTATTCGCCCAAGTTTCAGAAATATTATAAGCTCAACTTCTTTATGAAGCCATAATCAAGCAAAGAATGACTGCAGTGTATTTCCCTAAGTGGCACTAGAAAAATAAAAAAAAAAGAAAGTTAGATATTGTGCTCAAAACACTGAAAGTATGAAAATACTCACATAAATCCCTTTTCTCATTACAAAGTTCTTTATTATATATAAAAAATATACAAAATTGAATTTTCACAGCCATATTGATGTATATAATAAATAAAAAAGCAAATTAACTATTTAAACCATGAGCTGGAGTCACATGAGACTCTCAGCCAACATGTGGCTCCTTACCAGCTTGATACCATAATATACAGTGGGTATTTGAGATGTTCAAACTGTTAAAAATTGACAACTTTTACTGAAAATAATTGATTTGTGGAGAATCTTAACACTGCAAAGTCTCTAATTGTCTTGAAAATAACTGTAGGAAGTCTTTTAGGATGGTATTAAACCTTTAGTGAGATCTTTAATGCAAACACCGCCTTATTAAGGTCCAACTGACTTTAACCTAGGCTAGCAGTTTTGCAGTTGTTAGGATTCTTAAATTCCAGAAATAGTCCAAAAAATTATCTTTTTTGGGGACAGATGACTGTGGCATGTGTGGTACCCCTACGACCTCAGGCACCACAGGGCATTGCACCTACTTAAGTTTTAATGTCTTCCTGAACTCCAAGGGACCAGCACCGGAATGCACAAGCCAGACCAAATTGCCCACCCCTGTCCAAGCCCAGGGGGGAGGAGTCAGTCTGGGGGAGGAGAGTAGATACCCAGAGAGTTGAGGGTTGGAGGTTGAGCAGAGAATGGATACCTCTGTGGACCATGAGGAGGAAAGTGAATGGTTGCCGGTGGAAATCAGACAGAACCCGGAATTGTGTGTGCCAGGTGCAGAAAGCTAGACCAGGGAGAAGTGCCAAGCCCCTGGTAAATCTGGAAAGGGGAAGAGAAGGACAGAATGGAGTCTGCCCCACCAGAAGCCTGAGACCTAGCTGCAAGAGAGTGAGCCTGGGTAGAGAAGTGAGGAAGCCTACCCCAGAGAGGTTCCCTGCTGCAGGTGTGCAGGCCAGGACTAAGACCAGTGCAGTAAAAGCGTCCCCCAAGAACCACAGATCACATGGACCAAATTACTAGGAAACAAAACGGGAAGAGTCTGCAGGGGAGAATACCGGTGTCGGAACCCGAGGAGAGAGTGATCCTGAGGCCCAATTTGGTGAAGACCAGCCGCCACTGTCCACCAACACTCCCAGTGAGTAAAAAGACATTTAAATGACTTCCCTGTGTTGTCCCAGTGACTTTAGTGCACACACTTACACTGACTACTACTCTCATCCTCCACTGGGGCCAGCCCTGCCCATGGAGAGGTTACCAACCTGCTGCTCATAACACTGGTCCCAGCAGGAGTGAAACACAGCAGCGGTGGCCATTCCACCTGGCCACACTATCGTGGGTGGCGTCACAAACTTTCCCACTTAAACTATTCCCCTTTTATTGTGGAGCCACCCAGGGTACGTAACCGGGCACCGCCACCAGTGACCTGTTAAGCTCGGGACCAAGTGACTGCCCCTGATCCCTGGGACTGCGCCCCCTAATAGCGCAGGGAGACACACCTGGCTTGCAGCTATTTATATGCATGGAATGTAAATAGAACCTGCCATGGCTTTTTCACAATGTGTGGTGTAGAAATTATCCCTTTTTGTTGAGTTTCAAGAGCTTTTTTCTTTACTAAATGAAGAAGTGACATTTTTTTTTAACAAGGACTCCAACAATTATCCCTTTATTGAGGGAGCAAAAATAAGTGTGCTCAGAATTTTTGAAAGCCAAGAAGTACAGTAGATTAGTAGTTTAAAAATGATTAGTTTGGAATCTGCAGCAGGTTTCTAATATCAAAACAAGTAAGCAATTCCAAAGACTTTTTATTAGGCGTTCCTAAAAGTATTGCAATTAATCAACAAGTTGTCCTTTGCATGTAATTAGTGCACACACAACATAAACTAGCCAACTATCGTGCCCGAGGGTATCCCGCCCTACAGACAATTAATGTGATTGCACCATAGATATTTAATCAAATATAATCTTATTGTGAAAAAATATAAAAAAAACATTCAATAAAATGGAAAAACAGGGAGCCACCAGGAGGGACACTAACCAATTTACAGAAGCCGATAATATCCATAATCATGATTATAAAACCATCAGTTATTATTATGCATTATAATTATGCAATCCTTAAACCTGCATCCACTTAAAACTG
This sequence comes from Anomaloglossus baeobatrachus, assembly GCF_048569485.1. Lineage (NCBI taxonomy): Eukaryota > Metazoa > Chordata > Amphibia > Anura > Aromobatidae > Anomaloglossus > Anomaloglossus baeobatrachus. The sequence continues at coordinate 487,499,340 of NC_134354.1, forward strand.
GATCTGTATGTCATAAATTACCTACAAATGTTAATTAATGTTAATGTTAATAGAACCAAATAAAGTACAGCGTGCAAAAAAGGAATAACAAAATATTTTTATATATGTGACTCATCACATGATATACCTGCATGTCGGGGAGAAAGCAATAACTCACGGCTGTGTGACTTAATTCACTTTCATATATATAAGAAGCCAGCTGACTATAATCTTATATAAACAAAGCATTGAATTAGCTGTTTAGCAAAATATATTCCCCACGTGCAGATACACCATAGTAATAGCGTCATTATAATGGAAACTAAAGACTCATACTCACAATAATGCAAAAAAAAGGTCTATTGAGGTGTAGGGACATGCCAACATTGCTGATCGTTATAAGGTAATGCCGTATTTAGTGTGACTATTTTCTATCAATGGATGGTTTTTTTGCATTATTGTGAGTATGATTCTTTAGCTCCTGGTATTATGACTAGTGTTGAGCCACCCCCCTAGTGGTTGAGTTCGGTTTGGTTCGTCGAACGGCGGCTCAGTTCAGCGAACGTTCGACGAACCCATTCGAACCCCATTGAAAACAATGGCAGGCAAACACAAACACATACAAACACATAAAAAACACCTTTTAAGGTGTTCAAAAGGTGACAAACAACTCACAATACACCACAAACACATGGAAACTGACAAGTACATATACTGATGCTGAAACAAAAGAGCTGAACGAGTAAAAAGAGGAGGAGACACAGATATAGGCATGTCATGCCCTTCTAAAATCATGTAAAACACAGCAAGGGGACTCCAAGCAGAGTCTCCCTGTTTCCCAAAAATTAGGCCACAGACACCACTTCAGTGGCATCACTTTTCCCCCATTTGCAAACTTGACAGGTTGATTTGCATGAAGCACATTCAAAAATCCACAAGCATTTACTCTCCCCAGGATGACACAGGGGTAGCAAAGTCCTTGCTGAACCATGACTTGATCATCTTGGAACATGTTTAAAAAAACAGCAAGGGGAATTCCAAGCAGAGTCTCCCTGTTTTCCAAAAATTGGCCCACACACACCACTTCAGTGTCATCACTTGTCCCCCAGTTGCAAACTTGACAGGTTGATTTGCATGAAGCACATTCAAAAATACTCCAGCCTTTAAGGCCCTGTCACACACAGAGATTAAATCTTTGGCAGATCTGTGGTTGCAGTGAAATCATGGATATATTGTTCCATTTGTACACAGCCACAAAACTGGCACTGATTGTCCGCAATTTCACTGCAACCACAGACCTGCACCAGATTTATCTGTGTGTGTGTGTGTGTGACAGGGCCTTTACTCTCCCCAGGATGACACAGGGGTAGCAACGTCCTTGCAGATCCATGAGTTGTTCATCTTGATGAACGTTAGTCTGTCCACATTGTCACTGGACAGACGCGTGCGCTTATCTGTCAGCACACACCCAGCAGCACTGAAGACATGTTTCGAGAGAACGCTGGCTGCGGGACACGACAAGATCTCCAAGGCGTAAGTGTTGCGAGCTCAGGCCATTTTTCAAGATTGGACGCCCAAAATGAGCAAGGCTCCAGTTGCTGAGTCATGGCATCTATATTCACTTGGAGATACTCCTGTATCATCCTCTCCAGCCGTTGACTATGTGTCAGACTTCTTGTCTCTTGTGGCCTTGCAAAGGATGGTCTAAAAAAATCATGAAACGATTCCATAAAATTGCTGTTACCACCACATATGGTGTTGCTGGTACGGTTTGACTGATGATGACTCGACAGTCCCATGTTTGGCAAGTTACAACTGTGAGATTCACTCTGTGCACCACTGGTGTTTAGTGGAAAAGCTGAGCTAAGATTGAGTAACAGCTTCTGCTGATACTCCTGCATGTGTGCGTCCCTTTCTATGGCTGGAATTATTTCGCAAATTTTGACTTATATTGAGGATCTAAGAGTGTGGCAACCCAGTAATCAGCATTACTTCTAATTCGGACAATCCGAGGGTCATGTTGTAGCAAGAAGGTGCTCATGTGTCTTGCGCATCCATGCGGACCAAGTCCTTGCTGTGTATGTGTCGGCGAGGTGATAACCATGCTTCCTTACTCTGACATCTCACCCAACCTCGAACAACCGAAATTTGATCAAGGTCTCCCTCATCTGCTGAGTCTTCCATGCCCATCGTCAGTTCGTCCTCCATTTCTTCCTGGGCTCCTGCACCTTCCTCAACAGTTTGGCTGCTACCATGCGCCCTTGTTAATCCCTCTCCCCCACCGTCCCATGCCTGCCGCCTTGGTGATGCTGAACATCTGGACCTTGTAGATCTTGGTGTACCTTCCGCATATTAATCCTCCTGTACTTCCTCCCCTTCCTCTTGTCCCACCACCTGACTTCGAATACTGTTTAGAGTTTGCTCCAGCATGTAAATGACTGGAATTGTCATGCTGATAATGGCATTGTCAGCGCTAAACATATTCGTCGCCATCTCGAAACTGAGCAGAAGGGTGCATAGGTCCTTGATCTGAGTCCACCCCATCAGCATGATCTGCCCCACCTCTGCATCTCGTTGGCCCAGGCTATACGTCATAATGTATTGCACCAGGGCTATGCGGTGCTGCCACAGTCGTTGCAACATGTGGAGAGTCGAATTCCAGCGTGTCGCCACATCGCATTTCAGGCGGCGAACCGGCAGGCCGAAAGACTTCTGTAGCGATGCAAGTCGGTCAGCTGCGCCGTTTGAACGGCGGAAGTGAGCAGATAGTGACCGTGCTCTGTGCAGAAGCCCATCTAGGCCAGGATAGTGGGTTAAAAATTGCGGGATAACAAGGTTCAACACGTGAGCCATACAAGGCACGTGTGTCACCTTGCCCCGGCGAAGGGCCGCACCCAGGTTTGCAGCATTGTCGCACACGGCCTTCCCTGGCTGCAGGTTGAGTGGAGACAACTATTTAAGAAACTCGCTCTCCAGAGCTGACCACAACTCCTCAGCTGTGTGACTCTTATTTCCCAGACATTTCAACGTAAAGACCGCCTGATACCGCTGAGCTCTGCTGCCAGCATAGTACGGAGGTGTGCAGGATTCCTTGTGCGCAGTTACAACGCGGGTGGCCTGACCACACAGGCTTTTGGCGGAGGTGGAGGACACAGGCGAGGTTGAGGAGGCAGAAGCAGTGGAGGAACTTCTACAAAGGGCAGATGGTGGTTGCCCCGCTCCGCTAGGCCGCATTTTAGCACCGTGAGCTTCCCACTGGGACTTATGCTTGTTATTCATGTGACGGTTCATGGACGAAGTAGTCAAACTAGTGAGTTTTTGGCCTCTACTTAGAGATTGGCGACAAATCTTACAGATGACATGATTTGGTAGATCCTTTGCGATGTCAAAAAAGGACCAGGCTAGGCAAGGCTTTGAGCTATGCGACCTGCAGAGCCACCACGACTTGTGCTCAGAGGCAGAGTTGTGGCTGAGGATGCAGTTGTTGACGTGCTTCCAGTACTCTGTCTTTCTCCAGGAAGGCGCAAGCTAACCTCGTCGTCAGTCGCATCCTCCTCCACCACCTCTGCTGACCTCCTCGAGTGCCTGACTGTGGGTTGACAGTAAGTTGGATCTACAACCTCATCATCAACCTGTGTGTTTGCACTCCCCTCGCCCTCAGACCTAACCTCTTCCTGCCCTGACTGAATAGTTAAGTTGTCATTCCAATCAGGTATCTGAGTCTCATCGTCATCAGTATGTTCCTCATTGTCTCCACCAAGAGTAGTTACAGTTTGGGAATGAGGGTCTACATTATGCTCAGAAATTTCTTCATCAGGGCCTGAATCTGACTCACAAAGCTTCTGGGCATCATTGCAGATCATTTCCTGGTCTGCACTCACTGTAGCTTTGGAGCAGACCTCAGATTCCCAGGCTATAGTGTGACTGAACAGTTCTGCAGACTCACCCATCTCTGTTACCCCATACTCTGCAGGGCGGGTGGAGACTTGAGAGCTGGTGGAAAGCAAGTGTGATTGGGGTGACAACTCAGATGACTGGAGGTTTTTGGATGTTGAAGTTGAGGTGGAGGAGAGGCCACTTGATGGAGCACTTGAGATCCATGCAAGCATGTTCTTTTTTTGTGCATCATCTACCTTTGTTTAAGTTGTTCGGTTCCGTAAAAAAGGTAGCACATCCGATTGTCCACGGAAAGTAGTAGACATCTTACTTTTGCTGGAAGATGGCCTTTCTTCAGCAGATGTTACTATAGCTTTATCACCTACCCCATGGATACAAACTATTTTTCCCTTTCCAACACGCCTGTTCCACTTTCCACCAGCATCTGTCCTTTTGCCACTCATTTTGTTTGTGACCAAATTGGACACTTAAAATGTTGTAGCAAAAATGGAGGTGGTGTAGATTGCTGACGTGGTCTAGCTTTATTGACAGCTGAGGAACCTACACTGACTATCCCAGACAATGAAAATATGCCCCTAAAAGTGTCAGCACTGTTTGCAATTTAAATTGCGTAGCAAAAATGGACAGGTGTGTAGAATGCACAGATACTGTAGCTAGCTTGACAGGAGATTAACCCTAAGTTAATATCCCAGACAATTTTAGTATTCCCCCTAAAAGTGTCAGCACTTTTGGAAATTAAAATTGCATAGCAAAAATGGAGAGGTGTGAAGAATGCACACTTCGTGTACCTTGCTTGACAAGAGAGGAACCCTAAGTTAGTATCCCAGCCAATTTTAGTATGCCTCTAAAAGTGTCAGCACTGTTTGCAATTAAAATTGCATAACAAAAATGGACAGTTGTGTAGAATGCACAGGTGCTGTAGCTAGCTTGACAGGAGAGGAAGCTTCACTTTCTATCCCTGCCAATGAAACAATGCCCCAAGGAATTGCCTGAGCTGATTTAGCCAGAAGCTGTGATATAAACCCCTGCACAGCGCTGGGCTGGCACAGACCTGCCTAACAAAAATGGCTATGAACGGCTGTAATGTAGCCCTGAAAAGGGCTGAAATTACAAATAGTCCCTGATCCCTAAAGCGATGTGGAGATTTAACTGTATGTCTATAGCGCACACAGCAGCAGCAGCAGCTGTCACCCACCCGCAGCAGAGAGATAATGGCGGCGACGGGGAAAATGGCTGGGTCTTATAGAGCAAAGACATGTGACATGCACAGCCTATGACACATGCCCTTGCTTGTCTGGCAAAAATCCACTTTGCTGTGTGTGTGTCTGTGATTGGCTGACAGCTTGTCCCGCCCCACTATAGCGCAGTTAGGAAAAAAAAATGCCGATTGCCATTCTTCAGCACTCTGCAGCAGCACTGATTAAACCCTGTCCCCCCGCACACTAGACGTTTAATTTTGATAATATCATGATTCACAGTGACTCACAGTATTACAGTGAAAAGACAGCTAGTAACTAGCTAGGCTTTTTGGTGATTGAGCCCTTATCGAATGGTAACTGGAACTGCCGAACTTGAAGCAAATCGTTCAAGTTCGTTGAACGACTTGAACACTCCCCAAAATTACTCGAATTTGAAACTAGCGAACCATTCGAATTGAACATCGCTCAACTCTAATATGACGCTATGACTATGGTGTATCTGCATGTGGGGAATATATTTTGCTAAACAGCTAATTCAATGCTGTGTTTATTTGGGAGCATAGTCAGCTGGCTTCTTATATATATGAAAGTGAATTAAGGTACACAGCCGTGAGTTATTGCTTTCTCCTTGACATGCAGGTATATCATGTGATGGGTCACATATAAAAATATTTTGCTATTCATTTTTTGCACGCTGCACTTTATTTGGTTCTGTGTATAATTAACATTTGTAGGTAATTTATGACATACAGATCCGGTTTCAAGTAGATGCGGGTTTAAGGATTGTTATTTTGTATATTACTGGGCGCAAATTAGCAATTCTAATATATGTACAAACTTCTGTCCATAAACGAACTGATATTGGCATCACCTTATTAACATTTTATGTACATAAATATACACCATTTGCATAATTATAATGCATAATAATAATTGGTGGTTTGATAATCATGATTATGGATATTATCGGCTTCTGTAAATTGGTTAGTGTCCCTCCTGGTGGCTCCCTGTTTTCCACTTTTTTTATGTTTTTTATATTTTTTCACAATAAAATTATACTTGATTAAATATCTATGGTGCAATCGCATTAATTGTCCCTAGGGTGGGATACCCTCGGGCACGATAGTTGGCTACTTCCTAAAAGTATCCCTTTTTTATATTGTACAAACAGTTATCAAAACTTAGAGCAAAACCTATGCCAAAAGCTAGCTGAAAACTGAACCCTTCTACTGGAAATAAAGGTTTTAGGAATACCATATAACATAGCTTAGTGAGCGTTAAACAATGTAGCTAAACCATTTGCTGTAGGCAGTTTTGGTAGAGGAACCAAGTGACCCATCTTGCGGAAATGGTCCACCACCATACTACAGTATTACCACCAGAATTAGGCAAATCCGTGATGAAATCCACACGCAAACAAATTCAAGGTTGGGCTGGAGCCTCATTAGTTAAAAGAAACCCTGCCAGGGCCTGGCAAGAGGCTTTAGACCTGGCACAAACTCTGCACTTACGGAAACAATCATCAACATCCTTTTGAGCTCACCAGGTGGCAGAGGACGCCCAGTTAACACAAAGTCATACATTTTAAGAAGGTCAATACGTGTGTCAATAAGTTCTGGTGAGTGTTGTTTACAGGATAAATATGAAGTGCAAATTTGTATTCAACAATGGTGAATCCACACTTGTCCCTAAAGACAAAATTGATTGTCTCTTCGAAGGGTAACCCACGGTCCAGTTCGACTGTTGCATTATATAGTCCATCACTGCTCATGCACATTCTCCAAGATAGGTAGAGTTTAATTCCAGTGTATTGCAATGTCGCAAATCAGATGTCACTCTGGCAGAGAGTTCTGTCTTTGCAAAAGGAGGGTGTGCTTTACCATCCAAGACTGAAATAAGATTACACTTTCCTAACCAAGGGAATTTATGTTCCCTAGCAGTACAATGTCCATTGCCAGTGCCAGTGCCATTCTTTGGTTTACCATACATTTGGGATCCAAGTTTAAATTTTAAGTCCTTTACCAAAATGTATTACCAACTAGAGATGGGCGATTATACTTGGCACAACTCAGTATTTGATTGAGCATTGGGGTGTTCGAGATGCTCAATACCTGATCAACTATACTGCTACTCATGCACATGCTTGAGCCCCCGCCATTCATATTTGGCAGCTTTTTTTCAGCAACTATACATGCAAAGATTGCCTGCCAATAACGGTAATGCCATAGCCATGCTGGCTACTGGCATAACTGTGATTGGCTGGCTGCATAGTTTCATCGGGTTTATATAAGAACTTGGCACTTTATGCACTGTACCCAGAAGTAGTGTATGGAGAGTTTTGATGGGCTAATTGATATAGAGTCCATTGTCTACTAATACCACTTTTAGTCTGCAATTTATGTAGGGTTACTTTCTGGAGTAGGGATAGTATATTAGAGACATGTAGGCAAGGTTTATAGCCTTAAAGACCTTGCTGGTACTACGTAAAACCAAATGTCCTTTTCAGGGCTAATGGAAATAGATTAGTGTAGGGCAAGCTGCTGGAGAAGGGATAGAGTTTAAAAGTCATGTAGGCAGGGATTCTGGACTTTGCTGTTGCTATATAAAAAAAATGTATTCTATCCTCTAATAATACCGCTCTTAAGGCCCCTTTACATGCTACGATTTATCTGACGATATGTCGTCGGGGGTCACGGTTTTCTTTCCGCACTTCCGTAATCGTTAGCGACGTCGTTGCGTGTGACACCTACGAGCGACTCCCAACGATGGTAAAACTAACGAAAATCGTTGATCATTGACACGTCGTTCATTTTAAAAATATTGTTCATTGTTTGGAACGCAGCAGACATATTGCTACGTTTGACACCCTGCCAACGACGAACAATATCATTAGTGCATCCGTCATCAGCGACGCAGGCGTGTCTTTACAAGCAATGCTCCATGCCTCCTCCGCTCTGATTGGTGGTACCAACTGTGTTCTGATTTGGCAGGCATGGTTGATAAGGCAGACACAATTATACGCCTCTGTTGTTGCTGCAATCGTTGCGAGGATTGCTGTGTGGCGGCGTCCACATGACAGCCTTGGTCAAACAATATATCGCTGAATGATGTAGTGTCGTTTGTGAGATGGGTACGTGTGACCGCTACAAAATGACCTATGAGCAATCTCGGCAAATCGTAGCAACGATCTTGGCGTGTCACATCGCTAACAAGATCGCTAGTGATATCGTTGTGTGTAAAGCAGCCTTTAGTTGCATTTAGTGTAGGGCAAGCTGCCAGAGTAGATATTAGAAACTTTTAAGCAGAGATTCTAGGCTAATGCGGGCGTCACATGGGACGATCTATCGTGCGATCGCACGAGCGATCGCACCCACCCCCATCGTTTGTGCGACACGGGCAATTAGTTGCCCGTGGCGCACAAAGTCATTTACACCCATCACACGCACTTACCTGCTGAGCGACGTTCGCTGTGGGCGGCGAACATCCACTTCCTGAAGGTGGAGGGACGTTCGGCGTCACAGCAACGTCACACAGCGGCCAGCCAATAGAAGAGGAGGGGGCGGAGATGAGCGGGACGTAAACATCCCGCCCACCTTCTTCCTTCCGCATTGCCAGCGGGATGCAGGTAAGCTGTGTTCATCGTTCCCGGGGTGTCACACAGAGCGATATGTGCTGCCCCGGGTACGATGAACAAACGGCGCAGAGAAGAAGAAACGACTTTTTGAAAATGAGCGACGTGTCAACGAGCAACGATAAGGTGAGTATTTTTGCTCATTCACCGTCGCTCGTAGCTGTCACACGCTACGATATATCAAACGACGCCGGATGTGTGTCACTTACGACGTAACCCCGCCGACATATCGCCCGATATATCGTCACGTGTGACGCCCGCATTACAGACCTTGATGCTGCTATATAAAAAATCGATTCTATTCTCCAATAATATTGCTCTTAGCTGCATTTAGCGCAGGCAGAGTTTCTACTGAAGAAGGCACAGTGTCATATAGTCAATTCCACAGAGAGAGACCTGCCGCACCAACCTCCGCACTTGTGCAAGCGTGAATCACTAATGCAGGATCAGGGCAGGGATCCTCCACCTAGCTGGCTGAGAGGTGCTCGTATAAAATAATTTAGAGTTCAATAATAGAGTCCATGTCAGAAAGAGGATGGCACTCACCAAAATCCAGTAGATTCTTTATTAGAAAAGGTGCAGTAAAAGCAGCAGGAGTAGAGCTGTCAGCAGGCCCCCTCACGGATTACGGCAGTTTTGCGTATGAATACGCTTCCTCGGGTCCATGTGGACAGGCATAGACCGTCGCCTTATGAGGCGGCTGTGTGAGGTCTACATCACTGTCAATTAAAAACATGTGAGGGGTAGAGATGAGCGAACCGGTCCCGGTTCGGCTCGAGGCGGTTCGCCGAACGGGGGGTCTGGCTCGAGTTCGGCTCGTCGAACGTTCGACGAACCGAACTCGAGCCCATAGGAAACAATGGCAGGCAATCACAAACACAGTAAAACACCTAGAAAACACCCTGAAAGGTGTCCAAAAGGTGACAAACAACTCACAACATAACACAAACACATGGGAAAGTGACAAGGACATATACTCATGTGAAAACAAAACAGCTGGACAAGGAAAAAGAGGGAGACACACAGATATATGAGTATATGCAAAGAAACATCGATTCCATTATTGTGCAACTTGAGCCCTGCTCATTTTAGGCTTCCAATCTGGATAAATTGCCTGAGCTCGCCACGTACGCCTTGAGGATCTTGTCGTGTCCTGCAGCCAGCGTTCTCTCGGAACCTGTCTTCAGTGCTGCTGGGGGTCTGCTGGCAGATAAGCACACGTGTCTGTCCACTGACAATGTGGACCTGGCTCTCAGAGGACTTTTCTTCCCCTGGGTCAGCCAGGGGAGGCGAAAGGCACGCGTATTTTTGAGAGTGCTTCATGCAAAGCATCTTTTTCTTTGTCAAAAGGGGGGCTCAACCGATGCCAGTCAAGTGGGGTGTGTGTGGCCCAGTTAGTGGCAACGAGGGAGACTGTGGTTGGAGTCCCCTCGCTGTGTCTCTAAAAGAACCAAGATGAACAAGTCATGGCTCTCAGAGGACTTTTCTTCCCCTGGGTCAGCCAGGGGACGGGAAAGGCACGCGTATTTTTGAGAGTGCTTCATGCAAAGCATCTTTTTCTTTTTCAAAAGGGGGCTCAACCGATGCCAGTCAAGTGGGGTGTGTGTGGCCCAGTTAGTGGCAACGAGGGAGACTGTGGTTGGAGTCCCCTCGCTGTGTCTCTAAAAGAACCAAGATGAACAAGTCATGGCTCTCAGAGGACTTTTCTTCCCCTGGGTCAGCCAGGGGACGGGAAAGGCACGCGTATTTTTGAGAGTGCTTCATGCAAAGCATCTTTTTCTTTGTCAAAAGGGGGGGTCAACCGATGCCAGTCAAGTGGGGTGTGTGTGGCCCAGTTAGTGGCAACGAGGGAGACTGTGGTTGGAGTCCCCTCGCTGTGTCTCTAAAAGAACCAAGATGAACAAGTCATGGCTCTCAGAGGACTTTTCTTCCCCTGGGTCAGCCAGGGGACGGGAAAGGCACGCGTATTTTTGAGAGTGCTTCATGCAAAGCATCTTTTTCTTTGTCAAAAGGGGGGGTCAACCGATGCCAGTCAAGTGGGGTGTGTGTGGCCCAGTTAGTGGCAACGAGGGAGACTGTGGTTGGAGTCCCCTCGCTGTGTCTCTAAAAGAACCAAGATGAACAAGTCATGGCTCTCAGAGGACTTTTCTTCCCCTGGGTCAGCCAGGGGACGGGAAAGGCACGCGTATTTTTGAGAGTGCTTCATGCAAAGCATCTTTTTCTTTTTCAAAAGGGGGCTCAACCGATGCCAGTCAAGTGGGGTGTGTGTGGCCCAGTTAGTGGCAACGAGGGAGACTGTGGTTGGAGTCCCCTCGCTGTGTTTTACATGCTTTTAGAAGGGCATGAAATGGCTTGGAGGTTGACTTTCATCATATGCAAACTGTTGGCTACCAAAATGCTGCCTTTCCAACAACTGTGGTTATAGGCAATGAGGAACATACTGATGAAGATGAGACGCAGATACCCGATTGGGATGACAACTTAAATATTCGGTCAGGGCAAGAAGAAACTCGGTCTGAGGGGTAGGGGAGTGCAAACACAACAATTGATGATTAAGTTCTAGATCACACCTACTGTCAACCCACAGTCAGACACTCGAGGAGGTCAACAGAGGCGGTGGAGGAGGATGCAACCGACGTCGAAGTAACCTGGCGCCTTCCTGGACACAGTCGGAGCACTGGTAGCACGTCTACAACTGCATCCTCAGCCACCACTCTGCCTCTGAGCATTATTCGGGGTGGATCAACAGGTCGCATGGCCTCTAAGCCTTGCCTAGCCAGGTCCTTTTTTGACATAGAAAAAGATCGCCCAAATTATGTGATCTGTAAAATTTGTCATGGTTCTCTTAGTAGAGGTCAAAACCTCAGCAGTTTGACAACTTCTTCCATGAATCGTCACATGAATAAATATCATATGGCCCGATGGGAAGCTCACCGTGCTGCAATGCGGCCTAGCGGAGCGAACCATCCACCGCCTGCCCCTTCCAGTGCATCCGCGCGCTCGTCATCTTCTAGGACTGTGGGGACAGCTGTCACACCTGTTTTTCCACCCACAACTTCCACCACTGTAACCGCAACAGGCAGTTTGCTTGGTAGGTCGTCAGTTGGTTTGGAAGGGGAAACAAGTGAGTGTGTACAGCTCTCTCAGACATCGATAGCACCAACTTTGGATGAAGGCAACATCATGTCTCCGCCTGCACTTTCCTCACAAAGCTGCATTTTTCCAGGGACACCCGACTCAACACCGTCTACACACAGCAGCCAGATCTCTGTCCCTCAGATGTGGTCAAATAAAAGGCCACTTCCTGCGACCCATGACAAAGCGAAGAGGTTGACTCTATCCCTCTGTAAGCTGTTGACTACAGAAATGCTGCCTTTCCGCCTAGTGGACACACAGGATTTTAGAGACCTTATGTCTGTCGCTGTGCCCCAGTACCAGATGCCTAGTCGCCACTACTTCTCTAAGAAAGGTGTGCCCGCGCTACACCAGCATGTCGCACACAACATCACCGCTTCCTTGAGAAACTCTGTGTGTGAACGGGTGCATTTCACCACCGATACTTGGACCAGTAAGCATGGACAGGGACGTTACATGTCGCTGACTGGCCACTGGGTAACTATGGTGATAGATGGTGAAGGGTCTGCTGCACAAGTCTTGCCGTCCCCACGACTTGTGTGTCAATCCTCTGTCTGTCCAAGTTCCGCCACTGCTTCTGCATCCTCCACCTCATCTGGGTCCTCCACCTCCGCCCCAAGCCTGCCTGGTCAGGCCACCAGCGTTCTCACTGCGCAGAAGGAATCACGCACCCCTCATTACTATGCTGGTAGCAGAGCGCAACGGCATCAGGCGGTCTTTAGCTTGACATGTCTTTGAAATAGGAGTCACACAGCGACTGAGTTGTGGGCAGCTCTGGAGACTGATTTTGATAAATGGTTGTCTCCACTCAACCTGCAGCCTGGTAAGGCCGTGTGCGACAATGCTGCAAACCTGGGTGCGGCCCTTCGCCTGGGCAAGGTGACACACGTGCCTTGTATGGCTCACGTGTTTAACCTTGTTGTCCAGCAATTTTTAACACACTATCCCGGCCTAGATGGCCTTCTGACCAGGGCACGGAAACTGTCTGCAGTGCTCACTTCCGCCGTTCAACCGCCGCACCTGAGCGACTTGCATCGCTCCAGAAGTCTTTCGGCCTGCCGGTTCATCGCCTGAAATGCGATGTGGCGACACGCTGGAATTCAACTCTCCACATGTTACAGCGACTGTGGCAGCACCGGCGAGCCCTGGTGCAATACGTCATGATGTATAGCCTGGGCCAACGAGATGCAGAAGTGGGGCAGATCACCCTGATGGAGTGATCTCAGATCAAGGACCTATGCACCCTTCTGCACAGTTTCGACATGGCGACGAATATGTTTAGCGCTGACAATGCCATTATCAGCATGACGATTACAGTCATTTACATGCTGGAGCACACGCTAAACACTATTCGTAGTCAGGGGGTGGGACAACAGGAAGGGGAGGAACTACAGGAGGATTCATATGCGCAAGACACAACAACATCACCAAGGTCCAGACGTTCATCATCACCAACGCGGCAGGCATGGGACCATGGGGGACAGGGATCAACAAGGGCGCATGGTAGCAGGTGAGATGTTGAGGAAGGTGCAGGAGGACATGAAGATATGGAGGACGAACTGTCCATGGACATGGAAGACTCAGCAGATGAGGGGGACCTTGGTCAAATTTCAGTTGAAAGAGGTTGGGGGGAGATGACAGAGGAAGAAAGAACGGTTAGCACCTCTATGCCACAAACACAGCGTGGACTTGGTGCGCATGGCTGCGCAAGACACATGAGTGCCTTCTTGTTGCACTACCTCCAACATGACCCTCGTATTGTCAAAATTAGAAGTGATGATGACTACTGGCTTGCCACACTATTAGATCCCCGGGACAAGTCCAAATTTTGTGACATAATTCCACCCATAGAAAGGGACGCACGTATGCAGGAGTATCAGCAGAAGCTGTTACTCGATCTTAGCTCGGCTTTTCCACCAAACAACCGTGCAGGTGAAGGGAGTGATTCTCCCAGTTGTAACTTGACAAACATGGGACGGCCTCGTCATCTTCAACAGTCTACCCGTACCAGTAGGACCGTATCTGGTGCTGGTAACAGCAATTTTATGGAATCTTTTCATAATTTTTTTAGACCCTCCTTTGCAAGGCCACCAGAGACAACAAGTCTGACACATAGTCAACGGATGGAGAGGATGATACAGGAGTATCTCCAAATGAACATCGATGCAATGACTTTGCAAATGGAGCCTTGCTCCTTTTGTGCTTCAAATCTAGAAAAATGTCAAGAGCTCTCCAGTTACGCCTCGAAGATTTTGTCGTGTCCAGCTGCCAGCGTTGTCTCTGAACGTGTCTTCAGTGCTGCTGGGTGTGTGCTGACAGATAAGCGCACGCGTCTGTCCAGTGACAATGTGGACAGACTGACGTTCATCAAAATGAACAAGTCATGGATCCAGAAGGAATTTACTACCCCTGTGTCATCCTGGGGAGAGTAAATGCTTGTGGATTTGGAATGTGCTTGATGCAAATCAAAACATCCTGTTTGCAACTAGGGCACAAGTGCTGCCACTGATAAGGTGTCTGTGTGGGGCCCAATTTTTGGAAAAAAAGGGAGACTCCGCTTGGAGTAACCCTTGCTTGCTGTGTTTTTTAAAAATGATACAAGATGAACAGATCTGAAGGCAAGATGAAGCCAACATCATGTCTCCGCCTGCACTTTTCTCACAAACCTGCATTTTTCCAGGGACACCCTACTCAACACCGTCTACAGACAGCAGCCAGATCTCTGTCCCTCAGATGTGGTCAAATAAAAGGCCACTTACTGCGACCCATGACAAAGCTAAGTGGTTGACTCTATCCCTCTGTAAGCTGTTGGCTACCGAAATGCTGCCTTTACGCGTAGTGGACACACAGGATTTTACAGACCTTATGTCTGTCGCTGTGCCCCAGTACCAGATGCCCAATCACCACTGCTTCTCCAAGAAAAGCATGCCCGCGCTACACCGGCATGTCGCACACAACATCACCACTTCCTTGAGAAAATCTGTGTGCGACAGGGTGCATTTCAACACAGATACTTGGACCAGTAAGCATAGACAGGGTCATTACATGTCACTGACTGGGCACTGGCAAACTATGGTGAGAGATGGAGAAGGGTCTGCTGTACAAGTCTTGCCGTCCCCACGAGTTGTTTCAATCCTTGTTCTGTATGTAGAAGTTAATACACTGCTTCTGCCTCTTCAACCTCGTGTGGGTCCTCTACCTTTGCGCAAACCCTGTGTGGTCAGGCCACCCTTCCTTGCAACTGCGCACAAGGACTACCACACACCTCCTTACTATGCTGGCAGCAGAGCTCAATGCCATCAGGCGGTCAAAGTTTTACTTTGAAATGTATGGGAAATGTGAGTCACACCGCTATTACAGAGAATAGTAGTCAGGCAGGGTCAAAACATTAATTGAGGAACAGGAACAGAATGGGACGGCCAGGACTTAATCAGAAAACAAGCAGAGGTGAAATGCGTATCGGCCAACAAGGTACATAAACAGCAAGCAGGAAAAGTAGTCAGGTAACAAGCACACAAAATCATAAAACTGAACTGGGGGTAAAATTAACCAGAGGTTCATAGCTATGTCTGGCAGTGGTCTGCAGACAGGATGGGCATAAAAAAGGGTGTGGTGTCTTCCCATTGGTTGTAGCTGAATGATGGTATTTCATCTGTGAGATACCCACCAGCTACATTCAGCCAGAGATTCTGCATCTGTCAAGGTAATGCAGCCCAGTGGGTGAGCATAACCTGCGTCCACCTGCGCCGCTGGCATCGACTACTCTCCCATCATCAGCACTATTCATGAAAGGAACACGTTGTCACCTGGCGACCGGAGTACAAATTGACGGAGCGGACTCCGTTGGTGACTTAACAGCCGTGTGCGGCAATGATGCAAACCTGGCTGCGGGCCATCCTCAGGGCAATGTGACACACGTGCCTTTTATGGCTCACGTGTTGATCCGAATTCTCCAGCAATTTTTAAAACACCATCACGGCCTACATGGCCTTGTGCAGCGGGCACGCTCGCTATGTGCTCACTTCCATCGTGCGCACACAGCAGCTCAACAACTTTCATCACTCCGGAAGTCTTAGGGTCTGGCAGTTAAACGCCGGAAATGCGATGTTCCGACACGCAGGAATTGGAATCTGCACATGTTGCAGCGTGTGTGGCAGCACCGCAGAGCCCTGCTGAAATACGGTAAGACATATAGCCTGGGATAAGTTGATCCAGAGGTGGTGCAGATCACGCTGCTGGAGTGGTGTCAGATCAAGGACCTATGCACCCTGCTACACAGTTTTGAAATGTCGACGAAGATGTTTAGCACTGGCAATGTCATTCTCAGCGTGACAATTCTGGTCATCTACATGATGGAGCACACTGTAATTATTATTCGGAGTCAGGTGTTGGGACAAGAGGAAGGGGAGGAAGTACAGGAGGAGTCATATGCGGAAGGGATAACAAGATCTACGAGGTCCAGATGGTCAGCGGCACCTATGCGGCAGTCATGGTGAGGGAGAGGGATTAACAAGGGCGCATAGTATCAGCAAAAAGTGTTGATGAAAGTGCAGGAGCCCATGAAGAAATGGAGGACGAACTGGCGATGGGCATGGAAGACTCAGCAGATGAGTGAGAGCTTGCTCACATTTCGGTTGTGCGAGGTTGTGGGTAGAGGGCAGAGGAAGGATGCACGATTCTCACCTCTCTGCCACCAACACACCAAGGACTTGGTCCTCCTGGATGCACAAGACACATGAGCGCCTTCTTGCTGCACTACCTACATGACCCTCGGATTGTATGAATTTGAAGTAATCCTGAATACTGGGTTGCCACACTGTTAGATCCCCGGTACAAGACAAAATTTGGCGAACTAATTCCTGCCATAGAAATAGACGCACGTATACAGGAGTATCTGCAGAATGTGGTACGCAATCTTAGATCTACTTTTCCACTAAACACCAGTGCTGCACAGAGTGAATCTCAACACTTTGTCATGGATAGGAGGAAATGGTCTTTTACTTGTCCACATCGGAGGGACCGAGGGATGGCTGCTGTGCTGAGATGGCGTTGAGTACGGTGTCCCTGCACAGTTGCACTTTTGGTCATATCCCAAAATGAGTTGAAAAAGGACAGATGCTGTTGGAAAGGGGAACAGGTGTGTTGGAAAGGGGAAAAAAATTTTGGTCCGTGGATTTGGTGGTTAAACAACTGTAACATTTGCTGAAGAAACAACATCTGTTACAGTGGGACTGGCAGATTTGGATAAAGTGGTATATAATCTGTGACCGCTATATAACAAAAATTAATAAGAAAAGAAAGAGAAAGGTATATATCACCTTCAGCAGTCAGTGTCCACCGTGCTCCCAGTTGGAAAAGGAGAGGTTGGCAACTTGAAGGTTTGGTGGAGGATACAGAGCTGTGTGGCTATGAAACTAATAGTAGCCTGAACCGAGTTAGACGCCATTCGGATCTGGAGACTGTGAGCCCTGTTAGCGTCACAGGGTCCACATGCCCACCCAGCCCAGGAACTCCCTGTTAACAACACAGGGGCCATTGAGTACGCTGACCGTGTGCGTAGGGGCCACACCTGTGGACAGCAGGCGCATCAGCAGCAGCAGGCCTGTTAATGCCACTGGGCTGCACAAGCAGGACTGTTAGGACAGGAGCTGGTCTTAACCGTTCTGCGTTACCAACTGTGGTGGTGGCCTGCATCCACCACCCTATCCCTGCCTACCTCTGGCCTAAAGCCGCAATGGGTTCAACACATGGAGGTGTGCTCTTTCGGAGCATAATAGAAGACTGCGCACCTCCTTGTTGGCTCCAGCCCCTTTTATAACCTGGGTCCGCCCCAAACCAGGGTGAACCACAATGCACCTCCTGGAGACAAAAGCAGAGTGACACGTCATGAGTGGCATAACTAGCGTCCTATTTGGAAACGCAACTTCAATGATGACCTCATGGCTGCCATGACCCAAACACCTCACCAGTCATCGTCTGACCATCAATAATGCGGTGACAAGTCATAGGTGTGGGCCTCTGCAAGCCATTTGGGAGGACACCTGATGCCCTGTGGTCTATATGGGACCCCCACATCAGGGCCAGGGCCAAAGAGTTCATTACCGGACCTAGTCTCTGATGCAGGAAGTGCCTGAGCATGCTCAGTAGCATGAAATACAGTCTCTGAAAAAAGACTATCAGCTTTAGCATGGTGTCTAGGCACAAAACAGGACTTAGACCCGGCACAGAATGCAAGCACCTGTGCAAAGAGGCTTTTCACACTTAGTGTGGGAGCATGCGCTGTATCCCGAAATGAAGACTTAGCGTCAGGAATGGCACAGTCAGGCTGAGCATACTCACAAGGCGAAACACTGTAATTATGCTGCAGCTGGGGTACATCGGCACACGCATGCGCACTAGCTGCCTCTCCACACTTAGACGTGGAGGGGAAATTTGTCTTGGAGATGCTGTCTATGAACAGAAGGAAAAGCTAAAGGAAGCCTGACTTTCTATCCCTCCGAATTATGAAATGCAGCAATGAATTCCATGAGTTTGCTATAACATTAGCGTAGCTAAATGTGCATGAGGGTGTGATGTAGAGGTGCTAGAAATAGCTTGTCACCAGTGGGGCACTAATGGAATACAACAGCCAGTTCTATGATGCCACAAAATGGCAGTATTTTGTGCTATCATTATAGCTTATTAAAAACAGAGCACGAGGTTGTCATGCAGAGGTGCTGCACATAGATTTGCAGTAGTGTGAATAGACAAAAGTACAATAGCCACGTTTAGGATACAACTAGGTACAGTGAGTGTTTGCTAGTATAATGGCTGAGTTTAAAAAAGTTTGAGTGTGCAATGCAGGCAGATGTCCTGCAAATATCGTTCCAATACTGTGAATTGACAAAAGTACAATAGCCACGTTTAGGATACAACTAGGTACAGTGAGTGTTTGCTAGTATAATGGCTGAGTTTAAAAAAGTTTGAGTGTGCAATGCAGGCAGACGTGCTGCAAATAACGTTCCAATACTGTGAATAGACAAAAGTACAATAGCCACGTTTAGGATACAACTAGGTACACTGAGTGTTTGCTACTATAAATGGCTGAGTTTAAAAAAGTTTGAGTGTGCAATGCAGGCAGACGTGCTGCAAATAACGTTCCAATACTGTGAATTGACAAAAGTACAATAGCCACGTTTAGGATACAACTAGGTACAGTGAGTGTTTGCTAGTATAATGGCTGAGTTTAAAAAAGTTTGAGTGTGCAATGCAGGCAGACGTGCTGCAAATAACGTTCCAATACTGTGAATTGACAAAAGTACAATAGCCACGTTTAGGATACAACTAGGTACAGTGAGTGTTTGCTAGTATAATGGCTGAGTTTAAAAAAGTTTGAGTGTGCAATGCAGGCAGACGTGCTGCAAATAACGTTCCAATACTGTGAATTGACAAAAGTACAATAGCCACGTTTAGGATACAACTAGGTACAGTGAGTGTTTGCTAGTATAATGGCTGAGTTTAAAAAAGTTTGAGTGTGCAATGCAGGCAGACGTGCTGCAAATAACGTTCCAATACTGTGAATTGACAAAAGTACAATAGCCACGTTTAGGATACAACTAGGTACACTGAGTGTTTGCTACTATAAATGGCTGAGTTTAAAAAAGTTTGAGTGTGCAATGCAGGCAGACGTGCTGCAAATATCGTTCCAATACTGTGAATAGACAAAAGTACAATAGCCACGTTTAGGATACAACTAGGTACACTGAGTGTTTGCTAGTATAATGGCTTAGTAACAATGAGTTGTAGTGTGCAATGCAGGCAGACGTGCTCTGCAAATGTCTTTGCACTAGTGGGACTATAGCAAAGTCCAATAGCCACGTTTAGGATGCCACTAGGTACACTGAGTGTTTGCTAGTAAAATTGCTTAGTTTAAAAAAGTTGGAGTGTGCAATGCAGGCAGATGTGCTCTGCTAATATCTTTGCACTAGTGGGACTATAGCAAAGTCCAATAGCCACGTATAGGATGCCACTAGGTACACTGAGTGTTTGCTAGTATAATGGCTTAGTTAAAATGAGTTTGAGTGTGCAATGCAGGCAGACGCGCTATGCAAATGTCTTTGCACTAGTGGGACTATAGCAAAGTCCAATAGCCACGTATAGGATGCCACTAGGTACACTGAGTGTTTGCTAGTATAATGGCTTGGTTTTAATGAGTTGGAGTGTGCAATGCAGGCAGACGCGCTCTGCAAATGTCTTTGCACTAGTGGGACTATAGCAAAGTCCAATAGCCACGTATAGGATGCCACTAGGTACACTGAGTGTTTGCTAGTATAATGGCTTGGTTAGAATGAGTTGTAGTGTGCAATGCAGGCAGATGTGCTCTGCTAATGTCTTTGCACTAGTGGGACTACAGCAAAGTCCAATAGCCACGTATAGGATGCCACTAGGTACACTGAGTGTTTGCTAGTATAATGGCTTAGTTAAAATGAGTTTGAGTGTGCAATGCAGGCAGACGCGCTATGCAAATGTCTTTGCACTAGTGGGACTATAGCAAAGTCCAATAGCCACGTATAGGATGCCACTAGGTACACTGAGTGTTTGCTAGTATAATGGCTTGGTTAGAATGAGTTGTAGTGTGCAATGCAGGCAGATGTGCTCTGCTAATGTCTTTGCACTAGTGGGACTATAGCAAAGTCCAATAGCCACGTATAGGATGCCACTAGGTACACTGAGTGTTTGCTAGTATAATGGCTTAGTTAAAATGAGTTTGAGTGTGCAATGCCGGCAGACGCGCTATGCAAATGTCTTTGCACTAGTGGGACTATAGCAAAGTCCAATAGCCACGTATAGGATGCCACTAGGTACACTGAGTGTTTGCTAGTATAATGGCTTGGTTTTAATGAGTTGGAGTGTGCAATGCAGGCAGACGCGCTCTGCAAATGTCTTTGCACTAGTGGGACTATAGCAAAGTCCAATAGCCACGTATAGGATGCCACTAGGTACACTGAGTGTTTGCTAGTATAATGGCTTGGTTAGAATGAGTTGTAGTGTGCAATGCAGGCAGACGCGCTCTGCAAATGTCTTTGCACTAGTGGGACTATAGCAAAGTCCAATAGCCACGTATAGGATGCCACTAGGTACACTGAGTGTTTGCTAGTATAATGGCTTGGTTAGAATGAGTTGTAGTGTGCAACGCAGGCAGACGCGCTCTGCAAATGTCTTTGCACTAGTGGGACTATAGCAAAGTCCAATAGCCACGTATAGGATGCCACTAGGTACACTGAGTGTTTGCTAGTATAATGGCTTAGTTATCAGTTGGAGTGTGCAGAGGACAAGAGGGTACAGTGGCAGGATTGTGGTGCTCTGGGTAGAGGAATGGAAGACTGCCTTTCTATTCCCTCCTAATGGTGAAATGCAGGTAGGAAATCCCTGACCTGGGCTACACAGACGCTGTTGCTGTTTGCAGGACCTGTCACCTATGGCTCTCTGACCCTGCCGGTTGGAGCCCTTAAAAGGACTGCTATAAAGTGCTCTCCCTAAGCTGTCTAACGCTGTGTATGCAGCGCATACAGCTGTATCGGCTATAGGACTCAGGAAGACGGAGCTGCGACAGTGATGTCTGACACCAAAGACGCAGAAGGCAGATAATGGCGTCCGTGAAGAAAATGTCCGGTTTTATAATGCAGGGACATGTGACATGCAGATCCTATCACACATGCCGTTGCTTCTCTGGCTCAAAGTCCACTTAGCTGTGTGTGTGTCTGGGATTGGCTGACATGCTGGCCCGCCCCACAAGACGCGCGCGCTTAGGGAAGGAAGACAAGAAAAAAAAAAAAAAAAAATGGCGATCGCCATTATAGAAACAGCAGTGATCTGAAGGCGCTGTTCACGCACACTATACACTGAAATGTGATAATAGTTTGATTCACAGAGTGACTTACACTATTACAGCAGAAACCAAGCTATGATTTAGCTGTTTTTTGGCTGCTAGAACCGTTCTCGAACGTTTCTAGAACTACCGAGCTTTTGCAAAAAGCTCGAGTTCTAGTTCGATCTAGAACATGCCCCAAAATCACTCGAGCCGCGAACTGGAGAACCACGAACCACGAACCGCGCTCAACTCTAGTGAGGGGTGCATTTAAGGAAAAAAAAAAAACCAACACGTGATGCACAATACAAGCATAGATGTGGAATATACCATTAAAAACAACATTGTACAAAACAGATGTACAACATACACATGAATAGGGTACATAGAAGTATATCATATACTTTTTTTACGTTTCTTTACAAAAACACTGACATATCAACCTTATCATTTAATCCCAAATTTCCTGGGCTATATATTTAATGATTAATTTAGCTTTAGTTTGAAGGAGTAGTTTATGCAGATCCCCTCCTTGTGGAGGGAGGGAAACCCTTTCCAAGCCTGCAAACCGCAATGTGTTCGGATCACCACTATGCACACATGATCAATCAGGCGAGGGGACCCTTTTCCAGACGACACTGAATTATAATGCTCTTTGAACCTAACGTATATCGGTCTGATGGTTTTGCCGATGTAGAAATGACCACAACCACAGAACACAATATAAATGACAAATGTTGTCCTGCATGATATAAAATGCCTGACACGATGTACAAAAGGACCAATTTTTATAGGATTACCTGTATAGTGCAAATGGCAAAATCTACAGCTGCCACACCTATAGTTCCCAACCAGGCTGCTTTTTTCTAACCACGTAAGGGGATGAACTATTCTATTTTTTACTAATGCATCTTTTAGATTACTGTGTGACGCCCTGGACCCCCAAGGGTCACAGGTCACTACACGCACCACACACACCCCCACCCAGTAAGGTACTATCAGTCAACAAAAGACCTGATTGCCTCCCTCAGAGTCAGACAGGCCCACCAGGTGGGCGGAGTCAGGCGGATAGACACGCCCTCTGAGGAGTCTGCTGGCCTGAGGCAGGAAATACAAATAGTAGAGTGAAGTGAAGTTCAGAGAGAGAGGAATAGAGAGGCGTGAGGAGAACAGCTCTGTGAGGGGCCTGGGTTGGAGCCTAGGACATCAGGATCAGTCAGGCAGGCAGACGGTGGTGGTCGCCTGCAGGAGTCCGGGAGGACAGAACTGCGGAACCGTAGGGACCGTGACCGGGTGGTGGCCCGCCGGACCCGAACCGGGGAGCTAACTTGTTTACCGGAGCACCAGGCAGGGTACTCAGACCCCGAACTAGCCTAGAAGCTACTAGGTGTAGTCAAATTTACTGATTGCGGTCTGGACCTCAGGGGTTCATTCCCACCCAAAGTCCCGATTGATGGCAAAAGCCCACCGATTCCGGATAAGAGCAACCGCCAGAGGCCAGAGATCCAACAGGCCAGTGCCCGTGGGCAAAAGGGGCTCCTCCAGCGTCTAAAAGTCGAGGAGCGGACTCCCATTGCTGAAGCATAGGAGTCAAATACACAATAAGAGGTGCAGGAGAAAGGCGACCCCACCAACCTTACTGGGAATCCACGCAGCCGGCTGCGGGCACCGACCGTCACCGAACTTGGTTTACCATTGACTCTGTGTGATTTAATCGTGAGTACAACAGTGCCATCAGGCACCGCACTGCACCGCACTGCAACCCTGCGCCCTGCAACCCCACTACCGGGCCCCGGGACACACCGCCCCTACCCACGGAGGGGTTAACACCAAGCTGCACCACTACACCGCTCCCGGGAGCCCCTCCACCTTCACCACAGTGGTGGTGTCCACCATACAATCACCACAACCTGTGGATGGCATCACGAACTTTGATAATTCCACCAAACAACAACCCAAACCCCTGCGTGCACCGCCACTACCCCTTTCAGAGCAACGTGACCCCGGGTCCGTGAGAGGCTCGAGCCATCACCTGCAGTGCGAGCACGGAGCCGAGCGGCTCGGCGGCCGCAGCTGAGGCCGCGGGGTGGTACAACTGCATCTTTGGTAGGTAACCAAGGGTTTGGAAGCGGTCATCTCTTTAAGGTCACTATCTTGTTCTAAAATGTGCCAATTGTTGTACAAAACATTTTTTATTTTGGATTCCAAGGGGCCAAACTGAAAATTAAAAATAAACCTGCGGGGTTGCATCTTTTTTGAGGAACAGTCAGTAGCGCCAAACTCGCCCTCCTGGGCATATTTATCCACACATTTATTAAAGGAGGACATCACTATTAATGCGTCTTAGCCTCAAAAATTGACCTTAAGGCAGCACATTCCTAGTATGAATTGGGTGAGCACTTTCATAGTGCAAAAAGGTATTAGATGCAGTTGGGTTACAGAACACCTTAGTTTGACTCCCTCCTTCTACAATTGTCACAGTGACATCCAAAAAATTCAAAGATTGATCCCCAAAATCATAAATGAACGACATGTTCATTGTGTTGCACCCATTTAGGTGGGCAACAAAATCAGAAAACTGTGTAGAGGAACCATCCCACACAATGAAAATGTCGTCAACATATCTTAAATAATACTTAATGAAACGCAGAAAAGGATTGGTGGTAGAAAAAATATATTGGCTCTCAAAATTCCCCAGAAAAATATTTGCGAGGGCACATGCGACAAGAGTACCCATCGCAGTTAGGATCCAATAATTATAAACAGAAGTCCTATATAAAAAACAAATGCCCGGGGGGAGCTGGGAGAGGGTATTGGACTACGGACTCTGAATCCAGTGGGACTCTACTCACCCACCACCGGCCCCTTTAGGAAACGTACTAGAAGAAAATTAGGGGGGCGCAAAAGGAAGTATGTATCCTGGAAAAATTAGATCCTCCTGTTGTTATTGAGGAAAATGCATGTGCAGTGATAAACTTATCCAACCATGTATTAACACCTGACATGAATGTTGTACTTTCTAAGGGGTTAAAATTTTGTTTTCCTGAAAAATTTTATTTCACTGCTTTCAGGGTTGATCTTTATAAGGCTATTAGGCAAATCCATCTGTATAAACATTTTAAGACCAAACCTACCTTTTCGAGTTCGGTCCCTGAAGGACTAGTACCTGCGGGGACAGATTACGAGGTAGTTGATTGTACAGAGGCCTTTGGAATGGATATGGTCAGTGACGCCAAGCTACTTTTGAGTCTAACTAATCAGAAACCTGTTCAGACAGATTGAGTTACTCCCTCTCCTGTTCCTCCTTTTTCTAAAGGGTTAAAGTCCAACTCCCCCCCCCCCCCCCCCCCCCCGACCACTCAGGGTAAACCTAATTGATCTCTTCCAGGACGCTGTCCTGAGAGATATCGATGCTCTGATTTACCCTGAGTCCCCTTATAATTTGAGTCAGACTGTTTGCACACCATGAAACAATGGGAAGATACAATCTTCCGAGAAGCTGACAAGGGGGGGAATGTTGTCCTTTTGACCCGTGCCTATTACATTAAGGAAGCCCACCGGCAGTTGTCGGATACCGCTCCATATACCCCCCTTCTCTCTGATCCCACAACAGGTTATTAAAAACAATTGAAGCAACTAATGGATAAATACTTACAAGCAGGTTTTTTAACTCCTAATCTGGCAGAAAAACTCTTTCCTGTTTTCCCCACCAAGCCTCATTGGTACTTCATCCCCAAGGTCCATAAGAATAAGGAGAGACCTCCTGGCCATCACATAGTGGCTGGCATAGGCTCACTCATGGAGCCTTTGTCCCACTATGTAGATTGGCTACTACAACCGATGTTGGCTACCATACCGTCATATGTAAAGGATACAGGCGAATTTATTTCCCTGTTAAAGGACATCACTTGGCAAGAGAGTTTCTCCCTTGCTTCAGTTCACATGGAGAGTCTGTATACTCCTATTCCGCAGACCCTGGGGATTGAGGCGGTGGATAAGATCTTGAAAAAATGTGGGCAGAGTTTTTTCCTCTGCTTTATCCTCAGTAAGAATGCTTTTACTTTTCTTGATAAGTGGTCTGTACAATGCGGGGGCACTGCGGTGGGTACTCCCGTCGCATGTGCCCTCGCAAATATTGTTCTGGGAATTTTTGAGAGCCAATATATTTTTTCTACCACCAATCCTTTTCTGCGTTTCATTAAGTATTATTTAAGATATGTGGACGACATTTTCATTGTGTGGGATGGTTCCCCTACACAGTTTTCTGATATTATTGCCCACCTAAATGGGTGCAACACAATGAACATGTCATTCACTTATGATTTTGGGGATCAATCTTTGAATTTTTTTGGATGTCACTGTGACAATTGTAGAAGGAGGGATTCAAACTAACCAAGAAAAAAGTCGGCAGCACTCTGCGGTTTAGGACTTTATTTTTGCTTCATACAATCAGGTGATACAAGTGTGGGAGAGTGAGGGGAGGGAGCACGTGGGACAACAGTACCGTTTTACACCTCTAGGGGTGCTTTCACGGGTCCACTGGTGCTGCCGACTTCTTCTTTTGCTTTGACACATACAGGACCTCGGATGCAGCTGTCAATTTCATCTAGCCACGGTGATCGGATGGGACTTAGCAAGCCCCTACAGCAAGTCAGCATAAGCGCATGCGGCTCCCAGTGATGGGAAGGATCATCTTTGAAAAGAAAAAAAAAAGCACCGTATATACGCTACTGAAGGTATGGTAAGCAGTGCCCCGTATTTTTCCTTCTATTAACTCATTGTCAGGGATCCAAACTAAGGTGTTCCGTAAACCAACTGCATCTAATACCTTATTGCACTATGAGTGCTCCCCCGATTCATACTAGGAATGCGCTGCCTTATGGTCAATTTTTCAGGCTAAGACTAGAGATGAGCGAACCGGTCGCGGTTCGGCTCGAGGTCGGTTCACCGAACGGAGCTCCCGTTCGAGTTCGGTTCGTCGAACGTTCGACGAACCGAACTCGAACTGCATAGGAAACAATGGCAGGCAATCACAAACACATAAAAACACCTAGAAAACACCCTCAAAGGTGTCCAAAAGGTGACAAACAACTCACAACACAAACACATGGGAAAGTGACAAGGACAAATTCTCATGTGAAAACAAAACAGCGTTACGAGGAAAAAGAGGACGAGAAACAGATATAGGCATGGCATGCCCTTCTAAAATCATGTAAAACACCGCAAGGTGACACCAAGCGGAGTCTCCCTTTTTTCCAAAAATTGGGCCACACAGACACCCCTTCAGTGGCAGCACTTGTGCCCCAGTTGTACACTTCACAGCTAGATTTGCATCAAGCACATTCAAAAATACGCCATACTTAACCGTCCCCAGGATGACACCAGGGTAGGTAGCAAAGTCTTTCCTTATCCCAGCTCTGTTCATCTTGGATCATTTTTAAAAAACACAGCAAGCAAGGGTTACTCCAAGCGGAGTCTCCCTTTTTTTCCAAAAATTGTGCCCCACACACATGAAGTGATGTGCCAGGGAGGCCTCTGGCTGTGTAGTCGTGGCTTTAAGGCACACCCCTGGCTCCATCACTCCTTTAATGTTGGGGGCTAGCTTGCTGAGACAATGGAGATCAGTATCTTCGTCGGAAAGTGTACAAACAGTCCTCAGGCAGAAGTTGCTTGCAATAAAAGATAACATTTATTGGCACCATACAAATCCGGTCAGCACAATCCGGCAGTTTTCTGTGGAGCTGGGGACAACCTGTCCAAACGCGCCCTCTAGTGGGGATATGCCCTGGGTACTCCGCTTCTCCGGGCTCCCACTCCTAGGTCAAGCACACACCGGACCCACACCAGCGGAATCAGACCTTTGAGGTTGCGTACTCCTCCGTTGCTCCGGCGTCCCCTGATGTTCCGCTCATACACACTGCCACAGATGGTCACACACTGCTGTCCCGGATCCGACTCCCTTCCACACACACAGACCTTCCCTAGTCATACAGCCGACTCCTCCTCCCCGGTGGCAACAGCCGTCCCACCCCGCCACTAGGGGGTGCCCTAACATTAAAATACAATACAATTTAAAAGAATATAACACTTTTAATAATAACGTTTCCGGGATAACTATGCTTTCTTTTGCAGGGGGTCTGCTCACCCACTGCACACACCCACTCATTCAGTGGCAGCACTTGTGCCCTAGTTGTACACTTCACAGCTAAATTTGCATCAAGCACATTCCAAATCCACAAGCATTTACTCTCCCCAGGATGACACAGGGGTAGTAAATTCCTGGTGGATCCATGACTTGTTCATTTTGATGAACGTTAGTCTGTCCACATTGTCACTGGACAGACGCGTGCGCTTATCTGTCAGCAGACACCCAGCAGCACTGAAGACACGTTCAGAGACAACGCTGGCAGCTGGACACGACAAAATCTCCAAGGCGTAACTGGAGAGCTCTGGCCATTTTTCTAGATTTGAAGCCCAAAATGAGCAAGGCTCCATTTGCAAAGTCATGGCATCGATGTTCATTTGGAGATACTCCTGTATCATCCTCTCCAGCCGTTGACTATGTGTCAGACTTGTTGTCTCTGGTGGCCTTGCAAAGGAGGGTCTTAAAAAAATTATGAAAGGATTCCATAAAATTGCTGTTACCAGCACCAGATACAGTCCTACTGGTACGGGTAGACTGTTGAAGATGACGAGACCGTCCCATGTTTGTCAAGTTACAACTGGGAGAATCACTCCCTGCACCTGCACGGTTGTTTGGTGGAAAAGCCGAGCTAAGATCGAGTAACAGCTTCTGCTGATACTCATGCATACGTGCGTCCCTTTCTATGGCTGGAATTATGTCACAAAATTTGGACTTGTACCGGGGATCTAATAGTGTGGCAATCCAGTAGTCATCATCACTTCTAATTTTCACAATACGAGGGTCATGTTGGAGGTAGTGCAACAAGAAGGCACTCATGTGTCTTGCGCAGCCATGCGGACCAAGTCCACGCTGTGTTTGTGGCATAGAGGTGCTACCCGTTCTTTCTTCCTCTGACATCTCCCCCCAACCTCTTTCAACTGAAATTTGACCAAGGTCTCCCTCATCTGCTGAGTCTTCCATGTCCATGGACAGTTCGTCCTCCATTTCTTCATGTTCTCCTGCACCTTCCTCAACATTTCGCCTGCTACTATGCGCCCTTGTTGATCCCTCTCCCCCATGGTCCCATGCCTGCTGCGTTGGTTATGATGAACGTCTGGACCTTGGTGATGTTGTTGTCCCTTGCGCATATGAATCCTCATGTAGTTCCTCCCCTTCCTGTTGTCCCACCCCCTGACTCCGAATAGTGTTTAGCGTGTGCTCCAGCATGTAAATGACTGGAATTGTCATGCTGATAATGGTATTGTCAGCGCTAAACATATTCGTCGCCATGTCGAAACTGTGCAGAAGGGTGCATAGGTCCTTGATCTGAGACCACTCCATCAGGGTGATCTTCCCCACCTCTGCATCTCGTTGGCCCAGGCTATACGTCATGACGTATTGCACCAGGGCTCGGCGGTGCTGCCACAGTCGCTGTAACATGTGGAGAGTCGAATTCCAGCGTGTCGCCACATCGCATTTCAGGCGATGAACCGGCAGGCCGAAAGACTTCTGGAGAGATGCAAGTCGCTCAGCTGCGGCGGTTGAACGGCGGAAGTGAGCAGACAGTTTTCGTGCCCTGGTCAGAAGGCCATCTAGGCCGGGATAGTGTGTTAAGAATTACTGGACGACAAGGTTCAACACGTGAGCCATACAAGGCACGTGTGTCACCTTGCCCAGGCGAAGGGCCGCACCCAGGTTTGCAGCATTGTCGCACACGGCCTTACCAGGCTGCAGGTTGAGTGGAGACAACCATTTATTAAACTCTGACCGCAGAGCTAACCACAACTCCTCAGCTGTGTGACTCCTATTCCCAAGACATGTCAAGCTAAAGACCGCCTGATGCCGTTGCACTCTGCTGCCAGCATAGTAATGAGGGGTGCGTGATTCCTTCTGCGCAGTGAGAACGCTGGTGGCCTGACCAGGCAGGCTTGGGGTGGAGGTGGAGGACCCAGATGAGGTGTAGGAGGCAGAAGCAGTGGCGGAACTTGGACAGACAGAGGATTGACACACAAGTCGTGGGGACGGCAAGACTTGTGCAGCAGACCCTTCACCATCTATCACCATAGTTACCCAGTGCCCAGTCAGCGACATGTAACGTCCCTGTCCATGCTTACTGGTCCAAGTATCGGTGGTGAAATGCACCCGTTCGCACACAGAGTTTCTCAAGGAAGCGGTGATGTTGTGTGCGACATGCTGGTGTAGCGCGGGCACACCTTTCTTAGAGAAGTAGTGGTGACTAGGCATCTGGTACTGGGGCACAGCGACAGACATAAGGTCTCTAAAATCCTGTGTGTCCACTAGGCGGAAAGGCAGCATTTTGGTAGCCAAGAGCTTACAGAGGGATAGAGTCAACCTCTTAGCTTTGCCATGGGTCGCAGGAAATGGCCTTTTATTTGACCACATCTGAGGGACAGAGATCTGGCTGCTGTGTGTAGACGGTGTTGAGTAGGGTGTCCCTGGAAAAATGCAGGTTTGTGAGGAAAGTGCAGGCGGAGACATGATGTTGCCTTCATCCAACGTTGGTGCTATCAATGTCTGAGAGAGCTGTACACACTCACTTGTTTCCCCTTCCAAACCAACTGACGACCTACCAAGCAAAGTGCCTGTTGCGGTTACAGTGGTGGAAGTTGTGCGTGGAAAACCAGGTGTGACAGCTGTCCCCACAGTCCTAGAAGATGAAGAGCGCGCGGATGCACTGAAAGGGGCAGGCCATGGATGGTTCGCTCCGCTAGGCCGCATTGCAGCACAGTGACCTTCCCACCGGTCCCTATGATATTTATTCATGTGACGATTCATGGAAGAAGTTGTCAAACTGCTGAGGTTTTCACCTCTACTAACAGAATCACGACAAATTTTACAGATCACATAATTTGGGCGATCTTTTTCTATGTCAAAAAAGGACCAGGCTAGGCAAGGCTTAGAGGGCATGCGACCTGCTGAGCCCCCCCGACTAGTGCTCAGAGGCAGAGTGGTGGCTGAGGATGCAGTTGTAGACGTGCTACCAGTGCTCCGACTCTGTCCAGGAAGGCGCAAGGTAACTTCGTCGTCGGTTGCATCCTCCTCCACCGCCTCTGTTGACCTCCTCGAGTGCCTGACTGGGGGTTGACAGTAGGTGGGATCTAGAACTTCATCATCAATTGTTGTGTTTGCACTCCCCTCCACCTCAGACCGAGCCTCATCTTGCCCTGACCGAATATTTAAGTTGTCATCCCAATCGGGTATCTGCGTCTCATCTTCATCAGTATGTTCCTCATTGTCTATAACCACAGGTGTTACAGTTTGTGACAAAGGGTCAACATTATGCTCAGAAACTTGGTCCTCACGGCCTGAATCAGAGTCACAAAGGTTCTGGGCATCACTGCAGACCATTTCCTGGTCTGTACTCACTGTAGCTTGGGAGCAGACCTCTGATTCCCAGGCTATAGTGTGACTGAACAGCTCTGCAGACTCAGCCATCTCAGTTCCACCATACTGTGCAGGGCTGATGGACACTTCAGAGCTGGGAGAAAGCAAGTTTGATTGGGATGACAACTCAGAGGACTGGTGTTTTTTGGATGCGGTACTTGAAGTGGCTGAGAGGGCACTTGTTGGACCATCCATTCAAGCATTTTCCTTTTTTGGCCATCATCTAGCTTTGTTCCTGTTGTTCGTGTCCGTAAAAAAGGGAGCACATCGGATTGCCCACGGTAAGTAGTAGACATCTTACTTTTGCTGGTAGATGGTCCATCTTCAGCAGATGATAATGGAGCTTTGCCACCTTCCCCACGGACAAACCCTTTTTTTCCTTTTCCAGCACGCCTCTTCCCCTTTCCACCAGCATCTGTCATTTTGCCACTCATGCTGATTGCAACAAGATTGTGCACTGAAAATGTGGTAGTAAAAATTGAGAGGTGGTGTAGATTGCAGCGGTGGTCTAGCTTTATTAACAGCAGAATAATAAAGAATAAATATCCCTGACAATGCAACTACGGCCCTTAAACTGGCAGCATAAATTGCTAGTATAATGGCTTAGTAACTATCAGTTTGAGTGTGCAATCCCGGCAGACGTGCTGCAAATATCTGTGCACTACTGGGACTATACAGAAGTCCAATAGCCACGTTTAGGATGCC
Organism: Anomaloglossus baeobatrachus; assembly: GCF_048569485.1. Classification (NCBI taxonomy): domain Eukaryota; kingdom Metazoa; phylum Chordata; class Amphibia; order Anura; family Aromobatidae; genus Anomaloglossus; species Anomaloglossus baeobatrachus. Next base: position 487,531,262 of record NC_134354.1, read on the forward strand.
ACTAGGTTCACTCAGTGTTTGCTAGTATAATGGCTTAGTTATAATGAGATGGAGTGTGCAATGCAGGCAGACGTGCTGCAAATATCTTTGCACTAGTGGGACAATACAGAAGTCCAACAGCCACGTTTAGGATGCCACTAAGTTCACTCAGTGTTTGCTAGTATAATGGCTTAGTAACTATCAGTTTGAGTGTGCAATGCAGGCAGACGTGCTGCAAATATCTGTGCACTACTGGGACTATACAGAAGTCCAATAGCCACGTTTAGGATGTCACTAGGTTCACTCTGTGTTTGCTAGTATAATGGCTTAGTAACAATGAGTTTGAGTGTGCAATGCAGGCAGACGTGCTGCAAATATCTTTGCACTAGTGGGACTATACAGAAGTCCAACAGCCACGTTTAGGATGCCACTAGGTACACTCAGTGTATGCTAGTATAATGGCTTAGTAACAATGAGTTTGAGTGTGCAATGCAGGCAGACGTGCTGCAAATAGCTTTGCACTAGTGGGACAATACAGAAGTACAACAGCCACGTTTAGGATGCCACTAAGTTCACCCAGTGTTTGCTAGTATAATGGCTTAGTAACAATGCGTTTGAGTGTGCAATGCAGGCAGACATGCTGCAAATATCTTTGCACTAGTGGGACAATACAGAAGTCCAACAGCCACGTTTAGGATGACACTAGGTACACTCAGTGTTTGCTAGTATAATGGCTTAGTAACTATCAGTTTGAGTGTGCAATGCAGGCAGACGTGCTGCAAATATCTGTGCACTACTGGGACTATACAGAAGTCCAATAGCCACGTTTAGGATGCCACTAGGTACACTCAGTGTTTGCTAGTATAATGGCTTAGTTATAATGAGTTTGAGTGTGCAATGCAGGCAGAGGTGCTGCAAACATCTGTGCACTACTGGGACTATACAGAAGTCCAATAGCCACGTTTAGGATGACACTAAGTTCACTCAGTGTTTGCTAGTATAATGGCTTAGTTATAATGAGTTGGAGTGTGCAATGCAGGCAGAGGTGCTGCAAATATCTGTGCACTACTGGGACTATACAGAAGTCCAATAGCCACGTTCAGGATGACACTAGGTACACTCAGTGTTTGCTAGTATAATGGCTTAGTTATAATGAGTTGGAGTGTGCAGAGGACAGGAGGGTACAGTGCCAGGGTTGTGGGGCTCTGGGTAGAGGAATGGAAGCCTGCCTTTCTATTCCCTCCTAATGGGGAAATGCAGCGAGGAAATTCCTGACCTTAGCTACACAGACGCTGTCATCTTGTGTAGCTGTTAAACTCTGTTTTCAGGACCTGTCACCTATGGCTCTGACCCTGCCGGTACGAGCCCTTAAAAGGACTGATAGAAAGTGCTCTCCCTAAGCTGTCCAGCGCTGTGTATGGAGCGCATACAGCAGTATCGGCGATAGGACTCAGGACGGAGCTGCGCCAGTGATATCTGACACCAAAGACGCAGAAGGCAGATAATGGCGTGCTGGAGGAAAATGTCCGGTTTTATAATGCAGGGACATGTGACATGGACATCCTATCACACATGCCGTTGCTTCTCTGGCTAAAAGTCCACTTAGCTGTGTGTGTGTCTGGCATTGGCTGACATGCTGGCCCTCGCTACTACACACGCGCGCTTAGGGAAGGAAGACAAGGAAAAAAAAAAAAAAATGGCGATCGCCATTATCCATACAGCAGTGATCTGTAGGCGCTGTTCCCGCACACTATACACTGAAATTTCATAATAGTGTGAGTCACAGAGTGACTTACACTATTACAGCGGAAAGCCAGCTAGGAATTAGCTGTTTTTTTTGCTGCTAGAACCGTTCTCGAACGTATCTAGAACTATCGAGCTTTTGCAAAAACACTCTAGAACAGCCCCCAAAATCACTCGAGCCGCGAACTGGAAAACCACGAACCTAGAACCGCGCTCAACTCTAGTCACGATGTCCAAGTACCTGTGAAAAGAGGCTTTTCGCACTAAGTGTAGGAGCATGCTCAGTAGCCTGAACCAAGGACAGCCTCAGAAATGGCACTATCAGGCTGAGCATGCTCACTAGGCAAAACACGAGACTGAGGCTCTGGCTGTGGTAAATCAGCGCGCGCATGCGCACTAGCCGCCTCTCCACACTTAGACGTGGTGGAGGAAGCAGCCAGCTGGACGACCCGAGGCATGGACAAAAACGGCAGCCGGCGCCTGGACGCAACTGGAACCACAGCAGACTGCTTGCGGCTATGGCGGTGCCGATTCGTAACACTGTAGTATATGGGGGTGTAGTATATGGGGTGTATATAGTGGTGTAGTATATAGTGGTATAGTATATAGTGGTGTAGTATATAGTGGTGCAGTATATGGGGTGTAGTATATAGTGGTGTAGTAAATAGTGGTGTATTATATAGGGGTGTAGTATATAGTGGTGTAATATATGGGGGTGTAGTATATAGTGGTGTAGTATATGGGGGTGTAGTATATAGTGGTTTAGTATATGGGGTGTAGTATAAAATGGTGTAGTATATAGGGGTGTAGTATATAGGGATGTAGTATATGCGGGTGTAGTATATAGTGGTGTAATATATGGGGGTGTAGTGATGTAGGTTATTACAGGTGTAGTATATGGGGGTGTAATATATGGGGGTGTAGTATATAGTGGTGTAGTATATAGGGGTGCAGTATATAGTGGTGTAGTATATGGGGTGTAGTAAATAGTGGTGTAATATATAGTGGTGTAGTATAAGGGGATGTAGTATATATTGGTGTAGTATATAGTGGTGTAGTATAAGGGGATGTAGTATATATTGGTGTAGTATATAGGGGTATAGTATATAGGAGTGTAGTATATAGGTGTGTAGTATATGGGGTGTAGTTTAATGAGTTCCTGGATCCTGGATGAAGGTATATTTGACCATTGCTGTTTAAAAAACAATTCCAGTTCAGTTAAGTTTGATGGTCACTGAGCATGGACAGCACGCTTCAAATCATCCCACAGATTTTCAATGATATTCAGGTCTGGGGACTGGGATAGCCATTCCAGAACATTGTAATTGTTCCTCTGCATGAATGCCTGAGAAGATTTGGAGCAGTGTTTTGGAAAATTGTCTTGCTGACATATCCATCCCCTGCGTAACTTCAACTTCGTCACTGATTCTTGCACATTATTGTCAAGAATCTGCTGATACTGAGTTGAATCCATGCGACTCTCAACTTTAACAAGATTCCCGGTGCCGGCATTGGTCACACATCCCCAAAGCATGATGGAACCTCCACCAAATTTTACTGTGGGTAGCAAGTGCTTTTCTTGGAATGCCGTGTTTTTTTGCTTCCATGCATAACGCCTTTTTGTATGGCCAAACAACTCAATATTTGTTTCATCAGTCCACAGGACCTTCTTCCAAACTGTAACTGGCTTATCCAAATGTGCTTTTGCATACCTCAGGCGACTCTATTTGTGGCGTGCTTGCAGAAATGTCTTCTTTCGCATCACTCTCCCATACAGCTGCTCCTTGTGCAACGTGCACTGTATTGTTGACCGATGCACATTGACACCATCTGCAGCAAGATGAAGGTGCAGATCTTTGTAGGTGGTCTGTGGATTGCCCTTGACTGTTCTCACCATTTTTCTTCTCTGCCTTTCTGATATTTTTCTTGGCCTGCCACTTTTGGGCTTAACAAGAACTGTACCTGTGTTCTTCCATTTCCTTACTATATTCCTCACAGTGGAAACTGACAGTTTAAATCTCTGAGACAACTTTTTGTATCCTTCCCTGGAACAACTATGTTGAATAATCTTTGTTTTCAGATCATTTGAGAGTTGTTTTGAGGAGCCCATGATGCCACTCTTCAAAGGAGATTCAAATAGGAGGACAACTTGCAAGTGGCCACCTTAAATACCTTTTCTCATGATTGGATACACCTGTCTATGAAGTTCAAAGCTCACTGAGGTTACAAAACCAATTTAGTGCTTTAGTAAGTCAGTAAAAAGTAGTTAGGAGTGTTCAAATCAAGAAATTGATAAGGGTGGCCATACTTTTGCACCGGTCAAATTTTGTTTAAATGCGGATTGCACATTTTCTGTTAGTACAATAAACCTAATTTCAATCCAGAAATATTACTCAGTCCATCAGTTATTAGATATATGAAACAGTAATAGCTGTTGCAGAAACCCAATTTGTTATAAAGAAAAAAGGTTAACATTAATAGGGGTGCCCAAACTTTTTCATATGACTGTATTGGTGTAGTATATAGGGGTGTAGTATATAGTGGTGTAGTATATGGGTTGTAGTATATAGTGGTGTAGTATATATTGGTGTAGTATATGGGGGTGTAGTATATAGTGGTGTAGTATATAGGGGTATAGTATATAGGGGTGTAGTATATAGGGGTGTAGTATATGGGGGGTAGTATATGGGGAGTAGTATATAGTGGTGTAATATATGGGGTGTAGTGATGTAGTTTATTACAGGTGTAGTACATGGGGGTGTAGTATATAGTGGTGTAGTATATGGGTTGTAGTATATAGTGGTGAAGTATATGGGGTGTATGTAGTATATAGTGGTGTAGTATATGGGAGTGTAGTATATAGTGGTGTAGTATATAGTGGTGTAGTAAATGGGGGTGTAATATATGGGGGTTTAGTATATAGTGGTGTAGTACACTGTGTGCAGAATTATTAGGCAAATGAGTATTTTGATCACATGATAATTTTTATACATGTTGTCCTTCTCCAAGCTGTATAGGCTTGAGAGCCAACTACCAATTAAGTAAATCAGGTGATGTGCATCTCTGTAATGAGGAGGGGTGTGGTGTAATGACATCAACACCATTTAAAACGTGTGCTTAATTATTAGGCAACTTCCTTTCCTTTGGCAAAATGGGTCAGAAGAGAGATTTGACGGGCTCTGAAAAGTCCAAAATTGAGAGATGTCTTGCAAAGGGATGCAGCAGTCTTGAAATTGCCAAATGTTGAAGCGTGATCACCGAACAATCAAGCGTTTCATGGTAAATAGCCAACAGGGTCGCAAGAAGCGTGTTGGGCAAAAAAGGTGCAAAATAACTGCCCATGAGTTGAGGAAAATCAAGCGTGAAGCTTCCAAGATGCCATTTGCCACCAGTTTGGCCATATTTCAGAGCTGCAACATTACTGGAGCATCAAAAAGCACAAGGTGTGCCATACTCAGGGACATGGCCAAGGTAAGGCTGAAAAACGACCACCTTTGAACAAGAAAGATAAGATAAAACATCAAGACTGGGCCAAGAAATATCTTAAGACTGATTTTTCAAAGGTTTTATGGACTGATGAAATGAGAGTGACTCTTAATGGGCCAGATGGATGGGCCAAAGGCTGGATCAGTAAAGGGCAGAGAGAGCTCCACTCCGACTCAGACGCCAGCAAGGTGGAGGTGGGATACTGGTATGGGCTGGTATCATCAAAGGTGAACTTGTGGGACCTTTTCTGGTTGAGGATGGAGTGAAGCTCAACTCCCAGACCTACTGCCAGTTATGGAAGACAACTTCTTCAAGCAGTGCTACAGGAAGAAGTCAGTATCGTTCAAGAAAAACATGATTTTCATGCAGGACCATGCTCCATCAAATGCATCCAACTTCTCCACAGCGTGGCTGGCCAGGAAAGGCCTAAAAGATGAAAAAATAATGACATGGCCCCCTTGTTCACCTGAGCTGAACCCCATAGAGAACCTGTGGTCCCTCATAAAATGTGAGATCTACAGGGAGGGAAAACAGTGCACCTCTCGGAACAGTGTCTGGGAAGCTGCGGTGGCTGCTGCACGCAATGTTGATCATAAACAAATCAAACAACTGACAGAATCTATGGACGGTAGGCTTTTGAGTGTCATCATTAAGAAAGGTGGCTATATTGGTCACTCATTTTTTTGGGTTTTGTTTTTGCATGTCAGAAATGTTTATTTCTAAATTTTGTGCATTTATATTGGTTTACATGGTGAAAATAAACAAGTGAGATGGAAATATATTTCGTTTTTATTAAGTTGCCTAATAATTCTGCACAGTAATAGTTACCTGAATAAATAGATATCCTCCTAAGATAGCCAAATCTAAAAAAAACCACTCCAACTTCATCGAGAACATAGTTGTTGATCAATGATAAAAAAATCCTCTAAAATACAACCAATATTCTAATATTTTCACAAATAAACGCAAAAAAATATCTACCTAAATTCACCACTACCATAAAGTACAATGTGCCCAGAAAAAACATTCTCAGAATCACTGGAATACATTGAAGTGACACTGGTCAGATTTCCAAAATTTGGCTTAGTCAGGACAAACTTGGCTCCATCGCTAAGGAGTTAATTGTACACACGTTATTATGGTCAACCTTTCATGTCTATGACTCCATATACGGATGACATGAAAATCTATATGCTCTCATTCTAGCTTGTGGATTCCATGTTCCTGATTGTGTGTCAAGCCTGTCTGTCATCTCTACTTTCATGGATTTCTGCTTTCATAAATCATGAAAACCACTGCGCTTTTCATCTTTCCCTAAAAAGAATTGACTCTTGCAGCCAACGTATTCTTTCCTATCAAAACTATCCCATTCTCTTCAGCGTGTTACTTTAGTGGTATCATATAACTTAGCAGTCACCATAACATTATTATTTTTTTATCATAAAAATATTAAAAAGCAAATGTAATAAAAATATGTTATTGAAATATTAGTCTGTAAAGAATTAATTCCCTTGGCAAACAACATCCTGTTGTGTTCCCATCGTCACCAACGATGCGCAGATATATACTTGACAACAGTATGACATGTACTGGGGTAATCTTCCAAATTGGACTTCAAATAGGGTGTGGTTTACGCATATCTATGAAAAAGTGGTTCACTATCTTGGGGGGAAGCAAAAATGAAAACATTTCTATTCCAAAATGTTGTGCAAAGACTGTCTTTTTTTCTAGGCAATATTAGACAGCTTGTTAGTTTTATGCTAACAGGTTTAGCGCACTAAAAAGGAATATATTGAAGTATAATTAATAGGGATGATCGAATACCACAAATATTCGGCTTCGTGAATATTCGCCGAATAGGTCGCCGCTATTCGACTGTTTCTGAATATTCGATGTGCAATGTAAGTCTATTCGGGCTTCCTATAGACTTACATTGTGCATCAAATATTCGCATAGCGGCGACCTATTTGTTGGATATTCGCGAAGCCGAATATTTGTGGTATTCAAGCATCCCTAATAATTAAGTATTGTACGTATAAAACATTAAAAACAATGTTCAGAAATCTAAAAGGACAAAAAAAATCCATTACTTTAGAAAGTATAAAAAAGTACTCATAACTTCTATGTTTCCAACAACTGGCTTGACCTGTATTATAAAATTAATTTGGTATTTAAAAAATGTAAGTTTTGATCTTCCCTCAGCTCTAAAAAACAAAATACAAATTAATCAATAATATATCAACAAAATATCACCAATGTAAACTGAAACTCATTGCATAGAATAAGCTCCATTAAAAGTAAAAAAAAATTTGGCTCTCTAAATTTCACCCAAGAGGTTAACAACAAAACTGAACATCATAAAACAAAACTGAAAATACAATTGAGCAAAAATCTGTTTTTTAAAAATAATTATATATTGTATGTCAGAATAAAGCGTAAATTATCCTGCAATTAGAAGCCATTTTACAGCTACTTTAATTATAGTACATAATCATACTAGAAAAAAAGAAACTATATAAAACAAAGAACTTAAAAATGATAACAAACGCTGAAATACTGTAGCAAATTGTGATCCTCCTTAGTTTTTATCTTTAATAAGTTGATCAGTATTCCTTGAACAATCCATAAAGTCCCTTTTTCCCCCAAGCTAACATTGTTTTATGATCCAGGCTTCTGTAAAATAGAAGGAAAAGTATATTGGGCTCATATGTATAAAACCCTATAAAAGTCTTTGATGTGCTTTATATGATGCAGCTTTGAAACCTCTCCGCTCAGTTCTTTATTGCGCTTATTCACTTTGTGACTATTATTTATGACATGTGTAAATCAGCTACACCTGGCATTTTTTCTGCACCAAAAAGATAAATTATCCTTCTGTTCAACTTTTGACTTGTCTTGTAAAACAACTGGAGCATCTTGAAGACCATGTTAGATCTTTAAGTGCTCACTCTCAGATACACACAGCAGAAAAGGCTGTTCAGAACATTGTACCAAGGTATGGCCACTGGGTTTCTGAAGTAACTAGGTCTGTTTTCTTGCAAACCTTTCTGTTGATTATGATGAACTGTAATTTTTTAGATAACTAGCTGTAAGTTTCATTTAAAGAGTATCTGTCACCAGGTGAAAAGTAACCATTTCTTGCTTTTACTTTATTCCCGCTGCTCCACTGACTATTCTATTTACCGTATTGTTTGCTTTATAAGACGCACCTGATTATAAGATGCACCCCCAAATTTGGTGAAGGAATAGAGAATTTTTTAATAAATGGGGTCCGTCTTATAATGCCATTGTCCGTCTAACAAATAATATAGGGTATATGTCCCTCATAGCCCCCTCATCCTAAAATTAGCCCCCTTAATCTGGATATGGCCAACCTTATATTGAACACGTTCCCCAGTGATGCCACATTTCCCCTATGGCTGGCACACATCCTCTATGGCTGGCACACGGCCCCTGTGGCTGGCACACAGGCCCATTCTGGCTGGCACACAGGTCCACTGTGGCTGGCATACAGGCCCACTGTGGCTGGCATACAGCCCCACTGTGGCTGGCATACAGGCCCACTGTGGCTGGCATACAGGCCCACTCTTGCAGGCACACAGGTCCACTGTGGCTGGCATACAGGCCCACTGTGGCTAGCATACAGGCCCACTGTGGCTAGCATACAGGCCCACTGTGGCTGGCATACAGGCCCACTGTGGCTGGTATACAGGCCCACTGTGGCTGGTATACAAGCCCACTCTAGCAGGCAGACAGGCCCACTGTGGCAGGCAGACAGGCCCACTGTGGCAGGCAGACAGGCCCACTGTGGCTGGTATACAGGCCCACTGTGGCAGGCAGACAGGCCCACTGTGACAGGCAGACAGGCCCACTGTGGCAGGCAGACAGGCCTACTGTGGCAGGCAGACAGGCCCACTGTGGCAGGCACACATCACCCTCTGTTAGATATCGCCCCCATGTTGCTGCTTTTAGTAAAATAAACTCTTTCCTTACCTTCTGCAGCACTGTCCTGTCTCGTGTCTCCCTCCTCGGAGTTGAGCTCCTCCTGTCTCCTGCACTTCCTACTTCCTGGTTCTAGTGCAGGTCATGTGATCGGGACAGCAGAGAGATATCTCTGCGTTCCTAATCACAGCAGCAGGAGGGAGACCGGGCAGACATGCTGGAGGAGGTGAGTAAAGAGTTTATTATTTTACTATGGGCAGCAGCATGGGGGCCATATCTAACACAGGGGGAGGGGGGATCCTGTGCAATCAAAGGTAAGCACAGGCAGATAATATGCACAGCTCCCTCAGCCAATCAGCGCAATGCAGTTTCAGCACCACGCTTCTGATGGACAGCGGCTGTGAATATTATATGAGCGGGAGCAGGAGATCAAACGCTGCCGCTCCCAGCTCTCCCTGCCCCCAGCAGCCCCCAGCACTGCTCCAGAGCTGCCTGCACCTCCACTGGACTCTGTATATATATACACCCCCCCTCCCGTATATTCAGATTATAAGACGCACCCCCTACTTTCCCCCAAAATTTGGGGGAACAAAAGTGCGTCTTATAAAGCCAAAAATACGGTTTTTTTTGCTGTTTAAAAATCCGCCATATTTCCTTTATATTTAGAGCACATTTTTATGGTGTTTACCAAGGGGGTGTGGTTTACAGAATTCTCTGCGGGCGTGTCCTTCCTTAAGCTGCTTTACATCTTTACCCTTTGAGCAAAGCCCTCTTGTAAAGGCTATAAAAATTAACAGAAATAAAAAAGGGCAATTAAACTACATCGTGGATTTACAAAACCTTAAAATAAAACAAAAAGGGAATACTCTTGGGAGCACTGGGAATAAAATAGGAGACAAACTTGCCACTTTAGAGCTGGTTATAGCCCTTTTAAGGCTCAGCATCCTTATCCACCCATCCTTTCAAACAAGGTTACAATTACAAGCTACACCTGGTTTCTAGCGCCTCTCCAGTTGAGATGTATAATAATATTTATATTCTTATATAGCTCCATTAATTTCACAGCACTTTACATACATTGGCAAAACTGTCCCCATTGGGGGCTCACAATCTGGAGTCTCTATTAATATGTCTTTGGAGTGTGGGAGGAAACTGAAGTACCCGGCGGAAACCCATGCAAACATGGGGAGGACCCCGGTGCTGCTAGACTGCAGTGCTAACCATTAAACCATCGTGAGACACAAATACTTTAGTAGGGATCATCCATATAAGAGGTACACCCAGGAGTGGGAGTGGTTGGTTGACTTTTGCACTTTTTGATAAAAAAGTGAACTAAATATTTTAGATTTTTAATGTTTATTGCAATGTTGTCATTGATGTATTCATTAATCGCTGTGTGCCAGTGCAGACATTGCTACAAGAAGAGGACCAGGAGAGTGGACATTACAACAAAAAGAGGACCTGCATGGGCACATTAGTAAAAGGGAACAAGGATGGGCACATTACTACAGGATTGGCAAAAGCATGAGCACATTACTGAAGGATGACACAAGGATGGGCACATTACTACAGGAGAGACACAAGGATGGGGCACATTACTACAAGATGGGTGCAAGGATGGGCAAATTACTACAAGATGGGCAGAAGGATGGGCATATTACTTCAGGATGGGAACAAGGATGGGCACATTACTACAGGATGGGCACATTACTATAGCATGGGGACAAGGATGGGGAGCATTACTACAGGATGGGGAAAAGGATGGGACACAGGCACATTACTACAGGACGGGGACAAGGATAGGAATATTTCTACAGGATGGAGACAAGGATGGGCACATTACTACAGGATGGTGACAAGGATGAGGCACATTACTGCAGGATGGTGACAAAGGTGGGGCACATTACTACAGGATGAGGACAAGGATGGGCACAATACTACAGGATGAAGACCGGGATGGGGCACATTACTACAAGGGGCAAGGATGAGCACATTACTACAAGAAGAGAATAAGCATGGGCTCATTACTACAAGGGGCAAGGATGGAGCACATAACTACAAGACGCAGACAAGGATGGGACTCATTACTACAAGAAGGAAGTAAGAATGAGCACATTACTACAGAATGAAAATAAAGATGAGCACATTACTACAGGATATGAACAAGGATGGGCACGTTACTACAGAATGGACACATTACCACAGAATGGGGACCAAGATAGTCACAATACTACAAGATGATAACCAGGATAGGTACATTACTACAGGATGGGGACCAGGATGGGTACATAACTACAGGACTAGGACAAGGATGGGAACATTAGTACTGGATGGGGACCAGTATGGGCACATTACTTCAAGGGGACGAGGATGGGGCACATTACTACAGAATGGAGAGCAGGATGGTGCACATTGCTACAAGAAGGGGAACAGGATGGGAGACATTACTACAAGATGAGGATCAGGATGGGAACATGACTACAAGATGAGGCCAAAATTACTATATGGTGCTAATTGTAAAACTGTATTACTTACAAAAAGGGGATAAAATGTAAAAAGAAAAGTAAACCTTGAGTTATTTTACCATCAAAAATGTATTTTTTATATTTAAACAAAAAGTGCACATTTGTAATAGTAAACAAACAAAAAAAAATTTCAAAACCAGTGTTCCAAAGGTGTACAGAAAAAAAAAATATGGTACCAATAAAAATGTCACTTTGTCCTGAATAGAATGCGGCCCCCCGAATTTTTTTTTCTATGTGCGGCACTTATACCCAGTCGAGTTTGAGACCTCTGGCTTAAAGGAACCCCTACCAAAGGAAGGCCCCAACACATATAGTTGGCTCATGGCTACACACCCAACAATCAGATGTGTTTAGATCTCTTACTGTGACACAATTTAGTTGTAGTAAAGTGTTGGGTAGAGATGAGCGATGTTCGATGTTCGCTAATTTCATGTTCGAGTGATTTTGGGGGGTGTTCGAGTCGTTCGCCGAATTCGAACGATTTGCTAAAAGTTTGGCAGTTCGAGTTACGTTCGAGAACGGTTCAAGCACCAAAAGCATGGCTTTTCACAGTAAGTATGTGCGCACCTTTCGTATCTGCATGCGTCCTGCGTCGCCAGCACAATCCCTCTCTCTTTCCTACTCACCGATCACGGGCGTCTCGCTGCACGGCTGTCACAAATCTCCAGCGGCATTTCCTCGTTTGTAAATGGCTGCCGCTTCATTAGATGCGACAGTCCCGGGACTCTATGCAGCTCATCCCGAATTGCCCTGGTGCGGTGGCAATCGGGGTAATAAGGAGTTAATAATGGCAGGCATCTCCCCGAGATACCTTCCATGATTAAACTGTAAGTGAAAGTAAATAAACACACACAACGAAAAACCCTTTATTTGGAAAAAAAGTAAAAAATAACAGTCTCTTTCACCATTTTTATTAAAATCCCCAAATACCCCTCCAGGTCCGAAGTAATCCACACGACACTGTCAGCTCTGCTACATGAAGATGACAGGGAGCACCGTAGAACACGATCACGGTGTCCTCTCCACGTAGCACCTAAAGTGAGCCACGCTGTCACTGGAGACTTCACTCTGCAATGCAGATGTCAAGATTACCAAATCTGCCTATGTTTCCCAGTAGAGGCAGTGGCTGAATGTTTAGAGCTTTTGCCTAAGAAGCATAAGTTCATGAGTAGAGTTGAGCGGATCGGTCATAATCCGGGTTGCTGTCGAAGTCCGGATCCGATCCGGAATCTACGGCCATATAAATCAATGGGGAACGGAGAGAGATAGAGAGATAGAGAGAGAGAGAGAGAGAGAAAAAAAATATGTATATATATATATATATATATATATATATATATATATATATATATATATATATATATCCCGGGTACTGGTCGGACTCGGATCCGAATTTTTCAGACAGATCCGGGTCCGCTCAACACTATTCATGAGTTCAAGTTCCGGCCGTCCCAGGAAAGAATTTAATTTTAAATTAAAATTATTTATTTATAATTACGGTTAGGTCCAGAAATATTTGGACAGTGACACAATTTTCGCGAGTTGGGCTCTGCATGCCACCACATTGGATTTGAAATGAAATCTCTACAACAGAATTCAAGTGCAGATTGTAACGTTTAATTTGAAGGTTTGAACAAAAATATCTGATAGAAATTGTAGGAATTCTACACATTTCTTTACAAACACTCCACATTTTAGGAGGTCAAAAGTAATTGGACAAATAAACCAAACCCAAACAAAATATTTTTATTTTCAATATTTTGTTGCGAATCCTTTGGAGGCAATCACTGCCTTAAGTCTGGAACCCATGGACATCAACAAACGCTGGGTTTCCTCCTTCTTAATGCTTTGCCAGGCCTTTACAGCCGCAGCCTTCAGGTCTTGCTTGTTTGTGGGTCTTTCCGTCTTAAGTCTGGATTTGAGCAAGTGAAATGCATGCTCAATTGGGTTAAGATGTGGTGATTGACTTGGCCATTGCAGAATGTTCCACTTTTTTGCACTCATGAACTCCTGGGTAGCTTTGGCTGTATGCTTGGGGTCATTGTCCATCTGTACTATGAAGCGCCGTCCGATCAACTTTGCGGCATTTGGCTGAATCTGGGCTGAAAGTATATCCTGGTACACTTCAGAATTCATCCGGCTACTCTTGTCTGCTGTTATCTCATCAATAAACACAAGTGATCCAGTGCCATTGAAAGCCATGCATGCCCATGCCATCACGTTGCCTCCACCATGTTTTACAGAGGATGTGGTGTGCCTTGGATCATGTGCCGTTCCCTTTCTTCTCCAAACTTTTTTCTTCCCATCATTCTGGTACAGGTTGATCTTTCTCTCATCTGTCCATAGAATACTTTTCCAGAACTGAGCTGGCTTCATGAGGTGTTTTTCAGCAAATTTAACTCTGGCCTGTCTATTTTTGGAATTGATGAATGGTTTGCATCTAGATGTGAACCCTTTGTATTTACTTTCATGGAGTTTTCTCTTTACTGTTGACTTAGAGACTGATACACCTACTTCACTGAGAGTGTTCTGGACTTCAGTTGATGCTGCGAACGGGTTCTTCTTCACCAAAGAAAGTATGCGGCGATCATCCACCACTGTTGTCATCCATGGATGCCCAGGCCTTTTTGAGTTCCCAAGCTCACCAGTCAATTCTTTTTTTCTCAGAATGTACCCGACTGTTGATTTTGCTACTCCAAGCATGTCTGCTATCTCTCTGATGGATTTTTTTCTTTTTTGTCAGCCTCAGGATGTTCTGCTTCACCTCAATTGAGAGTTCCTTAGACCGCATGTTGTCTGGTCACAGCAACAGCTTCCAAATGCAAAACCACACACCTGTAATCAACCCCAGACCTTTTAACTACTTCATTGATTACAGGTTAACGAGGGAGACGCCTTCAGAGTTAATTGCAGCCCTTAGAGTCCCTTGTCCAATTACTTTTGGTCTTTTGGTCCCTTGAAAAAGAGGAGGCTATGCATTACAGAGCTATGATTCCTAAACCCTTTCTCCGATTTGGATGTGAAAACTCTCATATTGCAGCTGGGAGTGTGCACTTTCAGCCCATATTATATATATAATTGTATTTCTGAACATGTTTTTGTAAACAGCTAAAATAACAAAACTTGTGTCACTGTCCAAATATTTCTGGACCTAACTGTATAATTTCATTTAATTATGCACTGAGGGGAGGATGATGGGGGTTGTAGTGCCTGCGGTGATGATGGGGGTTGTAGTGCCTGCGGTGATGACTGCAATACTGACGGTGTTTACCCACCCATCCGCCCGTCCATCCATCCACCCATCTATCTATCCGCCCATCCACCCATCCATCCATCCATCCATCCTTCCAGTTGAACAAGCTGCTTCTAGATTCTCTACTGCAGTATAGAGCTAAAGATTACCAAATCTAACTATGTTTCTTAGTAGAGTCAGTGGCTCAATGGTTAGAGCTCTCACCTAAGAAGCATTAGTTCACAAGTTCGAGTCCCGGCCGCCCCGATAAAGAATTTAAATTATAATTATTATTTATTTATAATTTAATTATGCACTGAGGGGAGGAGCCAGACATCAGCTGTGAGCCGCGGGACACACCTCTAAAATCGGAGCAGTTCATGGAATGAGGCTGCATTGCTCTCTCTTCTCTCTCTTCTCTCTCTCTCCCCCTCTCGCTCTCTCTCTCTTTCTCTCTCTCTCTATCTTTTATTCTCTCTCTCCTCTCTCCTCTCTTCTCTCTCTTCTCTCCCTCTTCTCTCAACTCTCTCTTCTCTCTCCTCTCTTCTCTCCTCTCTCCTCTCTCTTCTCTCTCTCTCTCCTCCTCTCTCCCCTCTCCTCTTCTCTCTCCCTCTCCTCTCTCTCCCTCTGTCCCTTCTCTTTTCTCTCTCTTTTCTCTCTCTCTTTTCTCTCTTTTCTCTCTCTTTTCTCTCTCTCTTCTTTCTCTCTTCTTTCTCTCTCTTAGACCTGGCGATAATCATCTGATGCGGTCCCCTGATGGACTCAGCTGACACTATAGGTTGAGCGGTGAGGCCAGCTTTTTACCGCCCGGCCGGCTAAACTATCAGCTGCTGCTGTCGGACAGGAGTCTGCACTGAAGTGTGTAGTTTGTTGGGGTTTTATTGCACTGATGCATCAGCTGATTGTATAAAAGCCGTTTGCCTTCCAGCAAACCGATCAAATGATATATCCGGATCGGACGGCGCGGGACCCTTGACCCAGGATTACTGCGGAGGGGGTTCTTTATTTCAATAAAGATGGAGTCACTAATTGTGTTGTGTTTTATTTCTAATAAAAATATTTTTCTGTGTTGTTTTTTTTATCTGTACTAGAAATTCATGGTGGCCATGTCTAATATTGGTGTGACACCATGAATTTCGGGCTTAGGGACGGTTGATAATATAAAGCTAGCCCTAACCCCATTATTACCCAGCGAGCCACCTGTCACCAGGGCTGCTGGAAGAGTTGGATACAGCGCCAGAAGATGGCGCTTCTTTGAAAGCGCCATTTTCTGGGGCGGCTGCGGACTGCAATTTGCAGCAGGAATACCCAGAAAGCTTGGGAACCCTGAGCTGTGGATTCCAATCACCAGCTGCCTAGTCGTACCTGGCTGAACACAAAAATTGGGAGAAGCCCACGTAATTTTTTTTTTAATTATTTCATGAAATTCATGAAATAATTAAAAAAAAAGGTCTTCACTATATTTTTGGTTCCCAGCCGGGTACAAATAGGCAGCTGGGGTTGGGGGTAACCCGTAGCTGCCAGCTGTACCTGGCTAGCATACAAAAACATGGCAAAGCCCATGTAATTGTTTTGGGGGGGCAAAAAACTCCTGCATACATTCTTGGATGGAGTATGCTGAGCCTTGTAGTTCTGAAGCTGCTGTCTGCTGCCTGTCTGTATGGAGGAGAGCAGACAGCAGCTGCAGAACTATAAGGGTCAACATGCTCCATCCAGGACTGTATGCTGGAAGGAGAGGCAGGGGGATCAGAACTGCAAGGCTTAGCATACTTCATCCACTAGTGTATGCAGGAGAGCAGACAGCAGCCCACCAAAAATATGGCGTGGGCTTCGCCATATTTTTGTATGCTAGCCAGGTACAGCAGGCAGGTACGGCTGCCCCCAACCCACAGCTGCCTATTTGTACCCAGCTGGGAACTAAAAATATAGGGAAGCCATTTTTTTAATTATTTCATGAATTTCACAAAATAATTAAAAAAATAAATCGACATGAGCTTCGCCCCATTTTTGTGTCCAGCCAGGTACAACTAGGCAGCTGGAGATTGGAATCGACAGCACAGGTTGGCCCAAGCTTTCTGGTCCCCTCTGCTGCAAATTACAGTCCGCAGCCGCCCCAGAAAATGGCGCTTTCATAGAAGCGCCATCATCTGGAGCTGTATCCATTCCAACTCTTCCAGAAGCCCTGAAGCCGGGTGGCTTGCTGGGTAATAATGAGTTAATAATAGCTTTGTTTTACTAGCTAGTATTAAGCCAGAGATTCTTAATGTCAGGCAAGTTTGACCAGGCCATTAGGAATCTCCAATAAAGGGTTAAAAAGAGAAACCACACAGAGAAAAAATACTTTAATAGAAATAAATACACAGACACACTTAGAGACTCCATGTTTATTACTCCCTCTCATCCCTCCACGATCCATGGTCTTCTGTCTTCTTTCTCCTTCAACCCATGCAGCTCTGCTACATCAGACAGTACAGCATGGGAGGAAGAATGCTGCTTCTCCCATGCAGTCTATTCACTCAGTGAGTGAGCAGAAGCTGCGGGCTGAAAGAGGTGATGTCACTGCTGACAGGCGGGTTGCTATAGCAACGGTGATCTCCGTTATTCACTGGCTGTGGCAACCAGTCCTTGCATGGGGGCTGACTCTGTAAAGAGCGCACACATGCAGGAACGGGGAAGCTGACCATGTGCCAGAGAATTTCGCTGGTACCCGGAGATGCTGGAACTATCACTGCGTACCGGAGAGATGCACTGACTGGACCTCGCATGACGTCTAGCCATGGGCCCAGTCTGTAGCCAATGAGATAATAGACACGTGACTGGTCACATACTATTTTGACGCCACGATAGGTCCTATCATCAGTGCTGGTTACCGGGAGGACGCAGTGATTATCGTAAGGAAAAGAGGTGGCAGACAGACTGCAGGACGTGTTGCGGTGACCTGTAAGTGTTATGGCAATGTTTATTAACTGTATGTGTACATGTATAATGTGTTTTTATGTGTTTGTGTTTGCCTCCCATTGTTTTCAATGGGGTTTGAGTGGTTCGTCGAACGTTTGTCGAACGGAGCCTCCGTTTGATGAACCGAAGTGAACTCGAACGCTAGGGGGGTGGCTTATCTCTAGTGTTGGGCACCTATTAACAAGGAACAGAGTTCAGGAGGATTTTCAGACAGATTGGACCCCGTTCCTCATTATTCAAACATCTATGATATATTAGTAGATATTCGTAACTAACAAATAAGAAAAAACATCTTTAAGCTGTAAGTACATTGTTAAAAGTATGAAAGAAACTAGAAAACCCACAAACACAAAATGAACAAACCAACAGATGAACGCCCTGGTCAAATGTAACATAATAAATCAATATTTCCAGCTGGCAGTAATTTAGGTTTAGAACTCCTGAAAATCTAATTTGTTTGTTTTTTTTTACTTAGTGGATTGTGGTTGGAAAAAAATCAGAATGTAAAGCTGGGCAAAGTGCGGCCTGTGTATTTAGGAGGTTAAGTGAGCGATCGTACTGTATATAGGAGGCTTTGTGGGCTCATAATGTAGTGGGGTTCATAATGTATATACATACAGAAGCTACATGGGGGCTCATGTAATATATAAAGCTGAGTGTATGTATGTATGTATGTGTGTATGTGTGTTTGTGTGTATGTCCGCTAAAGGAATCTGCACCGTCGCATTGACAATCATGAAATTTTGCACAGACACCCCATGTGACTCAGCAAACGTCATAGACTATGTATTGATGGGAAAATTTAACCCCACGCTTAACAGTTACTCTAAAAATAACATGCCTCCATTAAAGTCAATGGAGCTGCGAGCTATTAGGTTATTAATAGGAGTTGTGATTGGTTGCTATAGGAACAAAATAAATTGTTAGTATAAGAAGCTTATGTGTAAGGTAATAAGATGTAGGTGGGGAGATGGATAGAGAGAGACAGAAAGAGAGAGACAGTCAGTCAAAGAGACAAGACAAAACAATCACTGATCTTGGGGAGACCAGCCAGAGAAATCAGTGCCGGCAGCCAACGAGGGCGCTCAACACAGTGAAATCCTAGGTGCATTGCCCCCTGGGAAATATGCAAATCAAAATAGTCCGTGGAGCCTCTGTTAGGAGTCTTGACACAGAAACAAGTCAGATATACCTCCGGGAAGGCCCTAGCAAGGAGTGGCTCTTTTTAGGAGACCACCATAACCACTGGGTTAGAGACTCTTGGGTGTCAAGACTCCTAACAGAGGCTCCATGGACTTTTTTGATTTGCATATTTCCCAGGGGGCAATTTTTTAACTTTTACAAGAAATAGTATAGGAGAACGGACCCCGCAAATTGTCACCCCATTTCTTTTGCACACACTAATATCCCATATGTGGTCAGAAAGTTCTATATGGACAAACAGCGGGGTTCAGGAGGGAAGGAGGACCATCGGAATTTTGGAATACAAATATGGCTGAAATAGATTGCAGGCAAATTTCCAGGGCCCCGGATGTGCCTAAACAGCAGAAACTCCCCACAAGTGACCCCATTTTACAAACTACTGTACACCCCTCAGTGAATTTATCCAGGGGTGCATTGAGCATATTGACACTACAGGTATGTCACAAAATGTTATACTATTGGGCAGTGAACAAAAAATAATTACATTTTTACCACTAAAATGTTGTTTTAACCCCTAATTTCCAATTTTCACAAGGGGAATAAGTAAAAAAAGGCCCCATAATGTGTTTTGCAATTTCTCCTGAATGTGGCAATACCCCACATATAACTGTACTGTTTGGCTGCACCGCAGAGCACAGGAGGAAAGGAACGCCATTTGATTTTTGGAGCACAGATTTTCTTCGAATAGTTTGCAGACTACATTTGCAGAGCCCCTGATTGCAAGAACAGAAGAAATCCCCCCCCTCAAGTGACCAAAATTTGGAAATTACCCCCCTCTGGGAATTCATCTATGGGTGTAGTGACAATATACAGTTAGGTCCAGAAATATTTGGACAGTGACACAAGTTTTGTTATTTTAGCTGTTTACAAAAACATGTTCAGAAATACAATTATATATATAATATGGGCTGAAAGTGCACACTCCCAGCTGCAATATGAGAGTTTTCACATCCAAATCGGAGAAAGGGTTTAGGAATCATAGCTCTGTAATGCATAGCCTCCTCTTTTTCAAGGGACCAAAAGTAATTGGACAAGGGACTCTAAGGGCTGCAATTAACTCTGAAGGCGTCTCCCTCGTTAACCTATAATCAATGAAGTAGTTAAAAGGTCTGGGGTTGATTACAGGTGTGTGGTTTTGCATTTGGAAGCTGTTGCTGTGACCAGACAACATGCGGTCTAAGGAACTCTCAATTGAAATGAAGCAGAACATCCTGAGGCTGAAAAAAAGAAAAAATCCATCAGAGAGATAGCAGACATGCTTGGAGTAGCAAAATCAACAGTCGGGTACATTCTGAGAAAAAAGGAATTGACTGGTGAGCTTGGGAACTCAAAAAGGCCTGGGCGTCCACGGATGACAACAGTGGTGGATGATCGCCGCATACTTTCTTTGGTGAAGAAGAACCCGTTCACAACATCAACTGAAGTCCAGAACACTCTCAGTGAAGTAGGTGTATCTGTTTCTAAGTCAACAGTAAAGAGAAGACTCCATGAAAGTAAATACAAAGGGTTCACATCTAGATGCAAACCATTCATCAATTCCAAAAATAGACAGGCCAGAGTTAAATTTGCTGAAAAACACCTCATGAAGCCAGCTCAGTTCTGGAAAAGTATTCTATGGACAGATGAGACCAAGATCAACCTGTACCAGAATGATGGGAAGAAAAAAGTTTGGAGAAGAAAGGGAACGGCACATGATCCAAGGCACACCACATCCTCTGTAAAACATGGTGGAGGCAACGTGATGGCATGGGCATGCATGGCTTTCAATGGCACTGGGTCACTTGTGTTTATTGATGACATTACAGCAGACAAGAGTAGCCGGATGAATTCTGAAGTGTACCGGGATATACTTTCAGCCCAGATTCAGCCAAATGTCGCAAAGTTGATCGGACGGCACTTCATAGTACAGATGGACAATGACCCCAAGCATACAGCCAAAGCTACCCAGGAGTTCATGAGTGCAAAAAAGTGGAACATTCTGCAATGGCCAAGTCAATCACCAGATCTTAACCCAATTGAGCATGCATTTCACTTGCTCAAATCCAGACTTAAGACGGAAAGACCCACAAACAAGCAAGACCTGAAGGCTGCAGCTGTAAAGGCCTGGCAAAGCATTAAGAAGGAGGAAACCCAGCGTTTGGTGATGTCCATGGGTTCCAGACTTAAGGCAGTGATTGCCTCCAAATGATTCAAACAAAATATTGAAAATAAAAATATTTTTTTTGGGTTTGGTTTATTTGTCCAATTACTTTTGACCTCCTAAAATGTGGAGTGTTTGTAAAGAAATGTGTACAATTCCTACAATTTCTATCAGATATTTTTGTTCAAACCTTCAAATTAAACGTTACAATCTGCACTTGAATTCTGTTGTAGAGGTTTCATTTCAAATCCAATGTGGTGGCATGCAGAGCCCAACTCGCGAAAATTGTGTCACTGTCCAAATATTTCTGGACCTAACTGTAGTTTTGTTGCAGAATTAAAAATTGCAAATAATTCCTTGTTGTGCCCAGTACATTTTAGTGCCAGTACATTGTGCCCATCTCATGCTTCGGTAAACCTGCACCCCATAGATTTAAGTAGGCTTTCCTCACTACAACAATGCCAGAAATGTGGATGCTAACTGTGGTTTAGGCACATTGTGAGGCTCAGAAGAGAGAGGCTCATTTGGATTTGAGAGCACAGATTTTGCTGGATTTCTTTTTTGAGAGGGCATAGTGTTTTTCCAGAGCCTTTGTGTTACTAATATCGGGGAGGCACCCTATATTCCCGTTAACAATTGACGGACTTGAGTGGGGACTTGTGTTTTGTGGGTTCAGTTAAATGATATTTGGTGACGATTTTGGTACAGAACATTTTGGATCAGTTCACATTTATCTTGTGCTCTATGCTGAGCGGTTACATCGGGGTTTCCATCTACATCTCTGAAATACGTGATTCAGGTGAAACCCATCCATTCACTAATGAGGCAGCAGAGTTACTCCGGACTCTATTTGGCCTCTGTTCAGTGAAGAAAGTTGGACATGGCGGACCACAGGCAAGACGTGAGGTCAAAGTGACTACCTCAATATAATGAATTTTCCATAGGGAATTTTGTCTGAATCCCGTTTCTCGGAGATTTAGGCTATTTGCCCACTATCCGCACATGCTGCGTCCTAGATGAAACGTGTCTTCTCCTGTGGAGCTGCAAGTGTTCTCTGCAGGAGACCACAGCAGCACATGTCCACTATCAGGGTTTGGGGTACTGTGGACTTTCTCTCTGTTTTCCCAGCATAAGACACTTGCGTCTCTGCAACATAAATTGACATGCTGCATCTAGGGAAGCCACTCCGTAGATCAGTTTACACTGCGGAGAAAAGAAGCACAGTGGGATGGGATTTTTGTAAATCCATCCACAGTGCTTGTACTGTACAATACAGAAGTTTGGACACAGTGAATCAAACTGCATCAAAAACTCTGCTATTCCTTATTGTGGGCACATAACCTTAGACATAATTACAGTGCAAGCGCTCAATGTAGAGTGCAGGATATATAAGAGCTGCGCTGTAGAGGCAGAATGAACAAATCAATAGCAGTTGAAGAATTGCCTTTATTCATTTATTTTTTATGCCGTTGACCACAAAGTACGATTACAGTGATACCACATTTATAACTTTTTTAGGTTTTGGCGACTATCACACTAAAAACGCTTTTTTACAAAATAAAAGTTTTTTGCATCACCGAATTTTGAAGGCTACAATTTTTTAATTTTTCTGCCGACAGAGTCATTTGAAGGCTGTTTTTAGTGGGATGCATTGGATTTTTTATTGATATGATTTTGGGCCACATAATAGTTTTTGATCGCTTTCTATTTCACGTTTTGTTATGCAAAATCAAAAAGAAACAGCAATTCATGAATAGTTTTATATTTTATTTTATTTTTTTATGCTATTCATTGTGCCACAAAAGTGATAAGACAGTTTTAGTCTTTGGGTCAGTACGATTACAGTGATACCACATTTATATAGTTTTTTTGTTTTGCCACTTTTACACCATAAAAATTATTTTACCGGAAACAAAACAGTTTTTGCATTGCTGTATTCTGAAAGCTATAACTTCTTTATTTTTCTGCTATTGGAGCTTTACGGTGGCTTTGTTTTGCTGACAAGATGATATTTTCAGAGGAACCATTTTTATTTATATATGACGTTTTGATCGCGTTTTATTCCACTTTTTTTGTCAGCTATATGATGTAAAAGAAGTTTTGCAATATCTATATTTATTTTTTTACCGTGTTCGCTACTTAGTTAGCAGCAATACCAAAATATGTCTAGCTTGGGTTTGTTTTTGTTTTTTTTATATAAATATACATATTTATTGGAATTTTTGTTTTGTTTATTTTCCCCCAAAAAAATTGTAATACTTATAACATGCTTTTAACTTTATTTTTACTTTTTTACTTAGTCCCTTTATGGGACACTAAGTTTCAGTGATCTGATCACTGATATAATCCACTGCAGTGCTTGATCATTGGTGTATGCGATATACCTCCAATATATATTAGACTGTTGGTTGATCTTCGTCAATAACGGCCAGCATTAGTCTAATGTGCATGGGGGGTTTTAGGTACTATGCTGTCACAGGTATGACACAGTAACCAGGAGTAGGAGCACCTAGACTGGACCTCAGACTAGGGGCCCTAAACTGCCCCTTATTCCAGAGGTGCACCAGATGGTGGCGAGGTCAGGACCACTAGCATAGCCCTAACTCTTGAGTAGCCCTGATCTAACACCCCCTGTCCCTCACACCCGGGGAGGGCTGGGACAGGAGTTAAGAATCCCCCAAATACCAACAGACATGGGAAAATAAAGACTCAAACTCACTGCAAGCACACATGTGTCGCCCTGGGCAAGCCAGGGGACACAGGTCACACACCACCACACCCTACATCCCAGCTAGGAACACCACAGCTAACCAAAAATCCTTGTTGCCTTCCTCCAGAGGCTGATGATTCACACCAGGGGGTGGGCCAGGCGGTTGGCTCCGCCCACCGAGGAGGACACAGCTCTGGAGGGGAGAGAAACCAGGCAGTCCAGTGAGGGACATGAAGGAGTAAAGAGCAGTTGAGTTTAGGAGGAGGAAGTGGAAGGAGTGGAGGAGTAGCCCAGACAGGGCTAAAGTAAACAGCTAAGTGAAAGTGAAGGAAGAAAAGTGGTAAAGGAGGAAAGCAAGTGAGGTGACAGGAAAGAAAGAAAGCCTGAAGGGTCCAGCTGTGTGCAGGACAGGTCAGCAAGGTCAGCAACGGCGGTGACTGTCTGGAGGGGGACCGTTTGGAAGTTCCTGGAAGGACCCCGTTGGCTGTGTGCCCGGCGGTCTGGAGCAGTGTTCCGAAGGACAGTCAGCACCAGGGCAGGGCCCTCTCGGACCCCGGCAAGGCTTGGAGTCGCCATAATTTGCCGAATCCGTCAGTGAAGGGGACGTAGATCCCCCAACAACCAAGTCCCGATTGAAGGCAACAGCCCAGCCAGTATAGAAGAGACACCGCCACCGCCAAGGCACCCGTTTCTTAGAGCCAGCGCCTGCGGGCAAAGAGTAGAGCTCCTCCGGTCCAGCTTGAAGCCGGGGAGCGGGTTACCGGTGGGGACCCATCGCAACCAACAAGTACACCAAGGTGCAAGGAAAAGGGACATCACCGTCACCTGCTGGGAGAGCAAGTGCAGCCGTCCGTGGGACCGTCTATCCAGCCGTTTGGTTTACCGTAAAAACTGTGTCAACGTCTCAGGCTGAGTGAGTACCACAGTGCCGCAAGGCACAGCGCTGCCCCCGCGTCCCTGCGCCCACCAGGCCCTGCACCTCCCTCACCATCACCGGGCCCCGGGATCACCAACCCCTACCCACGGAGGGGCAACACAACACCTGGCTGCTCCGCATCACCATCCCCGGGATCCCCGTATAGAGCAGCGGTGGTGAAATCACCACAACCGTGGGTGGCGTCACGGACAATAATCATCCCCACACCCAACAATCCCCTTTCACTCACGGGCGAGGAGTGCCGCTCGAGAAACCCCCGGGATCCGGCCCACCGCTCGAGCCACCACTGAGCAGCAGCCGCCGGACCCGAGCAGAAGGGGTGAGCGTAGTGTGCTGACACCCTCCTCCCCGCCCGCGACACACACAGGGGAAAAGACAATACATGTTCAAGGAAAAGTAAAGCACAAGGAGGAAATAAACAAAACAACAAGGATATTTCGACAGCACACCAAGTTTATACAACAGTCACCAAAAACTGGATCACCACGCACAAAGAACGATACTGCTGAAGCAAAGCTAGAGCTATCTTCAGCATGTGAGGCTAAATTCAACCATTTTTTTATGGTGGAGGTGGATGTAATAGGATGTCAGCAACCTGTGACCCCAGCAGCCATTCACCAGCCAGCAGAAATTAACTCCTGCTAAACCGATGATCAGAGAACACTAAACAGTCAACGCCTGACTCTGGCTGAGCAAGGAAGAAGTATCAGGTTGCCTGCCAGACTCTGCAATGTGAACAAAGTCTGGAGTCGCCATGACACCTAGTGAGTGAGGTGAAGAACAACGCATGACACATGCTTGAGAGACACACATAGTATTTCCCTGATTGCAACTGACTACAGAATAGTATGCTCAATAGATTTGTGTGTATACCAGGGAATTGCCGTTACAGAATTGTTTCATAATGTATTTCTAAAGGCAGGCAATTCTATCAGCAGGGGATTAAGGATGAGAATCTGGGAAACAGCTAAAATGACTAAAACCAAAGCAGACTGAGAACAGAAGACAAGGAACAGCTTAACAAAAGGAAAATAAATTAATGGATCAATCCTTGAAGATTTTGTTTTCTCAGGGGAATGCAATTTTAAAAGCCTTTCAAACAAGTGGGTGATAAATATCAAAACCTGAATTTCTGTATTGGAGAAGCTAAATGTTCAGTGTATTCAAACCCAAACTGCTGTCAGCACCATGTAGTGACATATATGTGATGCTACAGATTAATTGTTAGCTTATTAGTGGAAGAATTTGTGATATTTATTCTATAAAATTCTAATAATATTAGTTTCTATCTCCCATTCTCTCTTTTCTTATGTTAATAATCTATACTTGCAATACAGTTATGATTAATGCATATTGTAGGGAATTTTTCTATAATTTACTAAGTTAAAAGGTAGAGATAAACAGATCTTTTGAAATACAAATGTGCTAGGTATGCCAAATATATCAAATAGGAGTTATTTATGGTAAATAAAATGGGGCAATTCTCAATCCTAGAAAGCTTGTAATTGCTTGGAAAGTACTTCTGGGATCGAAGAGAGAGAAAGACGTCCCTGCTAATCATAAAAGTTTACATACTACAGGAGAGAGAGAGCCCCACTGATCATAGAAGCATACACTCTACAGGAGAGGGAGAAAGAAAGTGAGATAGGACCAGACTGACTGTGAGAGCTTACACTCTAAGGCCCCTGGCACACTCACGTGAAAATCACGCACGTGCCGCAAGACACGTATTTTCCCTGCGTGTTGCATGTAG
Source organism: Anomaloglossus baeobatrachus (assembly GCF_048569485.1). Lineage (NCBI taxonomy): Eukaryota > Metazoa > Chordata > Amphibia > Anura > Aromobatidae > Anomaloglossus > Anomaloglossus baeobatrachus. The sequence continues at coordinate 487,557,870 of NC_134354.1, forward strand.
GTAAGTACGTGTCTCCGGTACATGTGGGCCACGCGTGTTCTGCGTGTGCTATCCGCGATAACACACGGAGAAACGGTAATTTGCATACTCATGTGGTCCTTCCTGCTTTCCAGGGTACTGATTTTCGGTCTCCAGCCCGGCCGACTCCCCGTTGCTGCTGCTTCCGGCCGCAGTGAAGTTAATATTAGATGAGCATAATGAGCGGCGGTCGGCAGCAAGTGACAGCAGCAACAGAGACAGGAGGGCTGGAGAAGGTGAGTAAAGATTTATTTTTTACTCTGACACGTGAGTTTTATCCGGCGCGTGTCACACGGGTCCGCATCCACACTACATCCGTGTGGTACGGGTGCGGGCCGTGTGACACCCGTGATGCCGGAGAAAGCGTGGACATGTCAGCGTGTTGGAAAATGCACACACGGACAAACAGACACGGACACACGTTCCGTGTGGTTTTACGTGTGTGTGCCTGCTACCATAGGGTAGCATTGGTGTACGTGTCTCTGTGCCACCGGTACGTGCAAAACGTACCAAACACGTACCGGCGGCACGGATGTGTGTCGGAGGCCTAAAGGAGAGAGAAACAGATTGAAAGAACCCGGCTGACCATGATAGCTTACACTCTACAGGAGAGAGAGAACCCCACTGTTTATAAGTACTTACATTCCACAGGAGATAGAGGATCCCGCTGATCATAAGAAGATACACTCTACAGGACAGGAGAGAGAGTACACTGCTGACCATAAGAGCTTAAACTCTACAGGAGAGAAAGCCGCAACCTTGATAGGATTGTTAAGAAAAGCCATTCAAAATTTTTGGAGAGATTTACAAGGAGTGAATTGCTGCTGGAGTCAGTGCTTCAAGGGCCACCACACACAGACGTATCCAGGACATGGGCTACAACTGTCGCATTCCTTGTGTCAAGCCACTCATGCTTAATAAACAACAGCAGAAGCATCTAACCTGAGCCAAGGAGAAAAAGAACTGCACTGTTGCTCAGTGGTCCAAGGCGTTGATTTCAGATGAAAGTAAATTTTGCATTTCATTTGGAAATCAAGATCACAGAGTCTGGAGGAAGAGTGGAGAGGCCACAATCCAAGTTGCTTGAGGTCTAGTGTGACGTTTCCACAATTAGTAATGGTTTGTGGAGCCATGTCATCTGCTGGTGTAGGTCCACTGTGCTTTATCAAGACCAAAGTCAGCGCAGACGTCTACCAGGAAATTTTTAGAGCACTTCTTGCTTTCTTCTGCAGACAAGCTTTTTGGAGATGGAAATTTCATTTTCCAGCAGGAATTGGTACCTGTCCACACTGTCAAAAGTACCAGCAAACGCGTCTGACCTAAACCCCATTGAGAATCTATGGAGTGTTGTCAAGAGGAAGATGAGAGACACGAGACCCAACAATGCAGACGAGCTGACGACTGCTATCAAAGCAACCTGTGTTTCCACAACACCTCAGCAGTGCCACAGGCTGATGGCCTCCATGCCACGCCGCATTGATGCAGTAATTCATGGAAAAGGAGTCCCGACAAAGTATTGACTGCATTTACTGTACATACTTTTCAGTAGGCCAACATTTCTGAGTTTAAAATCATTTTTTCAGTTGGTCTTATATAATATTCTAATTTTCTGAGATAATGACTAGGGATGATCGAATACCTCAAATATTTGGCTACGCCCATATTCGACGAATAGGTTGCTGCTATTCAACTATTTGCGAATATTCGAAGCGCAGTGTAAGTATATGGGAAACCCGAATAGTTGCCGAATAGCAACTATTCGGGCTTCCCACAGACTTACATTGGGGCATCGAATATTCGCATAGCAGTAACCGATTCGTCGAATATTCGCGAAGCCGAATATTGCCGAATATTTGTGATATTCGATCATCCCTAATAACGGCATTTGGGTTTTTCTTGGCTGTAAGCCATAATTATCAACATTAATAAAAATAAACACATGAAATAGATCACTCTGTTTGTAATGATTCTATATAATATATGCGTTTCCCTTTTTGTATTGAATTACTGAAATAAATTTACTTTTTGATGATATCCTAATTTATTGCAATGCACTTGTAACTGATTGAGATCAGTGAACCTTTCCAAGTTCGGTTCTCTGAGCTTTACCGATCAAACCGTACTTTGTAGAACTGAACTCCGAACCTTTTTGAACCATATTGAATTCAATAGGGGGTCAAATGTAAAGGAGAGAAAACATCTTTAGAGGATCAAAAAGCTTCCAAAACAGCAAAAATATGTTTTACAGTGCAGCACCACAGTTTTGGCATAGCCATTAGTTTCCTAGACTACTGACATAAGAAATATAGAGATGGATGAGAGACAGGTGTACGGCTGGTGGTCCCACACCCCTGCCAGTACAGATAAGACACAACTTGGAGACCCATCTTGGGGTCTTGAGATTTAAAAATCTTTCAGGCAGAAAGCAGGAAACTGACATCAATTGCCCCCAATTTCCCCATAGTGAAGTATGGTTCATGCAACACATAGGATGTGGGCTGGCATTTTAATTTTAAAAATCAAGACATGCATGAGTAACAGGATTAGACCTCTTGCTCCTATAACCCTGGCAATGCAGACAAAAGACAATTTGGAGACCCATCTTGGAGGTCTTGAGATTAAAAACCTTTTAGGCACATGGCAGGACAGTGGCATCAATTGCCCCACCCCCCCATTTCCCCATAGTGTGTTGGTACAGTAGGTAATTATTGTCCATGCAACACACAGGATGTGGGCTGGCATTTTAAGTTTTGAAAACGTGAGCACACAGCGACTGTGCCTTCAGCAGTACTGCAACCAGGCCTAAATAAAACCCTAGAAATTTCTGTACAACCATATGGGATGTCGCCCAGGTAAAAGTGCCACCACAAAGTTTACACCATTATTGCACACAGCCTTCCCTAGCTCCAGGTTCAGAGGAGACTGCCATTGATCAAACTGGACCTGGATAGTGATCCACAACTCTGCAGCTGTGTGACTGCGTTTTCGAATGCATATACATTTAAGCACTGACTGATTGCGTTGACTTACACAAAGGATGTGGGCTGGCATTTTAATTTTAAAAATCAAGAGATGCATGAGTGACAGGTATAGGCCTCTTGCTCCCAGAAGCTTGGCACTACAGACAAGACACAACTTGGAGACCCATATGGGAATCTTAAGATTAAAAGCCTTTCAGGCAGACAGCAAGACAGCGGCATCAATTCCTTTCCTCCCCATTTAAAAAAAGAAATCCGTCTGGAACCGTCAAACCCGAATACCTACAGGTTCGCACACCTTTAGTTCTTACTTGTCCCTTTAGGGAGACTTGGAGCTATGATATGCCAATCATTTGTGTTGTACAGAGCAGGGAATCAGCACCATTCAGAACAGTACAAATGCTGTTCACAGGAACTACATCATGACACAGACAGGGGTCATCAGCTGAGAACCAATCTGCGTGATCACATCACAGGGCTGCCGATGGGAGCGGGGAATGAACTGCTCGCTGCAATGCGATAGATCCAATTCAGCGGGATTTAATTAGTTAACAAGCGCAGGTGGATTATCAGATCATCTGACATGTGTGCCGCTCCCACGCCAGTAGCAGCCGGGCTGCTCGGATCCGGACCCGCTGTGTGGCTCGAGGGATCCTCCGGACCCGGGGGTCATGCGGACACGCCAAAGAAAAAAGGAGGGGACGTAGTTGTATGGCCGTGGACGCCACCCACGGTGTGTGGTGAACTGGGACACCACCGCTGCTGCTTTGGGATACCCGGGGGAGATGTAGTGGCAGTTGGATGTTAACCCCTCCGTGGGTAGGGATGGTTGCCCCGGGACCCAGTGTCTCTGTGCAGGGTATGGCGATGGCAAGGGCTGGCGCGCCCGGACGTATTAGGGGATGTTTGGTTACTCACAATTAAATGAATCACACAAGTCTTTTGGTAAACCAAGGTGCTGTTGGCCGGCCGCCGCGGCCGGTTGTACTCTGGTCCCCCACCCGGGCTTGTGGTCGCCATCTTTTCCCTCTGCACTGTGCTTGCGTTGGACTTCCCGGTATGGAACACGGGAGTCCGCTCCCAGCTTGTTGTGTACCTGAGGAGCTGTTGCCGCTGACGCTGACCCGTGGGATCTATGGGACCTGGCGGTTGCCCTAGCCCTCTCGGTGATTGGTTGTCTGCTTTTGGGACTTTAGTTGGGACAGGACCTATAATCCTGCCATCAATCGGTTGATTAGCTAGGCCGTTGGTTACGGTCCTGGCTTCAGATCGCCAGATAAATTGTAGCGTGCAACGGGCCCTTTCCACTCCTCCTGCAACTGTTGAGGTCTGATACTTTCTTTTGCTTTTATTGTCTGTACATGCCCCCGCTTAATTGTAAAGTGGTTTGGAATATGTTGGTGCTATATAAATAAAATGTATTCTTATTATTATTATTAATATTATTATTATTCAATATATATAATTATCTTAAGTGAAAGTGGTGAAAAATATTGCACCCTGCAGAACAATTTGTTTCTAGTAATATGGCAGACAATATAACTCAGTAGGGTCCCTTGGCTGTCATTAAAGACTGTCATGTGACAAAATGGAAAAATGGACATAATAGTACACTTAGGTGAGTCAAGATTTCCCTATTATCAGGTCTTGCAAACATGTCAGTAACCACCTGATTTGTGAAGGCATTAGATCATTGACACCTGCATAAGAATCATCGCCATTGGCAGCACATCACCTCGTGCAAATAAGAAGGTACTGTAAATGTCATTATCCTGTATGCGGACAGAGCAAATAAAATGAAGAATATTCAGTTCCTATCAATATAAACAGGCCAGTAAACAAATACCAATGGACTTGTATATAAACAATCAGTGCTCATTAATGGGCAGTAATTGGCCCATCTATATGAACATTTAAACAGATGTGAAGCATTTATTATCCATGCAAACTAATTATAATGGAGTCCATCAGGATTCTGTCTATTTGAAGGGAACAATAGTGCTACATTCATTGCTATTTCTAAGGGAATTTGTGATACAGGTTTTGAATAGAATCTCCAAAGCAAACAGAATCTTACCATAAGACATTCCTATTAAATAGAATAGTTGTACACATGACAAGTACATCATGGTGTAGTTCTGTATCTGTGCTGTTTTCCTCAACAGCATGCACAGTGTTGTTGAATACAATAGGATTACGCATTGGCATACTGCCAGTCTAAGTAATGTGCCCAATAATTGCTCTGCAGCTCATTTGTGGTATATCATAGCTGTATGTTATCCATAAAGTCCTAGTCTGTACAAATATATATCACACAGGAGCTGTATACAGTGGAGCACACAGTGCAGATAGTGTAGGAGATGAGATGTCCGTCCTCTATATGCATATACAGTACAGGCCAAAAGTTTGGACACACCTTCTCATTCAAAGAGTTTTCTTTATTTTCAGGACTCTGAAAATTGTAGATTCACATTGAAGCCATCAACACTATGAATTAAAACATGTGGAATGAAGTATTTAAAGTGTGAAACAACTGAAAGTATGTCTTATATTCTAGGTTCTTCAAAGTAGCCACCTTTTGCTTTCATTACTATTTTGCACACTCTTGGCATTCTCTTGATAAACTTCAAGAGGTAGTCACCGGAAATGGTTTTCCAACAGTCTTGGAGTTCCCAGAGATGCTTAGCACTTGTTGGCCCTTTTGGCCTTCACTCTGTGGTCCAGCTCACCCCAAACTATCTCGATTGGGTTCAGGTCTGGTGACTGTGAAGGCCAGGTTATCTGGCGTAGCACCCCATCACTCTCCTCCTTAGTCAAATAGCCCTTACACAGCCTGGAGTTGTGTTTGGGGTCATTGTCCTGTTAAAAAATAAATGATGGTCCAACTAAACGCAAACCGGATGGAATAGCATGCCGCTGTAAGATGCTGTGGTAGCCATGCTGGTTCAGTATTCCTTCAATTTTGAATAAATCCCCAACAGTGTCACCATCAAAGCACCCCCACACCATCACACCTCCTCCTCCATGCTTCACGGTGGGAACCAGACATGTAGAGTCCATCCGTTCACCTTTTCTACAAAGACACGGTGGTTGGATCCAAAGATCTCAAATTTGGACTCATCAGACCAAAGCACAGATTTCAACTGGTCTAATGTCCATTCCTTGTGTTCTTTAGCCCAAACAAGTCTCTTCTGCTTGTTGCCTGTCCTTAGCAGAGGTTTCCTAGCAGCTATTTTACCATGAACGCCTGCTGCACAAAATCTCTTCTTTACAGTTGTTCTAGAGATGAGAAGGTGTGTCCAAACTTTTGGTCTGTACTGTATATCTTACAGGAACTGTATACATTGGAGCACACAGTGTATATGTAGCGCCCCTGAAGCCATCAAGGAGCTACAAGGTACTGCATCCCCACCCACAAGGATGCAGGGCCTACCCCCTAAGGACCCAAAAGACCAGTGCGGGTCACACACAAACACTCTCAAAAATCCAACACCAAGAAAACCGAACTGTGAGATTCCTGCTCCCTGCAATCCCTGCCACCACCACAACTCCCAATTGGGCCCCGGGACTACAACTCCCCCTACCCGTGGAGGGGATCCCACCTTGCTGCCCCACACCATCAGTCCCGGGCACGGTCCCCAGAGGCAGCGGCGGTGCCACCATCTCATCACCACAATCCACGGGTGGCGTCACAAACAATCCCCATTTAAATATTTCCCTTTTGTAGTGGAGCCTGGGATCACAGACCGGGTCACGCCACCGTGATACCTACAGAAGCGACCCCTTGATCCAGATCTGAGTACCCCCTATCCCTGGGTGACACATCTGTGTGTCTGTGTTGCCTTACTCACCCTTGTGTAACTCCACCCCTGGGATACTGAACTAGTGGGTGGGAGGTCCCATACCTTGTGGTGACCATTAAAATGATCCTACCCTAACCCAGTCCCGGTGAGAGGGTAACTAACTGTGTGTTTTGGTGGTTTACTGGCAATGACCTCCTCCTTACCCGGGATAAATACTGCACCTCTGGTGAGGTGCAGTACCCTGTGGCGACTGAAGCCACACATTTATATCACACAGGAGCTGTATACTGTGGAACACACAGTGTACATACTGTAGGAGATTAGATCTCTATCCTCTGGTACATATCTTTCTCACAGGAACTCTATACAGTGGAGCACACAGTGTATATCGTGTAGGAGATGAGTTCTCCAACCTCTGTATACATATATATCACACAAGGGCTGTATAGAGTAGGGCACACAGTGTATATAGTGTAGGGAATGAGAAACCCATCCTCCGTATACATATATATCACACAGGAGCTGTATACAGTGGAGCACACAGTATACGTACTGTAGGGGATGATATACCCATCCTCTGTACACAGATATATCACACAAGAGCTTTATACAATGCAGCACACAGTGTATATAGTGTAGGAGATGAGATCTCCATCCTTTGTATACATATATATCTCACAGGAGCTGTATACAGTGGATCACACAGTGTGTATAGTGTAGGGGATGAGATGCCCATTCTCTGTATACATATATGTCTCACAGGAGCTGTAGACAATGATGCTCACAGTGTATATAGTGTAGGGAATGAGATGCCCATCCTCTGTATACATACATATCTCACAGGAGCTGTATGCAGTGGAACACACAGTATATATAGTGCAAGGGATGAGCTGTCCATCCTCTGCATGCATACAGTATATATCTCACAGGAGCTGTATACATTGAAGCGCTATGTGTATATGTACCGCCCCGCGGCCTCGGCTGCGACCGCCGATCCGCTCGGGTCCGGGCTCGTGTGTGTCGATGGCTCGAGCGGGGGTCACGTTGCTTTGGAAGGGTGTAGTGGCGGTGCACGCAGGGGTTGTGGGGTGGTTGTATTGTAAATTTCGTGACGCCACCCACGGATTGTGGTGATGGTGGACACCACCACTGCGGTAAAGGTATACGGAATCCCGGGAGCGGTGTAGGGGCGCAGCTAGGTGTTGACCCCTCCATGGGTAGGGGATGTTGGTCCCGGGGCCTGGTAGTGAAGGCCGGGGTGCAGGGGAAGGGTTGCGGTGCAGCGCGGTGCAGTGCCTGATGGCACTGGTGTACTCACGATTAAACCACACAGAGTCTCTGGTAAACCAAACAGGGTGACGAACGGGGCACGCAGCCAGGTGCAGTATCTCCAGATAGGTTGGTAATGTCCGCCTTTCTCCTGCACCTTTATGTGATTTTGGCTACCGTGCCTGGGCACTGATAGCCCGCTCCCCGGCGTGTATGTGTCGTAAGAGCCCATTTGCCCGCAGACGCTGGCCCTTGGATCTCTGGCCTCTGGTGGTGGCTACTATCCGGACGGGTTGGGCTGTTGCCTTCAATCAGGACTTAGGTGGGAATGAACCCCTGAGGTCCAGACCGCAATCAGTTGATTTGACTATGGTGGTGGCTTATAGCCTAGTCGAGGTCTGAGTACCCTGCCTGGTGCTCCGGTATCCAGTTAGCTCCCCGGTTCGGTTCCGGTGGGCCACTACCCTGTCCCGGTCCCTTACGGTTCCGCTGGTCGTATTCCCGGTCTCCTGCAGGCGGCCACTACCATCTGCCTGCCTGCCTGACTGATCTGGGGTTCTAGGCTCCAACCCAGGTCCTACACAGAGCTGAGCTCCTCCCTCTCCAAACTCTAAACTTGAACTCCCTACTGTTTTCCTGCCTCAGGCCAGCAGACTCTTCGGTGGGCGTGTCTTTCTGCCTGACTCCGCCCACCTGGTGTGCCTGTCTGACTCTGAGGGAGGCAATCAGGTCTTTTGGTTGACTGGTGATACTGGTGTCCAGGGCGTCACATATATAGTGTAGAAGATAAGACGTCCGTCCTTTATATGCATATGACGCACCCACGGGGCCTGGGGGGTTACTCGTCACTGGGCCGGTGTAGGGTATGGACTAGGAATAAAGACACAAGATGTCTGAAATGCTTACCATTATTCAAGATATACAGTACCTTTGGTTTTAATATGTTGAACCTGTGTTTTTAATGCATATCCAATAAAATAGGAATTTTATTGTAATTTTTGGACTTGGATGCTGGAGAACTTTATACTTTTCTGGATCACATAGCCTGCCTGGTTCTATTATCCGAGCTCAGTCCTGAAAAACTGGTTTTGATTGGAATCAGGTGAGCTGGATGTACTTTCCCTCTTTGTAGTGAAGCACACAGTGTAAATAGTGAAGGGGATGAGATGCCCATCCTCTGTATACACATACTGTATATCTCACAGGAGCTGTATACAGTAAAGCACACAGTGTATATACTGTAGGGGATGAGATGTCCATCCTCTGTATACATATATATCTCACAGGAGCTGTATGCAGTGGAACACACAGTATATATAGTGCAAGGGATGAGCTGTCCATCCTCTGCATGCATACAGTATATATCTCACAGGAGCTGTATACATTGAAGCGCTATGTGTATATGTACCGCCCCGCGGCCTCGGCTGCGACCGCCGATCCGCTCGGGTCCGGGCTCGTGTGTGTCGATGGCTCGAGCGGGGGTCACGTTGCTCTGGAAGGGTGTAGTGGCGGTGCACGCAGGGGTTGTGGGGTGGTTGTATTGTAAATTTCGTGACGCCACCCACGGATTGTGGTGATGGTGGACACCACCACTGCGGTAAAGGTATACGGAATCCCGGGAGCGGTGTAGGGGCGCAGCTAGGTGTTGACCCCTCCATGGGTAGGGGATGTTGGTCCCGGGGCCTGGTAGTGAAGGCCGGGGTGCAGGGGAAGGGTTGCGGTGCAGCGCGGTGCAGTGCCTGATGGCACGGGTGTACTCACGATTAAACCACACAGAGTCTCTGGTAAACCAAACAGGGTGACGAACGGGGCACGCAGCCAGGTGCAGTATCTCCAGATAGGTTGGTAATGTCCGCCTTTCTCCTGCACCTTTATGTGATTTTGGCTACCGTGCCTGGGCACTGATAGCCCGCTCCCCGGCGTGTATGTGTCGTAAGAGCCCATTTGCCCGCAGACGCTGGCCCTTGGATCTCTGGCCTCTGGTGGTGGCTACTATCCGGACGGGTTGGGCTGTTGCCTTCAATCAGGACTTAGGTGGGAATGAACCCCTGAGGTCCAGACCGCAATCAGTTGATTTGACTATGGTGGTGGCTTATAGCCTAGTCGAGGTCTGAGTACCCTGCCTGGTGCTCCGGTATCCAGTTAGCTCCCCGGTTCGGTTCCGGTGGGCCACTACCCTGTCCCGGTCCCTTACGGTTCCGCTGGTCGTATTCCCGGTCTCCTGCAGGCGGCCACTACCATCTGCCTGCCTGCCTGACTGATCTGGGGTTCTAGGCTCCAACCCAGGTCCTACACAGAGCTGAGCTCCTCCCTCTCCAAACTCTAAACTTGAACTCCCTACTGTTTTCCTGCCTCAGGCCAGCAGACTCTTCGGTGGGCGTGTCTTTCTGCCTGACTCCGCCCACCTGGTGTGCCTGTCTGACTCTGAGGGAGGCAATCAGGTCTTTTGGTTGACTGGTGATACTGGTGTCCAGGGCGTCACATATATAGTGTAGAAGATAAGACGTCCGTCCTTTATATGCATATGACGCACCCACGGGGCCTGGGGGGTTACTCGTCACTGGGCCGGTGTAGGGTATGGACTAGGAATAAAGACACAAGATGTCTGAAATGCTTACCATTATTCAAGATATACAGTACCTTTGGTTTTAATATGTTGAACCTGTGTTTTTAATGCATATCCAATAAAATAGGAATTTTATTGTAATTTTTGGACTTGGATGCTGGAGAACTTTATACTTTTCTGGATCACATAGCCTGCCTGGTTCTATTATCCGAGCTCAGTCCTGAAAAACTGGTTTTGATTGGAATCAGGTGAGCTGGATGTACTTTCCCTCTTTGTAGTGAAGCACACAGTGTAAATAGTGAAGGGGATGAGATGCCCATCCTCTGTATACACATACTGTATATCTCACAGGAGCTGTATACAGTAAAGCACACAGTGTATATACTGTAGGGGATGAGATGTCCATCCTCTGTATACATATATATCATACAGAAGCTGTATAAAGTGGAGCACACAGTGTATATAGCGTAAAGAATGAGATGTCCATCCTCTGCATACATATATCCCTCAGGAGCTGTATACAGTGGAGCACACAGTGTACATAGTGTAGGGGATGAGATGTTCATCCTCTGTATACATATATATCATACAGGAGCTGTATACAGTGGAGCACACAGTGTATATAGTGTAGGGGACGAGATCTCCATCGTCTATAAGCATATGACGCGCCCACGGGGTCTGGGGGGTTACTCGTGACCGGGCCGTCACACTACAGTTCAAAACTTTGGGGTCACCCAGACAATTTTGTCTTTTCCATGAAAAATCATACTTTTATTTATCAAATGAGTTGCATAATGAATCTAATATATAAAGCTGAGTGTATGTATATGTGTGTATGTATGTATGTATGCTAAAGAAATCCGCACCGTCGCATTTACAATCACGAAATTTTGCACAGACACCCTATGTGATTCAGGGAACGTCATAGACTATGTTTGGACAGGAACATTTAACCCCGCGCTTTACAATTACTCTCCAAAAATCCTACCTCCATTAAATTCAATTGAGCTGCAATCTATTAGGTTATTAATAGGAGTTGTGAGTGGATGCTATAGCCACAAAATTAATTGTTAGTATAAGAAGCTTATGTGTGAGGTAATAAGATGTCGGTGGGAGAAGGATAGAGAGAGACAGAAAGAGACAGAGAGTGAGACAGACAGTCAAAGAGACAGACAGAGGCAGATAGACACAGACAGATAGGGAAGGACACAGGCAGACAGGGAGAGAGACAGACAGAGAGACAGACAGAGACAGACAGGGAAAGAGACAGCCAGATAGGGAAAGAGACAGACAGAGACAGACAGAGAAAGAGACAGCCAGACAGGGCAAGAGACAGACAGACAGACAGGGAAAGAGACAGCCAGACAGAGAAAGAGACAGGGAAAGAGACAGAGACAAGGAAAAATACAGGGAAAGAGACAAAATGGGAAAGAGACAGACGACAAAGAGACAGAGACAAGGAGAGAGACAAGGAAAGAGACAGAGACAAGTTACTAGACAGGGAAAGAAACAGAAACAAGTAAAGAGACAGACAAGTAAAGAGACAGGGAAAGAGACAGAGACAAGAAAAGAGGCAGGGAAAGAGACAGAGACAGACAGGGAAAAAGATACACAGGGAAAGAGACAGACGGGGAAAGAGACAGACGGGGGAAAGAGACAGATGGGGGAAAGAAACAGACGGGAGAAAGAGACAGACGAGGAAAGAGACAGACGGGGAAAGAGACAGATGGGGAAAAGAGACAGACGGGGGAACGAGACAGACGGGGGAACAAGACAGATGGGGGAACGAGACAGACAGGGGAATGAGACTGACAGACACAGACAGACACAGAGAAAGAGAAATACACAGAGATAGAGACAGACAGAGAGACTGATACAGAGACAGACAGAGAAACTGACACAGACAGACAGTGACAGACACACAGAGACAGACAGAAACTCGAAGAGACACAGTTACTATCCCGGGCAACGCCCAGGTGCTACAGCTAGTAGAAAATATAGTCCAGATATTGACTAGGTTAGAAATAATGATTTTTACTTGAAATAATAATTTTCTCCTTCAACATTTCTTTCGTCAAAGAATGCTCCCTTTGCAGCAATTACAGCTTTGCAGACCTTTGGCATTCTAACTGTTATTTTGCTGAGGTAATCTGGAGATATTTCACCTCATGCTTCCAGAAGACCCTCCCACAATTTGGATTGATGGGCACTTTTAGCGTACCATACAGTCAAGCTGCTCCCACAACTGCTCAATAGGGTTGAGATCTGTTGACTGGGCTTGCCACTCCATTATAGAAAGAATATCAGCTGCCTGCTTCTTCCCTAAATAGTTCATGCATAATTTGGATGTATGCTTTGGGTCATTGTCCTGTTGTAGGATGAAATTGTCTCCAATCAAGCGCTGTCCACAGGGTATGGCATGCGATTCAAAATGGAGTGATAGCCTTCCTTATTCAAAATCCCTTTTACCTTGTACAAATCTCCCACTTTACCAGCACCAAAGCAACCCCAGTGTAATGCCTGCCTAGATCCACAGACTCAGACAGGCTGTAATGGACAGGCTAGAGGGAAGCCACTCACCAAGCAGGACCCCAGAACCCTAAAACCCTTTAACCCCTATACAGGGATTTGGAATTACACAGGGCTCTGGAGATCACTACCTGTGGAAGGCTGCAGTCTAAGAGAGTAGTCGTAAGGCAGGGTCAAACCATGAATTGCGGAACAGGGACAGAATTGGCAGGCAAGGACGTAATCAGAAACAAGCAGTGGTCAAAACCGGATCGGGCAACAAGGTACAAAAACAGCACGCAGGAGGGTAGTCAGGAAACAAGTTGTAATCAGCACACAAAATCACAAAACGGAACAGGAGCCAAAATTTTCAGAACTATCTCTGGCAGAGGTCAGCAGACAGGAGGGGCATTAAAAAGGGTGTGTTGTCTTCCCATAGGATGTAGCTAAATGATGGCACTTCAGCTGGGAGACACACGCCACCTACAATCAGCCAGTGGCACTGCAGATCCCCAGGAAACCCAGACCAGTGGATGAGCGGAGCCTGCACCCACCGACGCCACTGGCATCGACTCCTCTCCCATCACCAGCACTATCCACGGCAGGAACACGGCGTCGCCTGGCGATTGGAGTAGAAGTCGATGGAGCGGACTTCGGTGGTGACATAACACGCAGACCATCACATTACCTCCACCATGCTTGACAGATGGTGTCAGGCACTCTTCCAGCATATTTTCAGTTGTGTTCTTTTGTGTGATCCAAACACCTCAAACTTCGATTTGTCTGTCCATAACATTTTTTTCCAATCTTCCACTGTCCAATGTCTGTGTTCTTGTGCTCATATTATTATTTTCCTTTTATTAGCCAGTCTGAGATATGGCTTTTTCTTTGCCACTCTGCCCTGAAGGCCAGCATCCCAGAGTTGCCTCTTCACTGTAAGCATTGACACTGGCATTTTGTGGGTACTATTTAATGAAGCTGCCAGTTGAGGACCTGTTAGGCGTCGATTTCTCAAATTAGAGACTCTAATGTAGTGGTCTTGTTGCTCAGTTGTGCAGCGGGGCCTCCCACTTCTCTTTCTACTCTGGTTAGAGTCTGTTTGTGCTCTCCTCTGAAGGGAGTAGTATACAACGTTGTAGAAAATCTTCAGTTTCTTGACACTTTCTCACATGGAATATCCTTAATTTCTAAAATTAAGAATAGACTGTTGAGTTTCACATGAAAGTTCTCTTTTTCTGGCCATTTTGAGAGTTTAATGAAACCAGCAAATGTAATGCTCCAAATTCTCAACTAGCTCAAAGGAAGGTCAGTTTTATAGCATCTCTAATCAGCAAAACTGTTTTTAGCTGTGCTAACATACTTGCACAAGGGTTTTCAAGGGATTTCTAAACATCTACTGTATTTATTAGCCTTCTACCACAGTTAGCAAGCACAACGTACCATTATAACACTAGAGTGGTGGTTGTTGGAAATGGGACTCTATACACCTAGGTAGATATTGCATTAAAAACCAGATGTTTGAAGCTAGAATAGTCATTTACCACATTAACAATATATAGAGTGTATTTCTGTTTAATTTAATGTTAGCTTCATTGAAAAAAATTTAGCAAGGATGCTCACTAAGAACAATATGTTGGTACCTTTTGAGTTGAACGTTTAACAAATAAGTGGGTATTTCATAGCCAGTATTTATACAGAAATTATAATTTAGTCCTGTCCTACATAAGTAAAATAGGAATTCTTGTGGGGAACTATTTGATGTATTGTGTTTGATGTACAACTGTAGTATTTTTTCTTCTGGTATGACATCTCTACTGAGAGGTCCTCTCAAGGACAATATTGGTTCATCGGCAGGGGTTGATGCCCCTCACCTCTTGTTTAGAATACAATATTTCCTCACATGTGTGCAGAATTTGTTTGTTTTTGTATAATAATAGATGTTTAGATTGTTTCAATAGGATACTCCTTTTTTAAAGAATTTTTGTATCTCAATAAAAAGTGTTGTTTTTTTTTAGAAAAAAAACATTTCTTCTGTCATACTTGAAAAAATTGTGCTTTCCTTCCACAAATAAGGAAATATTTAAGTGACCCTAACCTTTTGAACTGTAGTATACATGTGGTGCCCCTGACCTGGTCAGGCACCACTGAGTACTGCACCCATGCTGGGGGCCGTACAACACAGGTAATCCAGAAGGCTGACTGGGGTGTGGTTACATAGGCGCATATGTTGAGGGTGGGGGCCAGCTTCCCCGTCGCGGGGGCTGCTCGGGGAGATCGCGCTTGGATCTGGTGCCTTCTCCACGGTGGCTCGAGCGGGGCCGGACCCGGAGCTCGAGCAGCGCTCCTCGCCCACGAGTGAAAAGAGGATTTAGGACTAGTTTTTGGGATGGATAAAGTTCATGACGCCACCCACGGGTTGTGGTGATGGTGGGCACCACCGCTGCTGGTGACGGGGTTCCCGGGAGCGATAGCGGGGAGCAGCTAGGTGTTGACTCCTCCGTGGGTGGGGGCTGTTGGTCCCGGGGCCCGGTGGCTGGTTGGATTCCCGTAGGATGGGGCTCGCAGGGTGCAGCGCGGCGCGGTGCCGGATGGCACTGGTGTACTCACTCAGACACAGATGGATAGAGTCTCTGGTAAACCAAACAGCTGGATGGACAGGGCTCGCAGCCGGCTGCAGTGTTTCCCTGGATAGGTTGATGGTGGCTGTCATTTCCCTGCACCTGTGTTTGTATGTTGACTCCAATGCCTGGGCACCGGTAGTCCACTCCCCGACATATATGTGCTGGAGGAGGCCCTTTGCCCGCAGACGCTGGCCCTTTGGATCTCTGGCCCTTGGCGGTGGCACTTATCCGGAACGGTTGGGCTGTTGCCTTCAATCGGGACTTGGTTGGGAATGAACCCCTGAGGTCCAGACCGCAATCAGAGAATTTGACTAGAGGTTGGCTTTAAGCCTAGTCGAGGTCTGAGTACCCTTCTTGGTGCTTGGCTCCAGTCGGCTCCCCTGTTCGGTACCGGGGGGCCACTGCTGTGGCCACCAGGGCTGTGTGTAACGAGCAGCGATCTCACAGCAGGGGCCAGATCGCTGCTCAGTGTCACACACAGCGAGATCGCTAATGAGGTCACTGTTGTGTCACCAAAATCGTGATGTAGCAGCGATTTCGGTAGCGATCTCGCTATGTTTGAAGCACCCCAAAGTGAAAGGAGAGGAGTGAAGTGGTAGTGGAGCAGACTGACCGTGTTCAAGTACATGGCCCGGGCACCTAAGAGCAAGGTTGGCAGACGGTGGTGACCGTCTGCAGGAGAGGCCGATCGACGCAGAACCGTAGGACCGGGGTCGGGTGGTGGCCCACCGGTACCGAACCGGGGAGCGAAGAGAAGCCAGCACCATTCGGCAGGGCCTACGGACCCCGACCAGGCTTGGAGTCGCTGTTAAACCGGTCAAATCCATTAGCGGCGGGAACCTACGGGGTTTCCCAGCAGCAAAGACCCGATTGAAGGCAACCGCTCAACCGTGAAGGGAAATACAGTCACCGCCCAGGCTACAATTCCCAGGGCCGGAGCCTGCGGGCAAAAGGGGCTCCCTCGGCATCTATCCAAGCTGGGGAGTGGGTTACCGGTGAGACGAAAACACACTACAGGTGCAGGGAAAGGCAGTCACCGCCAACCTACCGGGAGTGACGACCGCAGCCGGCTGTGGGATCCGTCCATCCAGCCGTTTGTTTTACCAGAGACTCCGTATACGTTATTGGCTGAGTGAGTACCACCGTGCCGCCTGGCACCGCGCTGCCCCCGCGACCCTGCACCGCACCAAACCCTGCCATCCACTTTCCAGTCACCCTCACCGGGCCCCGGGACCACAAAATCCCCCTACCCACGGAGGGGAGAGAAACATCTCGGCTGCTCCCTGTCATCGCTCCCGGGATCCCCATCCAGAGCAGCGGTGGTGTCCCCAACCTCACCACAAACCATGGGTGGAGTCACGGACCGACTCCCCAATCCCCCAAAAACTATCCCCCTTCACTCACGGGAGAGGAGCGCCGCTCGAGTCCCCGGATCTGGCCCACCGCTCGAGCCACCGAGCAGCAGCAGCGCCGGACCCGAGCGTGGTGAGCGCAGCTCCCCCTCCCCGCCCACGACAATATCACTGATCAAATGTATTTATGTCTGAAAGACAGTACACAAATACATTTGAATAGGAGGACGGGAGCTGCAGTCACCACATTTGCCGCTCTCCTTAGCAGTGTGTACAACGGGCAGCATAGTTTACCTTGCGCAGACGATCACAGAGCAGAGCCAGGGCTGCACAGCATGCTGCCTCCTGCTCCTGTTGCTTTCAGCTGTGCAGTGTGTGCAAGGCAAATTAATGCTGTGCTACGTGCACACTGCTGAAGAGAGCGGCGGTGACTGCAGACTGAGTGGCCCACTACAGGCACTTTCCCTTCTGGCATTTCCCAGAATTGCCCGATGGCCAGTCCGGCCCTGCTCTGTATACATATATATCACACAGGAGCTGTATACAGTGGAGCACATACTGTATATAGTGTAGGGAATGACATGTCCATCCTCTGTATACATATATAACACATAGCAGCTGTCAAGTGTATATAGTGTGGGGATATAATGCCCATTCTTTGTATACATATATATCCCACATGAGCTGTATACAGTGAAGCACACAGTGTATATAGTGTAGGAGATGGGATGCCCATCCACTGCATACATATATATACATCACAAGAGTTGTATATAATGATGCACACAGTGTTGATAGTATGGGAGATGAGATGTCCATCCTCTGTATTATTATTATTATTATTATTATTATTTATTTATAGAGCACCATTGATTCCATGGTGCTGTACATGAGAAGGGGGTTACATACAAAATACATATACAAGTTACAGTAGACAGACTAGTACAGAGGGAAGAGGGCCCTGCCCTTGCGGGCTTACATTCTATAGGATTATGGGGAGGAGACAGTAGGTGTGGTGTAGGTGGGGCGGCAGCTCCGCACGGTGGTGGGGCGGCAGCTCCGCACGGTGGTGGGGCGGCAGCTCCGCACGGTGGTGGGGCGGCAGCTCCGCACGGTGGTGGGGCGGCATATATACATATATATCACACAGGAGCTGTACATAGTGGAGCACACAGTGTATATAGTGTGCGAGATAAGATGTCCATCCTCTATATACATATATATCACACAGAAGCTGTATATGTGATGCCCCTGACTCTATCAGGGTGTCACAGAGAACTGGACCCTTCTCTTATGGTACAGAACTCATCCTCCATGATTCTGGGTTCCTACACACTGGTATTGCTTCCATCAGCACTCAAATCCTAACCACACCTCATTCTACACCCTGTCAGGCACACCAGTGGGTGGTCTAGCTGGAAAAGGGCCACCCACCTAGGGGTCAGTCAGGCAGACTGGTGGGAGGGAGGAAGTCAGTTCAGTAGTAGCCCTCAGAGAGTGAGGAGCTGAGGGAGTTGTAGCTCCCTGTGTGACCTTGGTTGGGTCGCAGACGGGGGTCTGGGACCAGAGGAGTCGGAGACTCGGTCACAGGGTATAGGAGAAGGGTGCACTGACTTAGTTTTGGAGAACGGTCGACACCGGAAAGTCCAGTAACCGGCACGGTACCGAGCACAGTGGGGTACAGGACCCTAGGTCAGGGAGTAGCTTCACCAACATGATAATTCACCTGTGGAGGATAGTCTCTTTATGAACTTTCCCCAAGAGCTCAGAGATCGAAGGCACCAACATAATGAGGGGGATAGGGCTTTCCAGCTTAGGCCGCTTTCACACTTGCGTTCAGCGCAATTCGCTGCTATAGAGAATAGCGTAGTCCATTAACGTACTGCGCTATTCTCCATAGACTTGTATAGATGACGCAGTGTAACGCAAGTGTCTGCGTTGCATCCGCTGTACGATGCTGCGTCGTTATTTTGACACAGCGTCGGGCAGAAGGAACGCTGCATGTAGCGTTCTCTGTCTCGTTAAAATAGTGCACCTTGACAGATTCCGTTGGAATCCGCCAAGGTGTCTAATGATGGTCTATGGTGGTGGATTCCACCGCAATGCATTAAGCGGCGGAATCCGCTAATGGAATCCGTCAATTTTTTTTTTCATGCCAATTATCTTGATTACTCCCAATTAGTGAAGGGGTATATATAGAAGTCCAAATTTCAGAGCCAGACAATGCTCTCTGAACCCTCCAGAGAGGCTGACCCAGCAGGATACCAGCAAAATCCAACAGAAGACCAAGAGACCCTGACCCTGAAGACTCTGAAGCAAGATACGTGGACCAACAAGGGATTGGCTTGGTGAGCAAAAGCTGAAACCTATTGTCTATCATTTCTTTTTGTTGTTTTTTTTTTCTCTTTGTATGGCTTCATTATTGCATTTGCTGAAATAAAGAGCTTTATGCTCCTTTTTTTTTCTAAAAAGTTAAAAAAAATAAATAAAAAAAATTAATAAAATTCTTACCAATCAGTGTCGTTTGCCTAATTTCACATCTGTTTAGCGGTAGAGTTTATTGTATAACCTAGGTTTCTGGTGCTTTTTAAACATGGTTTTAAAAATTAAAATTTCAGTGGGTGGGCAGGATATTGTTTGGTAATGGGACTATTGGTGAAGGTTGGTAATGTTGCGAATTTCAAGTGATGTTGGATTACTGAGTATAGTTTTGGGATATCGAGTATTAAAATGCTAATTGTGGGTAGGTGGTTTATAGCGTGTTAAGGGACTATTGAAGGTGTGTTATGGTGGTGATTTGCACTGGTTGTGCATTACTGCAGTGCATATTTATTGGGTTATTTTTTTTGCTTCTACTTTTTTTTTTCCTTTTTTCTTTTTAAATATTTTTTCCCCCTTTTTTCATTGTTTATAATTAATCTATCCCCTTTTTTCATTTTCATTTTTATAATTAATCCCAAAATAGGCAAAACTAACCAAACAGACATTTTTTGAGGAGTCAAAAAATAAGAATAAGGCTATGACCGCACTTTGCGTTGTCCTAGTTGCAGTTCTAAACACACGTTTTTGCCTTAATTAATTTAGCCATAGTTGCCTTTTCCAGAAACTTAGCGCTAAAAATGCATTCATATTTACGGCGTTTTAGATGTGTTTTCAGCGCTTTTTCCATGCTTTTTCACCTGCGTTTTGACAGATGCGTTTTCAATATCAAGACACTGCTAAATAAAGATTAAATAGTCAAACTGA
The DNA here is from genome assembly GCF_048569485.1 of Anomaloglossus baeobatrachus. Classification (NCBI taxonomy): domain Eukaryota; kingdom Metazoa; phylum Chordata; class Amphibia; order Anura; family Aromobatidae; genus Anomaloglossus; species Anomaloglossus baeobatrachus. The sequence goes on from NC_134354.1 coordinate 487,578,231, forward strand.
ATGAAAAAAGAGAAAAAAAATGAAAACATATATAATTTGTGAATTATTTTAGAAAATAGTTAAATTTCATGAAATTATAGCGGTTTTATAATATTTATTGCTAAAATAGCAATAAAATCATAATTATCAAAAATTTAATTGTCGGACTATGTGTGTGTGTAAAGGGACATATTATTCCATTATTCTAATATCTGAAATGCATGCATTTTTGAAGTAAAAAACGCAGTGTTTCTGCACCTAAAAAGCATGTAAAACGCAGGAATTGTGATGTTTGCTGCTTTTTTAAAATTCTCATTGACTTCAATGTTAGCAAAACGCTGCAGAAATGCCAAAAACAATTGACATGTTGCTTCTTTGAACGCATGGTTTTTGCCACAAAATATGCAAAATAAACGTCGCGTTTTAAAACGCAAAGTGCGGTCTAGAAATCTACATTTTCCATAGACTATTATGGAAAAGCAAAACGCATGCCTTTTGGCATGAAAACGCTGCAGTTCAAAACGGACCTAAAAAGCACCTGAAACGCAGGTGGAAACGCAAAGTGCGGTCATACCCTTAGACCTACCGGTAATGATGTTTCCAGGAATCCGTCATAACAGCACCACCGGAGATTGCTCCCCTATTCTCTGTATGGACAGGAAACACTCAAGAGGTTAAAACCCCCCCTAATCCCCAACCTACTCAGTGACTTTCCAATTACCACCTCTGGATGGGTACAACGCTATTTTATTGATACAAAATAGGTACAGAAACTGTGCAATACATGTTAGCAGTACATATGGAAAAAACAGGCATGACAGGGAGGGATATAAGGGTGCTGTCATGACGGACTCCTGGAAACATGATTACCGGTAGGTCTAATTCTTATTTTCCATGTCGTCCTTACAAGACAGCACCACCAGAGAGTACCAAAGGAATCGGATTTAGGGGGGGCCGACTGCCTGAAGTACCTTCCTACCAAAAGCTAAACTTTCGTTAGCCGATAAATCTAGCTTGTAGTATTTACAGAAGGTACTGGGAGCAGACCAGGGATATTCTGAAAAAATTTTAAACAAAGCTAAAAATCTGGCTGAATCCAAAAATCGTGAACAATATTTGGAGAACAAATCAAACCTGGCATTTTCTGACCATTGTCCCATAGTGTTTTCAACGAAATTTAGTACGGATTATTATCCGGTAATCAACATCATAAAGAAGTTTCTTCCCATTCTTTCCACGGATGGCACAATTAAAACTATATTGGATAGTAGAGTCAGATTTGTACCTAAACGCAACCATACAATAGGGAGAACAATTTCTCCTAGTGACCACATAAACCCCACTAGTGAAAATCCTCGTAAGTGGCTTTCCACCACGGGCTCATATAAGTGCGGACAAAAAAATGTGTGGTCTCTGCAGATACATGCCAAGTACAAAAAAAACAGTCTCCAGCGTCACGAGAAAAGAATATGATATAAGCTCCTTTCTTAACTGTGGGACTACCCATGTCATATATGTCATAACATGTGTTACATGGGACATTCAATATGTGGGCAGTACTGGTCGTAGCTTGAGACGCAGAATTTCGGAGCACTTGTATGATGTCAACAACAAAAGCAGCAGAAATCCATCAGGTGCATCCCAGCATTTTATCTCCATTCATGGGGGTAATACAGACAGCTTCAAAGTAAATGAGTCAACCATCAGGGTTTTTGGTAGGGGGGTACTCTGGCGCCGGGACTACGGATACTTTACTCTCGATGGCGTTATCACCGGTGGTCGGTCCCGGCTTCATGCCCTGGGCACTCAGTCTGCGGCTGGGGAATAGGGTACAGGGATGATTTTGGGGATATACGTGACGCCACCTGTGGTGTCTGGTAAGCTGGATATAACAGCGCTGCCCGCGGCCGACCTCTGAGGCGATGGTGACGGCAGCTTAAGATCTCTCAGCTCCCCACAGGTGGAGCTATTTTACCTCAGGGCGGCGGGTCACTGACCAGGAGGGAAGCGACCGAGCGGTGATGGCTGCCTATTTTTCTGACGTTGCAGGGTCCTGTCGAACGGCGGCGAGACGACACACCGAGTCCACATCAGCTCAAGCAAGTCCTTTTTACTACCATCTGGTTTGTTTTGCACAGTACACAGCAGAAACAGTTTGTTTACCAGAAGGCCAATGGTCACAAGTTTCGGAAGAGATTTGATGACAGAGTCTCTCTCTGAGGTAACCTTTCTTTGTCTCTTTCTCGGTCTCTGCTCTGAGGGCTCTGTGACTCCCTCTTTAACCCACTCGTCAGTCTCGTCACTGGTTTTCCCAGGGGTCTGATGCTGCACGATCTCTTTATCTATCCCGCAACAGCGTTGTGATCTCGGCTTGGGGTTAGTAGTCAGACTCTTGATGGGTACTGGGCCTCCTCTTATTTAGGATCCTAGGTTAACAGTCAATGGTTTTGGGGATAAACCTGACAAACCTCCTCGGTCCCGTTATACCGGTGTCGAACTGAACTCTTCAGCCGGCTCTCGCCAGACCTAAAGCGTCCCCTTTCCGTCTGGGTTACCCCTTTTCCAGTGTCTTTCTTTTCTTTTGGGGTACCCTCGCTCAGGACGTCGGGCCTATGTTATTTCTAGCCCTTCTTTCTGTCATTACTTTACTCTCATCTCTTCTTGTCACTCCTTACTGACTGACTCTTAACTGACCAACTGTCACTCTGTCAATCACGTCGCGTCTCACGCTCAGCTAGGCTCCACCCCCCTATGGACCTACTATATAAACAGTCCCATGAATATGAAGGTAGGGGCTGCTGAGTCAATGTTACTCAATCTAATATAAGCCTCTGCATTTCCTCTCTCTTTCACCTGTGACCAAAGAGCACTGCACCTTGATGGTAAGGTGCTGTATTCCCCTGTAGCGCCTAACCACAGGGGCGCCACATAAACGCTATAGAAAAAATCGTATAATCAAACAGAGGCAGGGATATAATGAAAATAATGAACAAAAAGGAAGCTAAATGGATCTTCTTACTGGAGACTAGATCACCCTTAGGAATGAACTTGAGAGATGAACTTAAAAATATTTACTGAAAGTTCATCATTTGCTAGTATTTTTTTGAATTTATTTGAATGCATATAGTTTATACTTTGTGCCCAGTAATATTATGTATACTTTTGTATTTATTTACCGGGCTAAATTGCACTATATTGAAAACTGCTGTTCTTACCTTATGCGATGTCACATCCTCTAAATTTTTTTCTTTTAAATCTCCACCCCACCCTGTAATAGTATGGATTGGAATTAAGAGCAGTGTACATGTCGCGGGCGGAGGAGAGGACGCCGCGCTCTCCCACTGCTCGGGTCCGGCTGCTGCGGCCTGCTGCTGCCGCCGCTCGGTGGCTCGAGCGATGGGCCGGGTCCCGGGGACTCGAGCGGCGTTCCTCGCCCGTGAGTGAAAGGGGATTGGGATTTGGGATTGTTTTTTGTCCGTGACGCCACCCACGGTTGTGGTGATTTGTTGACACCACCGCTGCTCTGTATGGGGATCCCGGGAGTGGTGGTATGGAGCAGCTAGATGTGAGTCCTCCCCTCCGTGGGTAGGGGGGTTGGTTGTCCCGGGGCCCGGTGATGAGGTGGGTGATGCAGGGCTTGGTGGGGTGCAGGGACGCTGGGGCAGCTCTGTGCCTTGCAGCACTATGGTACTCACTCAGCCTGAGACGATGACACAGTTCTCGGTAAAACACACGGCTGGAAAGACGGTTCCCACGGACGGCTGCACTTGCTTTCCCCAGTAGGTGACGGTGACGGTCCCTTTTTCCTGCACCTAAGATGATGATGGTTGCGATGGGTTCCCACCGGTAACCCGCTCCCTGGCTTGGATATGGGCCGGAGGAACCCTACTTTGCCCGCAGGCGCTGGCCCTGAGAAACTGGTGCCCTGGCGGTGGCGGTGTCTCTCCGTTACGGTTGGACTGTTGCCTTCAATCGGGACTTGGTTGTTAGGAGACAGACGTCCCCTTCACTGACGGATTTGGCAAATTATGGCGACTCCTAGCCTTGCCGGGATCCGAAAGGCCCCTGCCCTGGTGCTGACTGTTCTTCGTATACTGCTCCAGACCGCCGGGTCACCACCCGTCCGCGGTCCTTCCAGCAACCTCCGAGCAGTCCCCCTGCAGACTATCACCGCCGTCTGCTGACCTTGCTGTCACTGTCCGTGGCACACACCCGGACCAACTTCAGGCTTTACAACTGTCACTTTTACTCCTTCACTCAAGCTCTGCCTGAGCTCAACTTCACCTCCTTCTACTTCCTCCTCCTAAACTCTATCTTGCTTCCTCTCACTTTCACTTCACTCACTTGACTCCGTTCTTCTTCCTGTCCAAACTCTATCTGCCTGGTTCTCCCGCCTCCAGGGCTGTGAACTCCTCGGTGGGCGGAGCCAACCACCTGGCCCACCCCCTGGTGTGGACATCAGCCCCTGGAGGAAGGCAACAAGGATTTTTGGTTAGCCTAGTTGTTCCTAACTGGGGTGTAGGGTGTGGTGGTGTTGTGACCTGTGACCCCTGGCTTGCCCAGGGCGTCACATTCCCCCTTAGCAAAATGCAGACCATCCGCGGGCTGCCCGTCCAACACCGGTTTTATTTTCTGAAAATATAAAAGGTAAAACGGTAAACATAACAACTTATGACATCATCCCACATCGGGAGGTTCAGTACTTAAACGTTGCAAACGGTTTACGGTTACGGTCTCCGCTCCCTCCCACCCAAGCAACCTGGCCCTGATGCTGCCCCTAAAGCCCAGGCAGCACCCCTTGACCCCAGTCCAGCACAAGTTACCCGAGCGGGATCTGTCCTTCCCCTCCAGAGGGTAGCCACCGGTTCCTGTGGTGGCTGGGCCCCAGCCTGCTCTGCTGTGGGCCCTCCCTCCAACCTGCCTCTCCGGAGGCGGTAACTGCGGAAACGGTAACGGTAAAACAACTTATTTACATGCCACTTAACGTTTGTGGTTGCCCTGCAAGTTCACGGGCTTATCCATGGAAAGTTCTCCATGCAACTTTTTAAACGGTCCCCATGGGGACAACGGTGCCGGCAACGGCCGGTTTCCTCAATCACGGTCAGACAATCTGGTAACTGTTCGGTTATCATTTTTGCTTATTATCATCTGTAAACTTTCAAAACAAAACTCAGTGGTGGTCCCAACGGGGACGGTGCAACGGTGCTCCGCTGCCTTTACTCAGAGTATCCGGCTTCATCTGAGGGAGGGGGTGCAGAACTCACTCAGCTCTCCTGGCTGCCCCTCAGTTTTGCATCTAGGGCGAACCACCCCCTCTCTCCACAGTGCCGGGTATACTGCACGATGTCACCCGGCATCAGGTTACGGCCGGGATGCTCCTCAGGCAGGTGGGCATTCACATCCCGCCAGGCTATAAACACTTCGGCCTCCGGGCCCGGTTCATATATAAACCCATAGCCCCGGCGGACATCAAACCGCCTCACCTGCTCTTCGTACAGCGGTCCCCGGACACGGAATGTTGCCTGACGGAGACTCTCTTTTTCCCGGATTGCACGGGCCACCAGCTCCGCTTTCTTCCTCTCCCTCTCACCGATCTCCAGGCCCAACGGTACCGGCTCCCTGTCCCAGTATGGCGCTGCTGCGAGCTCCGGCGCACGGGTCAGGCCCCGCAAGACCTGTTGTATATTGCCCACTGCTGGTACTCTGGGCGACAGGTCCCGCGGTGACGTGGCCTTAGACGCTGCCTTGCATCGGCAACCCGGCGCAACCTCAGCCGAGGTGTGGGGGATGGGCACAGGGGTTTTTTCCGCAGTTGGGCCTTCGGCCCGGAGCGGGTCATCGGCTCCGGCTCGGGGACTTTCTCGGAAGACGCCTCCGGTTCGATTTTCGGAGCTTTCCAGGGCAACACCTCCAGTCGACTACGGGCTCCGGCTACAGGTCGGCCCGCCTGGGCGGGGATGCTGGGTATTGCTACCGGTTGCGGTGGTAGCGGGCCTAGTGGCAGGGTCACGGCTTCCAAGACGGGTGGCGAGGGAGGCAGCGGGGGGAGAGGGCTTGGACCGGGTCCCGCAGCCGCGATGACCGGCCCTTCAAGGGCATCGGGGCGTGGGTCACTCACCCTCCCTTCCTCCGCTTCCTCCTCGCGTCTCCGCACGGTCGCTATGACGTCCGCCATGTCGGTCTCCCACTCCTCCATGAGGAGCTGCATCTTAACCTGCAGCCATTGGTAGAGCTGCGCGGTCCGGATCTCCACCCACGCCGTGGTTCCAGGCGCGGGGGCTACAGTGTTGCGGGACGGCATCCACATGCTGCTGGCGGCTTCTCCCAGGAACAAGATTTCCGCAGAGTCCTGGCGTCCCTGCTTTTATAGCTGCGTTCACATGCAGCCAGCCGCCATTGCGTCCCCCTTAGCTTCTTTCCGGCCCCTCCGCTATTGGGGCGGGGTTTTGGCCTTCGCACCTCTGCTACTCGAGAAGACGCTCGAGCGGGAACTTTTCGCGCCAAAGATAGCGACTTCTGAATTTTTCCGGCCGGATACCTCCGGCGGTCACATGGCGCACCTCTACCCAACGGCAGAGTGGTAAGATCCTGTTCGTGACGCCAAGTTGTCGCGGGCGGAGGAGGGGACGCCGCGCTCTCCCACTGCTCGGGTCCGGCTGCTGCGGCCTGCTGCTGCCGCCTCTCGGTGGCTCGAGCGATGGGCCGGATCCCGGGGACTCGAGCGGCGTTCCTCGCCTGTGAGTGAAAGGGGATTGGGATTTGGGATTGTTTATTGTCCGTGACGCCACCCACGGTTGTGGTGATTTGTTGACACCACCGCTGCTCTGTATGGGGATCCCGGGAGTGGTGGTATGGAGCAGCTAGATGTGAGTCCTCCCCTCCGTGGGTAGGGGGGTTGGTTGTCCTGGGGCCCGGTGATGAGGTGGGTGATGCAGGGCTTGGTGGGGTGCAGGGACGCGGGGGCAGCTCTGTGCCTTGCGGCACTGTGGTACTCACTCAGCCTGAGACGATGACACAGTTCTCGGTAAAACACACGGCTGGAAAGACGGTTCCCACGGACGGCTGCACTTGCTTTCCCCAGTAGGTGACGGTCCCTTTTTCCTGCACCTAAGATGATGATGGTTGCGATGGATTCCCACCGGTAACCCGCTCCCCGGCTTGGATATGGGCCGGAGGAGCCCTACTTTGCCCGCAGGCGCTGGCCCTGAGAAACTGGTGCCCTGGCGGTGGCGGTGTCTCTCCGTTACGGTTGGACTGTTGCCTTCAATCGGGACTTGGTTGTTAGGAGACAGACGTCCCCTTCACTGACGGATTTGGCAAATTATGGTGACTCCTAGCCTTGCCGGGATCCGAAAGGCCCCTGCCCTAGTGCTGACTGTTCTTCGTATACTGCTCCAGACCGCCGGGTCACCACCCGTCCGCGGTCCTTCCAGCAACCTCCGAGCAGTCCCCCTGCAGACTATCACCGCCGTCTGCTGACCTTGCTGTCACTGTCCGGGGCACACACCCGGACCAACTTCAGGCTTTACAACTGTCACTTTTACTCCTTCACTCAAGCTCTGCCTGAGCTCAACTTCACCTCCTTCTACTTCCTCCTCCTAAACTCTATCTTGCTTCCTCTCACTTTCACTTCCCTCACTTGACTCCGTTCTTCTTCCTGTCCAAACTCTATCTGCCTGGTTCTCCCGCCTCCAGGGCTGTGAACTCCTCGGTGGGCGGAGCAAACCGCCTGGCCCACCCCCTGGTGTGGACATCAGCCCCTGGAGGAAGGCAACAAGGATTTTTGGTTAGCCTAGTTGTTCCTAACTGGGGTGTAGGGTGTGGTGGTGTTGTGACCTGTGACCCCTGGCTTGCCCAGGGTGTCACATACGCTTGAAACACGTTCCATCTATTATATCCCATATCACCATGGGGATTTTTAATACTCAGGATCTGACTGTTTAAAGTTTTTAATGCATACCTAAATAAAGGAATTTTTTATATACTATTGGACGTGGATGCTGGAAACCTTCCTTCTTCGCTCTGGATACCATAACCTGGCCGGCTTTTTTTTTCCGTGCATCTGTCCCTCATTGCAGTCTCCATATGGATCGGGTGAGCTGAACTTCCTCTACTTTTTGGGACCAAACCAAGTAGCGGTGTCACAGACCTGCTCTAAGGCAGCACCTGCTCTAGTAGCCCAAGAAGTGGCAATAGCCCGGGTAGAGTGAGCTCTAATGGAAGAGGGAGGGTCCCGTCCCACCCCGGAATAGGCCGATGATATCAAGGATTTAACCAATCTGGCCAGAGTAGCTTTGGAAGCCTTTTTGCCCCTGTTTTTTCCCCCAAATTGTATGAATAGACAATGGTCCAATCTCCAGGTCTTAGTTGCCTCCAGATGGGCCAACAATAGTTTGCGCACATCCAAGGAACTAAGCTCTTGTTCTCTAGGATTAGTAGGAGTGGTGCAGAAAGACGGACATACAATCTCCTGATTGAGGGTAACTGTAGACACAACTTTAGGAGAAAAACCAGGATCTAACTTCAGAATGATGCAGTCATCTCATATCTGGAAATAAGGCTCCGAAATGGACAGTGCCTGGATCTTGCCAATCCGTTTAGCAGTAGTTATGGTGACAAGAAACACTGCTTTGTAGGTGAGGTCCTTGATGGATAACGCATCTCCCAACTGGTATGGCGGGGAACATAGGAATTGCAGAGCTAGACTAAGGTCCCATGGAGGTGAGGAAACTCTAATCGTAGGTCTAAGGCGTTGGGTTGCCTTAATAAAACGAGTGACCCAGGGATGAACAGCCAAGCGCGTGTCCAGGTAGACACTGAGCGCTGCCATCTGTACCTTTTGAGTACTAGGCTTCATGCCTGTGGGTAAGAGACTGGCATCGTGATAGGCACAGAATGTCTTCCAAACTTTCCTATAGATGGCATTCGTGACTGGTTTTCTGCTGCGCATCATTGTAGCTATAACCGGATCTGAAAGTCCCGAGACTGCAAGACCTGCCATTCAGGATCCCTGCCGACAACTGAAGTTGTTGAAGGTTCTGATGGTGCAAAGGACCTTGGGATAGGAGGTCTCTCCGGAGAAGGAGAACAACCAGGGCATCCTGGGCCAGAATCTGCAGAAGGGAGAACCAACTCCGCTTTGGCCAGAAAGGGACCACTACGATCACGTGTACTTGGTCCTCCTGAATATTCCGTAAGACCCTGGGGATGAGAGGAATCGGAGGGAAGGCGTAATGCAGACCATCCCCCCAGAACTGAGAAAGAGCATCCACCACCAATGGTCTGTCTGCTGGATTGAGGGAGAAGAAGTGATGCATCTTCGAATTCCGCCGGGTAGCAAACAGATCTTTCTTTGGCTGTCCCCATCTCTGGATGAAACTCTGAAAGACTGCTTCGTTCAGACTCCATTCCGAAGGATGAACCTGGTGACGGCTGAGATAGTCCGCTTCTGTGTTCTCTATCCCCTTTAAGTGGACTGCAGGCACCAAAAGGACTATCGTCTCCTAGAGCTGGAATATTTCGTCTGCCAGCTGCTGTAGAGGTGGGTGCCTTGCACCTCCCTGATGTCGAATAATGACACTGCTGTAGTGTTGTCAGAAAGGATTTTCACATATTTGTTTTTGATCAACCGCCGACTCTTCCTGAGAGCTTCCAGGATTGCTTGTAGTTCTCGGAAATTCGAGGACCGGAACCTCATTTGAGAAGGCCATGGTCCTTAAAGGTAAGACTGGTCCATCTTGGCTCCCCAACCTGATTGACTCACGTCCGTGGTGATCAGGACGCATTGTAACATCAGAGACCTCGGGCTTCTTCTGTTAAGGAAAATCGCAGTTCCAAGTCCCTCTGGTGACCGTCTGATACTGCCAGAATGTTTCTTTGCAGCGTCCTGGAATGGTACTGACTCCATTGTACGCAGTGAATGCAGGAAGTCAGGAGTCCCAGTACCTACATAGCCCGTCTTACAGATGTCCTGTTCTGCATTGCAAATCTTCCGATCTCCTGACTGATTGAAGATACCTTCTCTGCCGGAAGAAATGAAGACTGACTGGTTGAGTCCAGGACAGTTCCCAGAAATGTCCGTTTCGGTCGTGGTTGCAATTCTGATTTTTCTAGATTGATTATCCAACCTAAAGCATTCAGCGTTTGTGTAACGAGCTGAAGATGATGCTCCATTGTCGGGACGGAATCTGCCACAAGGAAAAAAAATCATCCAGGTACGGGACCAGGGCTACGTTCTTCAGCCGAAGGTAAGCAACCATTTCCACCACGACCTTTGAAAAAATGCGTGGAGCTGAAGAGAGGCCGAAAGGGAGGCAACAGAACTGGAAATGGAACATCTCCTTTCCTTTCTGAAGGGCAAAATGTAAATATTTTTGACTTGCGGGATGAATGGGAAGGTGATAGTAAGCATCCCGCAAATCTATGGTGGACATCAATGAACCTGGGGATATCAGAGGAACCGTGGAACAGATGAATTCCATGCAAAACCTCTTGTAAGTGACCCAACGGTTTAGGGGCTTGAAATTTATTATCGTCCAGTACTGCCCGGAAGGTTTTTTGATGGAAAACAGATGGGAATAATGACCCTGAAAGTTTTCGGTTTGAGGGACTGGGAAAATCGCACCCTTCTGTAAAAGGTCTGTGACATCTGCCCATAGACGAGCCATTGAGGAGGCGGACTCCCGTGTAATCATGAAACGACGTGGGGGCGAGTTGGAAAATTCTATTCTATGTCTCTGAGCTATTATTGATAGAACCCACGGATTGTCAGTTACCCTCTTCCATCCGTCTAGAAAATGGGATAACCGTCCCCCCATTGGAAAACCGTCAGGAATGTTTGGACTTAGGCCGGTAATCAGGATTGGGTTTTGTAATTCTGGGGCCCCTGTCGGACCAGGAATTAAAACCCTTTCTGCCTCGAAAGGACTGCCTACGGGAAGAGGGAGGTTTATTATGGGGCAAAAACCTGCGCTTTTCCATAGGGAACCCTTTCTTTTTGTCAGAGACTTTTTCCAGTATGTCGTCTAATGCCGTCCCAAAACCGCGTAATCCTGAGAAGGGAATGGAACACAATTTCTGCTTAGACACAAGGTCACCGAACCAAGATCTTAGCCAGATGGACCTCCTGGCCGTATTAGAGAGAACGCTGTTCTCGTCTGCGAATCTGACCGATTCAGCAGATGCATCAGCCAAAAAAGCAGTCGCATTTTTTTAACAGTGGTAATGCCTCAAGGATACTTTCAGTAGGAGTACCTTGCCTAAGATGGTCCTCCAAATCATTGAGCCAGAAGCCCATTGATCTGGCGACCGAGGTGGCAGCAATATTGGTCTTAATGGTCGCGGCTGACGCCTTCCAGGTCTTCTTCAATCACGTGCCGGCCTTGCGATCCATGGTGTCTTTAAGCCCTGAAGAATCCTCGAAAGTAATCAAGGTCTTCTTAGAAATTTTGACGATCGGCATGTCTATCCTAGGCACTGTTTCCCACAAGGCTATGTCCTCCGGATTGAAAGGAAGAAGAGACTTAAAGTCTCGAGGGATGAAGAGACTGCGTTCCGTGTTTTCCCATTCTTCCAGAATCATTTCTTTCAGCTGGGAGTTGACCGGGAAAACTGTAGAGCGTCAGTATCGAAGTCCTGCAAACATCTTATCCTGTACCGACGCGATTTCCTCAGGTTCATCCACCTGCATAGTGTTCCTGACCATCTTAAGCAGCAAATCAGAATCCCCGAAATTGAAGATATATCTCTTCCGGTCTACTGCTGGGGATGAAGAGCGTTCACTGCCATCATCCGTGGATGAAAACGAGCAAGAGCCCTCCTCGTCTGAAAACAAGTCCAACTCCCATCGAGGTCTTTTACGTTTCCCCTGGGAGGAGGATGATGAAGAGGCCAGGGAAACCATGTAAGCCTGAACTTCCTCCCGAATCATGCTTCTCATATGTGCAAGAAGGGAGGACTGTTCTTCATTCACAATGGTAGAAATACAGGCCGTACACATCTCTTTAACATAGGAGGCTGACAGTTTCATGGGACAAACAAGGCAGCGTCTTGACTTAGAGGCCACCTTCTGGCCAGCCGACCTCTTTTATGTTGGCACCGGTGAGTCGTCCCTGCCCTAAAACACATATAATTCAGGATAAGGCTAGTGGACACACTAGAACTGACTACAAGGTGAGTCAAACAGTAATTGTCTTACATGGACCAGGGGAGACCCCGGGTGGGGGCGCCAGGCCGGGTTTCACTATCCATTACCGCACTAAAATAGCACATGAATCCACTGTGCTCCCGGATCCCCTCCCTTTATACTATACCGTATCATTGGCGTCCCTGGTCCGACCCTGCTGTCTAGAATTCAAATCTCCCTCTCACGCCGCCGCTCCTGGAAGTGACGTGGATTCGGGAGTAGAATGACGTGCAGTGCGGCTGTGCGCATGCCGAACTCACTGCACGCTGTAACAGGTGACCCAGAGCTCCCATGTTGGGAGATGTGGTTTGAGCTGGGAGCTCCCACTCCACCAGCATGGTTCAGGGACCAGTGCATTGGTTTCAGCCGCTGAAGAATCTTCTTGACCGGGGAACAAGAGGCTTGTGCCCCCCTCTCCCTGGATCCGGTAAGTTGCGCTTCCAGCCACGCGATCTCTTGCATGCCCCTGTCCTGTGTAGGGACAGGAAAAACACTGAGTAGGTTGGGGATGGGAGGGGTTTTAACCTCTTGCGTGTTTTCTGTCCCTACAGAGGATAGGGGAGCAACCTCCGGTGGTGCTGTCATGTAAAGACGACCTGGAAACACATGAAAGTATATTTTACTGTCAATGCTAACCGTTTCAGTATTTTTTAATTTTTTTTTGGTTATTTTGTTCTTTTTTTCCGAATAGCTCACGGATTAGGAATGTCTTCTTCTGATAGCCCCCCTCCAAGGACTCAGCAATAGCAGGTAATTTCAGTTACATTTAATATTTGTAATTTTTTTTGTTACATAAATTTTTATTAAAAAAAAAAATTTGTTTTATTTAGAAGGAAGCTGCAGCAGAGGGCCGATCGGAAAGCGAACAGGGTGGAGAAATGCATGGAGAAAGCTCTCAGGATGTAAGTATATCCACTTGTTTGACATCACAAACATTACTACATATGTGGCGCCCCTGAGGCTCCCGTTGCCACAGAGATATTGCACCTCAGCCAGAGGTGTGGTATCCCAGCCCAGGTAAGAATGGGGTCATCTACCGGTTCACAGATAAAACCTGCACACACCAATTGGTAGCCATACACTGGGTCAGGGATAGTGGCAGTAACCCCCATAGATGATCTGGTCATGGGGCCATAAGTCCCATCTACTGGTCCCAATGGTGTGGGTGGGGCCTAGCCAGGGGGAGTGTGGGAGGAGTCAGAGAGAGTGAGCAGAGGAACAAGTCAGTCAGTTCCAGAAGGGAAGGAGTGAAGGAGGTTCCTGGTGGAGATCCTGGGGTCTTGCTAGGCCCAGGTGACACTGACAGGAGGGATTCCAGGGTCTCGGAAGGGCAATTGTCCCGTGACCTGTTCCACTAGAAAGATCGGGTGGAGGGATCAGGCTGCAAAAATCAGGGACGGTCCCTAGACTGAGGGAAGAAAGACATTTCCTTAAAGTAAAACAGAAGGCTTGGGAGATCGCTGCAAGTGCCCAGGGACACAACCCGCCACAGATCACCGGTAAAGGCGAGAAAGGTACGACTGAGGTCAGCCACCTTTGTACAGGCCCTGTGGTGGAGGCGCAAGACAATCCAATACAGTTGAGCGCTGGGAGACAGCCAGAGAAAGGACACATAGAGGGGTGCACCGGTACTGACCCTTGACCTATCCGGGATCGGCGGAGGCCCACAACAGCGGATCCTGACATACTGCGGGTAACCGGTCCGCGCAACTGTGAGACTAACAGTGAGTAAACATTTTAACTGCAAGCCCTGTGTCGTCTTCTCTATCCTGCACCACATCAACAAACACCATAGACTTTACCAAGCACCAAAGGTTGCCCTGGGGTACCCGCTCTACCTGTGGAGAGCAAGAAACACCTCAGCTGCCATAACATCAGCCCCAGAGGTCCCTTCCAGCAGCTGCGGCTCCATAGCTGCAAATTACCACAGGTGGCGTCACGAATCATATATAAACTTTATCATCATCTCCCCCCCCATCTGCCACATTTTTATTGACTCCGCCAGGGTCATGGAATCGGGCCCCGCCACCGCTGACTACCCCGGACTAGTCCGGCCTGACACCAAGTCACCTAAGGCCCTGGGGCGGGCGAGTCACATACATACCTACATACCTACCTACATACCTACCTACATACCGACCTGCATACCTACTTACCTACCTACATACATAAGGAATACATACAGTCATATGAAAAAGTTTGGGCACCCCTATTAATGTTAACCTTTTTTCTTTATAACAATTTGGGTTTTTGCAACAGCTATTTCAGTTTCATATATCTAATAACTGATGGACTGAGTAATATTTCTGGATTGAAATGAGGTTTATTGTACTAACAGAAAATGTGCAATCGCATTTAAACAAATTTTGACCGGTGCAAAAGTATGGGCACCTCAACATAAAAGGGACATTAATATTTTGTAGATCCTCCTTTTGCAAAAATAACAGCCTCTAGTCGCTTCCTGTAGCTTTTAATGAGTTCCTGGATCCTGGATGAAGGTATATTTGACCATTCCTGTTTACAAAACAATTCCAGTTAAGTTTGATGGTCGCCGAGCATGGACATGGATTTTGCTGAAATATCCATCCCCTGCGTAACCTAAACTTCGTCACTGATTCTTGCACATTATTGTCAATAATCTGCTGATACTGAGTTGAATCCATGCGACCCTCAACTTTAACAAGATTCCCGGTGCCGGCATTAGCCACACAGCCCCAAAGCATGATGGAACCTCCACCAAATTTTACTGTGGGTAGCAAGTGCTTTTCTTGGAATGCCATGTTTTCTGCCTCCATGCATAACTCCTTTTTGTATGACCAAACAATTCAATCTTTGTTTCATCAGTCCACAGGACCTTCTTCCAAAATGTGCTTTTGCATACCTCAGGCGACTCTGTGGTGTGCTTGCAGAAACGGCTTCTTTCACATCACTCTCCCATACAGCTGCTCCTTGTGCAACGTGCGCTGTATTGTTGACCGATGCACATTGACACCATCTGCAGCAAGATGAAGCTGCAGGTCTTTGGAGGTGGTCTGTGGATTGTCCTTGACTGTTCTCACCATTCTTCTCCTCTGCCTTTCTGATATTTTTCTTGGCCTGCCACTTCTGGGCTTAACAAGAACTGTACCTGTATTCTTCCATATCCTTACTATGTTCCTCACAGTGGAAACTGACAGTTTAAATCTCTGAGACAACTTTTTGTATCCTTCCCCTGAACAACTATGTTGAATAATCTTTATTTTCAGATCATTTGAGAGTTGTTTTGAGGAGCCCATGATGCCACTCTTCATAGGAGATTCAAATAGGAGAACAACTTGCAAGTGGCCACCTTATATACCCTTTCTCATGATTGGATACACCTGCCTATGAAGTTCAAAGCTCAATGAGGTTACAAAACCAATGTAGTGCTTTAGTAAGTCAGTAAAAAGTATTTAAGAGTGTTCAAATCAAGAGATTGATAAGGGTGGCTATACTTTTGCACCGGTCAAATTTTGTTTAAAAAATGTTAGTACAATAAACCTCATTTCAATCCAGAAATATTACTCAGCCCATCAGTTATTAGATATATGAAACTGAAATAGCTGTTGCAAAAACCCAAATTGTTATAAAGAAAAAAGGTTAACATTAATAGGGGTGCCCAAACTTTTTCATATGACTGTACCTAATTTTACATAACAATTAGCTATTGTATCGCATTAGTTAATGTTTTCAGTTTATTTTCAGGTTGCAGTTCCTAACCAACCTAGAAGTCCTCCAAGCTGCTCCCAGGGTCGTCGTCAGTGTGGCGGTGGTCGTAGACGTGTGAGTTGTTTTTTTTGGGCTGCATGGATTTGAAATGTTAAAAATAGATTAGTATTGAATTACTTGTTATGTTTAATTTTGTTTCTTCCACAGGTATCCCAGCGGAGGCAGGACGAGGAATTGGATGGGGGGAAGTCGGAATAGACGTGGACCTCCTCATCAACCTCGTCCATGGTTGGCAGTCATTGTGGGACATGCAAGACCACCACCATGCTGATTCTGTCATCACCCGGTGGCTTTGGGAAGAAGTTGCAGTGGAAATTATTGATGGATGGGAGGACCTCAACACTAGGAACAGAAAAAAAGCAAGTAAGTATAACTAACTTGTTCTACTAAACTGTTCATATTCAATGCTGTATGATTAACCTTTTGTTTTTATCTCTTTTCAGTTACACATCTGACGACCCGGTGGCGTTCGCTACGTGATCGTTTCAGGAGGGACTACAACAAGGAGATGCAGGCTCCAAATGGTTCCGCAGGACGTATGGGCACACAATATAGATATGGCCGTGCCCTTGCATTCCTGAGAAGCAAAATGGTTACATCTGAACCCTTCTGGAGTGATTCCTGAAGAGAACGTCACCGGTGACCCCTCCAACAGGCCCAATAATCCCTCAACTTCTGCTCCCTCCCTTCCTTCTACCTCTTCTTCTGAACCCTCCCTCCCTTCCACCTCTACTTCTGATCCCTTCCTCCCTTCCTCTGATCCCTCATGCTCTACCCTCCCATCTTTCCCATCTTAGCCCATACTGCCCATCAGCATACTGGCAGACTTCATTACATGAGGCTGGTCAGCGAGTAGGTGTTCCCTTATCTGACGCTCACGACACTCGAACAGCGTTTGGTTCGAGGCGACAGTGCCAGAGTGGACAGAATAGGGGCAGCTATAATCAAGAATTTCTGGGTAACAGATGGAATATAAAGTAGTAATAATCTTTGGCCACTCCACAATAGCATAAATATAAAGAGAAAGGAAAGGAGTACTAAATGGCCCACCATATTATCAATAAATATCAAAACCATTGCCTTGTGGTATCAAAACCTGAACAAGTTTATTGAACATTAAATCAGACAATGGTAAAATCACAAAATATAGAAAAAGACATGATAAGCAGGAAATCAGTCCCAGCGTCACTTCCGCCGAGGAGACCCGGAAGTGATGGGCAGATGGGGAACGCTGACGCGATACATGCGGCACA
Organism: Anomaloglossus baeobatrachus; assembly: GCF_048569485.1. Lineage (NCBI taxonomy): Eukaryota > Metazoa > Chordata > Amphibia > Anura > Aromobatidae > Anomaloglossus > Anomaloglossus baeobatrachus. The sequence continues at coordinate 487,595,394 of NC_134354.1, forward strand.
GGTGGCGGCGATCTCCGGTAATATACAGGTGTATTTAGGGGTACTTGGCCACATACTATTCACGCATTGCCCCCCGAAGAAGCAACGCAGCGAAATGCGTTGGGGCTTCTCCCACTGTTATTTGGACCTCTGCCCTGGCACTGACCTAGCACCTTGCACTTTTTTCAATGGGTAAGCAGCTGTTTTATTTATGTATCTGTAGTGTGAGGAATTTTCCTCTACTATAGTCTCAGGGTGCTGCTTACCCATATTGTGTATATTACTATATTGGGCTGATGTCCTCTTGTTTGGGAATGTTTATCTGGGACTGATTTCCTGCTTATCATGTCTTTTTCTATATTTTGTGATTTTACCATTGTCTGATTTAATGTTCAATAAACTTGTTCAGGTTTTGATACCACAAGGCAATGGTTTTGATATTTATTGATAATATGGTGGGCCATTTAGTACTCCTTTCCTTTCTCTTTATATTTAGAATAGGGGCAGCCCTGAGTTCTTACACCTGAATGCATCTATCCATAGTTTTATTAAAGTATTATCTGACCAAATAATTGCTGGCTTCAACCTGATAAACCATAGTTTACAGGTGTTGACCAGCAAGATGGATGAGCTGCTTTCAGCTGTAAGACAAACATCTAGCCAGCATTATTTCCTTTCTGTGATCGGTCAGCTGGAAAACCTACCGTCTGAACAGCAAATACATGTAATGAGGGCTTTTCAGAATGCTATCATCCAACTTACTCAATATCCCCCTCCCACCACTGCACCACATCTGTCCACAGCCCCTCTGATGCCACCCCCAGTCTCTTTACAGCCTCCTTCTCAGATTTATCAATTACCCCAAAATTTCCAGCCCCCTGCCCATTACTCCCACTCTGCAATACCCACCCATTCCACAAACCCTACCCACAATACTAGGTCTGCCCAAACATCCCTTCATTCCCTGCCTCCACTTTCCAGCCCACAGGTCAACACTGCCACAACTCCATCCCCAGCCTCACTGTCTGCTACACCTACACTGCCTAACCCGTACCATCATTCTTCTTCATCCTTCCAAACCCAACCATCTTTTGCAACACCCACCTTTCAATTTTCTATCCCTCAGCTGACTCCCAGCCCTCACCCATCTCCCAGCCCTCACCCATCTTGTCTGTCAAGCCCTTTTCTTCCAACTACTTCTCTTTGTTTTTCCACACCCTCACCCTTAACTACTACGCAACCTTCCCCTTCCCCATCCTCACTTCATACTCCACCTGTTGAAGGGGACAGTCCTGCGAGCATCTCCAGCAATATCTCCACCCCACAATATCATAATTTGTAGATTTTAATAAATTGTTATGTTTCAGTTATATTGTGTTGTTTTTTTTTTTAAAAAATGAGTCAATTAATGTAATTTTTTTTTTTATTACTAAAAATTAAAATGGGAATGGGATATGGTATATCAGGTTTCAAATAACATATTGCACAATTTACATTATAAACACAAGAAAAAAAAATTACATATAAATATTCTCAGACAATGATGAAAATCGAACTAAAACATCAGACCATTCTGTCCTGCCACTCCAACCGGCCGAATGGAGACACAAAATAAGCGGCAAATTGGTAACGTATTGCTATGACTTCTCTTGTGGTGCGGAAGGTTGGGTTGGTGTATTGGGTTAACCCCTTAACGACCGCGGGCAGTAAAATGATGTCCTAGCGGTTATAACGTTACTGCTCGCAGTTTGCTGGCAGCAGCATGCCACGATCGGCACACATTTCAGCTGATTTTCACAGCTGAGATGTGTGCCTGCTAGGCACGAGCAGAATCGTTATCTGCTCGTGCCGTTTAACCCCTGAAATGGCGCTGTCAATATGTGACAGCGCCATTATAAACGCGATCGCGGTAAAGTTTTACTTACCGCCCGATAACGGAAGTCACGTGACATGATCACGTGACTTCCGGTGGTTGTCATGGTAGCACAGTGTCATGTGATGACTCCTGTGCTAGACATGAACTACTTTCACTTTCGCTTTCCATGGAGGCCAGGGAAGCAGGAAGTGCACGTATCTGCTCTTTACAACTGTGTAGCTGTGATCAGCAGATACTGCAGAGCGATCGGATTGCTGATCGTTATAGCCCCCTAGGGGGACTAGTAAAATAAAAAAAAAGTAAAAAAAAAAGTTTTCAAAAAATTAAAAAAACCCCTAAAAGTTCAAATCACCCCCTTTCACCCCATTGAAAATTAAAGGGTTAAAAAAATAAAAAATATACACACATTTGGTATCGCCGCATTCAGAAACGCCCGATCTATCAAAATATAAAATCAATTAATCTGATCAGTAAACTGCGTAGCAACAAAAAAATTCCAAATGCCAAAATGACATTTTTATGTCGCCACAACTTTTGCGCAAAATGCAATAACAGGCGATCAAAACTTAGCATCTGCGCAAAAATGGTACCGTTAAAAACGTCAGCTCAAGTCGCAAAAAATAAGCTGTCACTGAGCCATAGATCCCAAAAAATGAGAACGCTATGGGTCACGGAATATGGCGTAAAACGTGCGCCACTTTTTTCAGACAATCTTCCGAATTTTTTTTAACCCCTTATGTAAAAGTAAACCTATACATGTTTGGTGTCTACGAATTCGCACTGACCTAAGGCATCACACCCACACATCAGTTTTACCATATATTGAACATGGTGAATAAAATATCTCAAAAACTATAGTGCTATCGCACTTTTTTTGCAATTTTTCTGCATTTGGAATTTTTTTGCCGTTTTACAGTACAATATATGGTAAAACCTATGGTTTTATTTAAAAGTACAGCTCGTTCCACAAAAAAATGAGCCCTCACATGACCATATTGACTGAAAAATAAAAAAGTTACGTCTCAGAAAAAGAATGGCGAAAAAAACCCCGTAAAGCGAAAAATCGGCCGGTAGTGAAGGGGTTAGCGAACAGTTGTTCAGTTCCTCGTCAACTGGAATAACACAATTGGACAAAAGATAGTTGTGTAAAATGACACATGCTTTTATGACTTTGTCCACAGTTTCTACTTTTACATTGATGGCTGTTGTCAATACTCTCCATTTAGTGGCTAGGATTTCAAAAGCGCACTTCACCATGTGTCGTGCCCTACTAAATCGGTAATTAAAGATTTTTTAATCGTGGGTTAAACCACGGCTGGAATAGGGTTTCAATATGTTTTTGTCCAATTGAAATGGCTCATCACCGACACAAACAAAGGCAGTGGTTGTCCTTCAGTTTGGGGAAGTGATCTGGGTGGCGAAAAAGCCTCCATAGAGATTGCGTCCAATTGAAGAGTTTTTCAGAACCTGTGAATCATTCGCTCTTCCGTAAGCACCAATATCAACGGCCAAAAATTTATATTGTGCATCTGCAATTCCCATTAGAACTACTGAAAAATATTTCTTGTAATTTTAGAACTCCGATACTGTGCGTTGTGGCTTGATAATCCGGACATGTTTCCCGTCAAAGGCCCCACAGCAATCGTCAAGTTGCATATTTCATTGAACTTGGCTGCAGTATCCATCCATAGCTGTTCAGTGGGTTGAGGGATAAATTCTTCCTTCAAGCATACCCACAATGCCTGGCACGTTGTATTGACTATTCCCGATATTGTTGAAATTCCAACTCTGAATTGGAAATGCAATGAGGAGTAGAGTAGGATTCTCCTGTAGCGAGAAATCTGTAAAAGAAAAAAAGAAAATTAATTATCAATCCTAAAAGGAAAATAATTACATTACATTTTGTGTAGCACACATGCTACCATAAAATAAGCTTACCTCAAAGTAATCAGGAGACGCTCTGCTGGACTAATTGTCTTCTGGAAAAAGGTGTTTTATGAAAGGCTCCACCCGCTGAAACGAACGTTGAAACATTTCCTCCGCCATGCGGACATAGTTTACAAATTTCTCTGGGTGCATATGCAATTCAACATAGAGAGTGTTGAAAACACCACGTAAACTACGGCTTTCGTTAATGGGGTGAACCCAATAACGACGCATTCTACGTCAACGACGACGCTGGTCTGTTACGGAAAATCGATATGCCAAAAAATTGGCTTGATAGGAGTATTCTATATTGACTTGTACTATTTTCCCAGTAACGAGATCCATTTTTCTCCTTCTCAGACCTGTCGATGGACTGTGCTAACTCTGATATATATAAACTCCAAATTAGCAGAACACCCCTTGGGCGGTCCCAATTAAAAAATAACGGATCATGACGGATTCCATTATTTTGACGCAAAACGGATGCACAACGGATGCAACGGACCTAACGGATGCGTTATTTTGCAAGAATCTGTCAACGGATTCCTGCAAAATAATGCAACCATTAGGTCCGTTGACATAAAATTGACGGATGCATCATTTTGACAAAGCAACGGACCTAACGGATGGAACCCAATGCAAGTGTGAAAGTGGCCTTATGCGGCCTACAGAAATTCCAAGTGTCTGCCATCGAGTCCACAGCTCCACTATATATCAACATAGGGAGCAGGACCCTGAAAGCTTCAGGCCGAAGGGTCAGTCACTTAGGAACTTCTACAATTGTGCATGGAGGCATGCTCCAGACCACTAAGCAGTACCAGTGGGGACGGATACCCGGATGAGCTCCCCCGAGTGGCAGCGGCACCCAGAGACTTTGTTTACTTCTGTGTCAGAGTCTGCTTGATGACTGCACCAACATACACACAGCCTGAGTGAGTACACTACACACCCTGCGTCCTGCCTGCCCTCATAGCCTAACAGAAAGTAGTAGAGATGGGTTTTTCAAAAGCCGCGCCAATGACCAAAGGATGGAGGAAATATAAGATTAATGTTGCTTTATTTTCATGCTCAGGTCAACGCGTTTCAGGAAACTCTGCTCCCCTCATCAGGACAATCAGGCAAAAGAACATCAAAAGAGGCAAAAGAGATTTGATGTTCTTTTGCCTGTTTGTCCTGATGAGGGGAGCAGAGTCTCCTGAAACGCGTTGACCTGAGCATTGAAATAAAGCAACATTAATCTTATATTTCCTCCGTCCTTTGGTCATTGGCGCGGCTTTTGAAAAACCCATCTCTACTACTTTCTGTTATCAACCATTGGGGTCTGCAGTCGTGACCTGGAGTTACATGCTTATACAGGAGTTGTAACTTTCACAATTTCCATAGGTGAGTGCAACCACATCATTTAACCCCTTTCCTACTGGGGTAAGACCCTATTGCGCTTCTTTTTCCACAGTTTTATCATGCACTCATAGCCTGCACAACGCTATCCGTCACTTACATCCAGAGTCCCGGGGTCTCCCCTACCTGTGGAGGGATCACCATCTGTCTGCCCCACCCCATCTCCCCCGGGTACTCCCATCGCAGCGGCGGTACTCCCCTTACCGCGAACCACGGGTGGCGTCACAAACTATCCCTTGTAAACAACCCCCCTTTACATTTGAAGTGGCCGCAAGCCCCCGGGTCCGGAGACCCTCGAGCAACAGAACTCCAGATCCGAGCAGTTCGACTGCTGCAGGGGCAGCACACATACAGTGGAGCACACAGTGTATATAGTGTGGGGGATATGTCCATCCTCTGTATACATATATCTCACAGGAGCTGTATACAGTGAAGCACACAGTGTATATAGTATTGGAGATGAGATGTCTGTCCTCTGTAAACATACTGTATATATCACACAGGAGTTGTATACAGTGGAGCACACTGTATATAGTGTAGGGGATATGTCCATCCTCTTTATACATATATATGATACCGGAGCTGTATACAGTGGAGCACACAGTGTATATAGTGTAGGGGATATGTCCATCCTCTGTATAAATATATCTCACAGGAGCTGTATATGTAGCACCCACGGGGCAAGGGGTTAACTATTATTCGTCGCCGGGCCGGTGATGTCGGCTCTGGGGATGTCACGGGTGGCCTTACCCCTCACTTAAGGTGAGGTACTCATGGAAGACGTTAACTGTTGGTGTCCCCGGTTCTCCCTTTGCTACTGAGTCTTCGGATTCTTTAGGGTCAGCAAGCTCTTTCCTGTCCTAAGGTCCTGTACCTACCAGGTCACCGTCAACCAGAGTCAGGGAGTCACTTTACTTCCACCTTTACACCTCTACAGTCACTACTCAACTCCGATTTAGACTGATTACTGACTTCCTGTGTTCTCGACTACTCTCCACAGTCTGCTTCTCCGACTTGGTCAACTAGTGGACTGGAGTGGCTCCACCTCTAGGCGGCCATCCATGGATTTGTTGGGGAAAACTGGGATTACCTAGGCTTTTGGTCTTACCGGCACTGGGGTTCTGGGTCCCTAAGAGGGTAGGCCCTGCATCCTGGTGAGGATGCAAAACCTTGTAGCACCCTGATGGCTTCAGGGTCGCTACATTCCCCCTTGGTTAATTCCAGCATGTCCTCGGGCTGCAAGGTAAAACTGGTTACACATTTTTTTTTATTTGTAAACATAACAGGTTCATCCCCCGCAGGGGAGGTGCATTTCTTAAACGTTTCAACCTGGGTATCCCTCCCTGCACCCACCACCCAAAGATCCTGGTTCCAGAACCCTTCTCAGGAGGCAGGTCACCGGTTTCACTGGTGACCAGGTCTCGGTCACCTCTGCCGCAGACCTTTCTTGAACCCGGCCTCTCCTGCTGGTAGTGCACACAGCAATGTCCGCTGGATGGGTGTACCCTGGTGTGGCACAACTGGTGCAACTATTTACAAGAACACAAGTTTGTGTTGGCTGCTGCCTGGGTCCATTTTTATCAAAGCATTAACTGGTAACTTTTTCAATTGTCCATTTTTAAAACACTCAAAAGGCAGGTTAAATCAGCATTTTTAATCTTTCAGGAACAGTTCAACAGTAAACAAGACAGTAAACAGGTAGCATAGCAGGTCATAGCTGCCATGGTGCTGGATAGGGGCCATCAAGTTCACTTGGCCTCCTGGGATCAGCACTCAGAGTCTGTGTGCACTGGTCCCGTGCACCTGCACTGCCTCCTGGTGGCTCTGCCGACACATAGGGTGGCATCTGAGAACCAACCCCATGCCAGGCCGGGTACAGAATGATAGCAAATTGGTGCACCAGGTGCTCCAGCCTTGGTGCCCGGGGCCGGGACACCTGGTATCTTTTTAGCATGACACTAAGAACCTCATGATCTGCATGCGGGATCCACTCCAGTGCGGGGAGCTGGTCAGCCGGGCCCCCTACAGCCACTGGGCACAGTACCTGAGGACAGTCGTCAGCACTGGTGGTGGCCTCCTCCGCGGCTCTCAATGATGTCATTGTCTGGGCTGCCATCACTGGATCAGGTGCTGGAGCTTGCTCCTTCTCCAGGGGTAAAAGGTGATGCGACCGCTTCTGGTCTGGCAGGAGACGCTGGTACCACTGTTCCCTTCTCTAGCGGAGAAGGTGATGCGACTGCTTCTGGTCTCTCTGGCTCTGGCGGTGACACAGCCTGGTCGAGGATGGATACCAGTAGCTGGATCGGTGCTGCCTGGTCAAGCGGCGCTCCACTCTTTTGAGCCCGCATGGCTGCCACCACCTCCATCATCTCTGCCTTCCACTCCTTGACTCGCTGCAAGTGCTCCGCTCGCAGAATCCAGCACAGTCGCTAGACCTCCGCCTCTAGCCTGTCCGCGGTCCATGTGTGATGCCCCTGGACTATTCAGATCGTCGCAGGGTACTGCACAAACTGCCCTCCTCATGCAGTATTCAACCCCACATGGTTCTGGGTCTCTATCCTGCAGTACTGCCTCCACCAGCATTCACAAATCCTAGATACACTTTGCACCACACCTGTCAGGCACATCAGTGGGCTGCTTAAGCAGGAATAGGGCCGCCCACCTAGGGGTCAGACAGGGAGGTGGGAGGTGTCAAGTTAGTTCAGCGGTAGCCCTCAAGCTGAGAGAAGCTCTGAGGAAGCTGGGAGTTGGAGCTCCCAGGGAAGAAGTAAACTAGGTCGCAGACGGTGGTCTGGACCTAGAGGAGTCAGACCCTCAGTCGCAGGGGATTGAGGCTAGGTGCCTGGAACCCGTCAAGGAGGACGGTCTGCAGCCTGGTCCTATCACTGGTCCAGGACCGAAGGCACGTTAGGGTACATGGACCCTATGTTGGGGAGAAGCTTCAGGCAACCCGGCAATTAACCTGCGGAGGGCAGGGCCTTTATGGACTGTTACCACCAAGCTCAGAGATCGGGGGCACTAGCGCAATGAGGATGATAGGGATTTCCTAGCAAGTGGCCCACTGAAATCCCAAGCATGAGCTCCTGAGAGCAGGCTCCTTCACTTAGCCATAGTGGGGAGCGGGGCCCGGACAGCTCCAAGGTACCGGGCCACAACGGACAATCTAAACTTTTGTGCGAAAGGCAGGTTACGGACCACCAGGCAGTGCTGCAGGGGATGGGACCCGGACGAGCTCCCATTGAGAGGCAACAGCAGTCAGAGACTTGGTTTACCTGTTGTAAGCGTTTGCTTCATTGCTGAATGAGTACCCGACTTACCCCTGCATTGCAACCCCACACCCTCCATCCAGAGTCCCGAGTCCTACGCCTACACGTGGAGGGTAATGTCATCTAGCTGCCCCACTCCATCACCCCGGGTGCTCCCAACTGCAGTGGCGGTACTCCCAATTACCGCACACCACGGGTAGTGTCACGAACTATATCAATTCCCCTGTAAATACCCCCTTTCCATTTGAGTGTGACTCCAAGCCCCCGGGTCCAGAGACCCTCGAGCAACGAGCAATCATCACCGCCGGATCCGAGCGGTTCGATCCGCTGCAGGGGCTGCACACATGTCCCTGGTTGAACTGGGACACTGGCACTTGGACACCAAATGAGTAAACCAATTGCTCTGAATACCTGTCTGGACTCCTTCCAACGCCCACTGCACCATATACCCGCTGGGTCAATACCCTACTTGCAGAGGGACCACCATACTAACTGCTAATACCATCAGCCCCAGTAGAGACATTTTGCAGCGGCGGCTCCCTACATATAGCCGCAACACCGCAAGTGGCATCACAAATAAACTTTATTCACCAATCCCCTGTAAATATCCCCATTACAAAAAGGGCCCAGGGCACGGATCAGGTAACGGCCACCATCGTGACATTCCCAATAGAGACTCTGCCCGGAACTGAGTGTACCCCATATCCCTGGGTGCTACAACCATTTTTCCTGGCGTCATGAACAAGATTGAACTTGACCCGGTCAAACCGTGTGACGTGTGCCTTAAAAACTGTTTTATACGGACTGAACTTTATTGTTTGAAAAACCGACACCATTTTGCTGTGAAAAATAACTGCGCCACACCAGACTAAAAGGCGCAAAAAAGAAAGCCCTGCCCCCTGGGAGTATCCGGAATGTAAAAACGAAACCGGAAGCAGGGAGCCCGGAGGCCCTGTGCCAGAATGCCTTCAAGACTGTTACTGACAATATGTCTGCTCCAGGGGATCATGCCAGTGTCCCAGTTCAACCATGGACCTGGATTGCAGAAAGGCTAGAGGCGGGGTCTAGCGGCTGTGCTGGACTCTGCGTGCGGGACACCTGTAGCAAGTCAAGGAGTTGAAGGTTGAGATGATGGAGGTGGTGGCAGCCATGCAGGCTCAAGAGAGTGGAGCGCCGCTTGACCAGGCTGCAGCGATCCAGCTACCGGCATCCGTCCTCGACCAGGCTGTGTCACCTCCAGAGCCAGAGAGACCAGAAGTGGTAGCATCACGTTCTCAGCTGGAGAAGGACAAAGTGTTGCCAGCGTCCCCTACCAGACCAGAAGCGGTCACATCACCTTCTCCACTGGAGAAGGAGCAAGCACCCTCTGATCCAGTGACGGCAGCCCAGGCGATGACGTTATCGGGAGTCGCAGAGGAGGCCGCCACCAGTGCTGACGACTGTCCCCAGGTACTGTGCCCGGTCACTGTCGGGGCTCCGGCAGTGACCTACTCTGAACCAGGTAGCGGGAAGTCAGCAGTTGTCACCTGGTAGAGGACTCTAAGTGCTGATCACAGGAGTCCAAGTGAACCTGACGGCCCCTACCCAGCACCATGGTAACTATGACCCGTTATGCTACCAGTTAAATTGTTTATTGTTTTGTTGTTTGAATATTGAACTGTTCCTGAAAGTTTAAAAATGCTGATTTAACCTGTCTTTTGAGTGTGTTGGAAATGGACAATTGAAAAAGTTACCAGTTAATTCTTTGTTATAAAAAATGGACCCAGGCTGCAGGACTGGTAGCAGCCAACACAAACTTGTGTTCCTGTAAATAGATGCCGCAGTTGTGCCCCACCAGGGTACACCCATCCAGCGGACATTGCTATGTGCACCGCCACCAGGAGAGGCCGGGTGCAGGAAAGGTCTGCGGCAGAGGCGGCCCTGAGAAGGGTTCTGGGATCAGGATCTTTGGGTGGTGGATGCAGGGAGGGATTCCCAGGTTGTAATATTTAAGTGATGAACCTTCCCTGCGCGGGAAGACCTGTTTATATTTATGTTTACAAATAAAAAAAAAATTGTGACCAGTTTACCTTGCAGCCCGAGGACGTGCTGGAATTAAACAAGGGGGAATGCAGCGACCCTGAAGCCATCAGCGTGCTACAAGGTTCTGCATCCCCACCAGGATGCAGGGCCTACCCCCTTAGGGACCTGGAACCTCAGTGCCGGTAACACCAAAAACCGTGGTAATCCCAGTTTTCCCCAACAATCCCACATACAATGACACCTAGCTAGGGTGGGACCATGGATGGCTGCCTAGAGGTGGAGCCACACCAGTCCACTAGTTGACCAGGTGGGAGGGTCAGACTGTGGAGAGTAGTCAGGAACACAGGAAGTCAGAAGTCAAAAGGGAGACTCCAGTGAGACAGCAGTTAGTAGTTAGTTCAGAGTTGACAGTAAAGTAAGAAGGTGTGACTAAGCAACGTCCTGACTCGGGTTGACGGTGACCTGGTACACAGGAGAGGTGGTTGCTGGTGGAGTACGGTGGAATACTCCCGGAACTACACACCGACGGGGTACAGGACCCTAGAACAGAAAAGAGCTTCAAGCCAACCTGTTAACATCTGCACACCAAAGGGGACTATCAAGGACCTTGCTGACCCTAAAGAATCTGAAGACTCAGTAGCAAAGAGAAAACGGAGGACAGGACCAGAGACTCCATCCCACAGGGTTCACGCTACCGTCAGGTGGACAGAAGTGGACAAACCACAGACCGGGGACTCCCTGTGTTCCATACCACAGGGACCCACTTACCAGAGACAGGTGCAGGGGAAGAAGGTACCAGAGAACCAGACTGGCACTGGGACGAAGGGGACCTGGAGGTGAAACCAGCCGGCCTCGGGCAACCAGTTAACATCCAAGTGAGTAAACCAGTTGCACTCCTGTCTGGACTCCTTCTTCCGACGCCCACTGCACCATACATTGGCTGGGGCAATACCCTACATGCGGAGGGACTACCATGCTAGCTGCTAATACCATCAGCCCCAGTAGAGACATTCGGCAGCGGCGGCTCCCTACATATAGCCGCAACACCGCAAGTGGCGTCACAAGTGAACATTATCATAATCTCCCCTGTAACTATCCCCATTACAAAAAGGGCCCAGGGCACGTAACCGGGTAATGGCCAACACTGTGACAGCCCCAAGAGAGACATTGCACGGAACCAGTAGCGTAGCTAGCGGGGGGGCAGAGGGTGCAGCCGCCCCGGGCCCCATGCTCAGAGGGGGGCCCACCTGGAGCTGTGATACCATTAATTATATCAGCGTGCACAGCGCACGCCGATATAGTTAACCTCTGCGGCAGTGCGGAGGAGACACGATCTCTCTGCACTGCTGCTGATAATAGCGCTCACGCAGGACACAGAGTCCCAGCGTGGTGACGTCATCGCTCAGCGCCGGGCAGGGGCTGCTATTGTAGAGGGCCGGCCACCTGCTGCATAATGTCATTATAACACACATGGCACAGTGAATTGCGCGCGGCCGTGTCTCTTGTGATGTGGCCGGGTACACTGACAGGCGCAGACAGTGCTGACCGGCCGCATGGTACAGGAGACACAGCCGCTCGCAGTGAGTGCACAGTGCGCGGCCACGTGTGTTATAATGACGTCATGCAGCGCGCGCTGCCTCCATCTAGCCGAGGAGCATCAGACAAGGGTTGCGTCTACATCCCAGTGGCTAGGAGCTGCCTGGGTAGTGGGTGTGACTGAATTTGTTAGTGGGCGTGGCCATGTTTCCTCCCTCTCCCCCTGCACCCTCCATCTGGAGGTCTTAGCTCAGACCCCCTCTTCTAGTATAAAGAACTCCAGGACACCTGCAGTTTCTTTCTGTTATCAGCTGCGTTGCTGAAGCCCCGCCCCTTCTGATCACATGGACGTGACACGCCGTGACGTCCCCACAGGTCCTTTAGCCTACAGGTATTTACCATGAAACTAGTCTGTGGCTGCACGGGAGAGAAGAAGTGTCCCCCAATCATCAAAAGTAAAAGCTCCCCAGTATGTGAATGTGTGTATAGGATTGTGTCTATCTATGTGTATGATTATGATTATGTGTATGAGTATGTGAATGTTTTCAAATATGTATACGCTTCTATGTGACTATATCTGTATATGTGTCTGTATATATGTGTGTGCATATGGCTGTACGCAGGTGTGTGTATGTGTATATGGCTGTACACAGGTGTGTGTATGTGTATATGGCTGTACACAGGGGTATGTATGTGTATACGGCTGTACGCAGGTGTCTGTATGTGTATACGGCTGTACGCAGGTGTCTGTATGTGTATACGGCTGTACGCAGGGGTGTGTATGTGTATACGACTGTACGCAGGGGTGTGTATGTGTATACGGCTGTACACAGGTGTGTGTGTATGTGTATACGGCTGTACGCAGGGGTGTGTATGTGTATACGGCTGTACGCAGGGGTGTGTATGTGTATACGGCTGTACGCAGGTGTCTGTATGTGTATACAGCTGTACGCAGGTGTGTGTATGTCTATACGGCTGTACGCAGGTGTGTGTATGTCTATACGGCTGTATGCAGGTGTCTGTAAGGAGCTATAGGCCCATCATACTGTGTATAGATGAACTGTACATGGGAGGGACATTATTAAATGTTAAGAGGGTAAAGCCAACCTGCTGAATGACTTTTTTTCTACGGTTTTTATACAAAAAAATGCCTTGGCAGATGACATGACCAGTGATACCATAAATTCACCCTTGAATATTACCTGCTTAACCCAGCAGGAAGTACGCCGCCGCCTCAAAATCACTAAGGTTGACAAAATCTCCGGGCCCGGATGGCATACACCCCAGAGTACTACAGGAATTGAGTTCTGTGATAGATAGACCATTATTTTTAATCTTCTCAGATTCCTTAATAACAGGGTCGGTACCGCAGGACTGGCGCATAGCAAATGTGGTGCCAATATTCAAAAAGGGGACAAAAACTGAGCCGGGAAATTATAGGCCGGTAAGTTTAACCTGTACGGTTGGTAAAATCCTTGAGGGTTTTTTGAGAGATGCTATACTGGAGTATCTGAAGAAAAATAACCTTATGACTAGAGTTGAGCGCGGTTCGAGGTTCGAGGTTATCCAGTTTGCGGTTCGAGTGATTTTGGGGGCTGTTCTAGATCGAACTAGAACTCGAGCTTTTTGCTAAAACTCGATAGTTCTAGTCACGTTCGAAAACGGTTCTATAAGCAAAAGCAGGGCTTTTTACATCTACAGTGTGCAGGGAGCCATCGCTGGCAGCCTGCCAAAAGCTGGTAACCAAGATAAACATCGGGTAACCAAGCAAAGCACTTTGGTTAGTAACCCGATATTTACCCTGGTTACGCGTGCAGGGAGCTGACACTTCCCCGCTAGGCTCCGCCCTCTCCTGCACTCAGCATGTACACACACACACACACACTCACACTCACCTGTCCCAAGCCATGCAGTCCCTGGCACTGACGTCCTCAGCGCCACATGGCCCCACTGGGCTCCGCCCACCTCGCACCCGCACACATAGCCCCGCTAGGCTCCGCCCACCTCACACCCGCACACATTACCTCACTAAGCTCCGCCCACCTCGCACTGCGCACATAGCCCCGCTAGGCTCCGCCCACCTCGCACCCGCACACATTACCCCGCTAGGCTCCGCCCACCTCACACCGCACACATAGCCCCGCTAGGCTCCGCCCACCTCGCACAGCACACATTACCCCGCTAGGCTCCGCCCACCTTGCACCCGCACACATTACCCCGCTAGGCTTCGCCCACCTCGCACCGAACACATAGCCCCGCTAGGCTCTGCCCACCTCGCACCGCACACATTACCCCGCTAGGCGCTGCCCACCTCGCACCGCACACATAGCCCCGCTAGGTTCCGCCCACCTCGCACCCACATACATTACCTCGCTAGGCTCCGCCCACCTCGCCCCCACACACATTACCCCGCTAGGCTCCGCCCACCTCGCACCGCACACAAAGCCCCGCTAGGCTCCGCCCACCTCGCACAGCACACATTACCCCTCTAGGCTCTGCCCACCTCGCACCGCACACATTACCCCGCTAGGCTCTGCCCACCTCGCACCGCACACATAGCCCCGCTAGGTTCCGTCCACCTCACCCCCACACACATTACCCCGCTAGGCTCCACCCACCTCGCACCCGCACACATTACCTCGCTAGGCTCCGCCCACCTCGCCCCCACACACATTACCCCGCTAGGCTCCACCCACCTTGCACCCGCACACATTACCCTGCTAGGCTCCACCCACCTCACACCCGCACACATTACCCCGCTATTCTCCGCCCACCTCGCACCGCACACATAGCCCCGCTAGTCTCCGCCCACCTCGCACTGCACACATGGCCCCGCTCAGCTTACCTGTGGTGATGAAGTCCTGCCCTCCCGACCTCAGCGCTGACACTGTCCTCCATGGCTGCCGCTTCACATATGTCACTGCGGCCCGAGACTGTCACTAGCGGTGACATCACAGGCTCTCGCGATACTTGGCTGTGAAGGTGATTGAAGTCAGTGTGCAGTATCAGCAATGCAGGAGATCGTCACCGCAGGTAATGTACCTCGCTCCTAACAGCAGCACTTGTCATGCCCTGCAGTGACCTGGGCTGACCTTCTGATGTTAACTCAGGTCACTGCATTGCTCTCCCAGCCAATGGGGAACATTCTGTTCTTCATTGACTGGGACAGTGTGGATCGTCATGGGAACCGCTTAGATTACAGCAGACCTGGATTTGTTTTTCTTTCTAATAAATTGGTTAAAGAGGGAATGTGTTGGGGAGTGTTTTTTCAATGTGTTTGTCGTCTATTTTTTTTTTTTTATTACTGACTGGGTTGGTGATGTCGGGTATCTGATAGACGCCTGACCTCACCAACCCCAGGGCGTGATGCCAGGTGACATTACACATCTGGTATTAACCCCATATATTACCCCATTTGCCACCGCACCAAGGCACGGGATGAGCTGGGGTGAAGCACCAGGATTGGCGCATCTAATGGATGCGCCACTTCTGGGGCGGCTGCGGCCTGCTATTTTTAGGCTGGGGAGTGTCCAATAACAGTGGACCTCCCTAGTCTGAGAATATCAGACCCCAGCTGTCTGCTTTACCTTGGCTGGTGGTCCAATTTTGGGGGGACCTCTAAGTGTTTTTTTTTTTTAAATTATTTATTTAATTTAAAATAACAGCGTGGGGTGCCCTCAGTTTTGGATTACCAGCCAAGGTGAAGCTACCAGCTGTGGTCTGCAGGCTGCAGCCGTCTGCTTTACCCTGGCTGGCTACAAAAATTGGGGGAACCCCACGTCATTTTTTTTTTTACCGTATTTTTCGGACTATAAGACGCACCTGACCATAAGACGCACCCTGGTTTTAGAGAGGAAAATAGGAAATTAAAATTTTAACCAAAAAATATGGTCATGACACACTGTTATGGGGCGAGGATCTGCTGCTGACACTGTTATGGGGGTAATGTCCCCAAATTCTCTACTAAGGTACCCCATTCTGATAAGGATCCTCCTGCCTTGTATATGATCCTGCTCATATACACCCCATCCTGCTAATAATATACCCCCCATCCATCCTGCTCATGATATGTCCCCATCCATCCTGCTCATGATATGCCCCCATCCATCCTGCTCATGATATGCCCCCATCCATCCTGCTCATGATATGCCCCCATCCATCCTGCTCAAGATATGCCCCCATCCATCATGCTCAAGATATGTCCCCATCCATCCTGCTCATGAAATGCCCCCATCCATCCTGCTCATGAAATGCCCCCATCCATCCTGCTCATGAAATGCCCCCATCCATCCTGCTCATGAAATGCCCCCATCCATCCTGCTCATGAAATGCCCCCATCCATCCTGCTCATGAAATGCCCCCATCCTGGTAAATGGCGTGTATCCTGTGGCACAGGAAAAAAAAATAAACGTTTATGCTTACCCTTCCTCACTCCCTGAAGCACCGATCTCTGTCTCAGCTGCAGCGCCGCTGTGTGGAGCCGTCAACGGTGTCTGTAGCATCGCGTCTTCCTGTCTGTGCCGGCGGTAAGCTGATCGATTCTGGTGGATACTAGCGGCGCGCACAGCGATGACGTCATCGCGGTGCGCGCCGCTAGTGTCCAGATCAGCTGACCGCCGGCACAGACAGGAAGACGCGATGCTGCAGGGGGGCGGCTCCACACACGGTGACGGGTGAGTACACTGATTCACTGCACCCCGCGCTGATAATGATGCACGGGGGGCAGTGAATACAGCCGCACATGATCACCCCAGGCTGTAGTTGCCAGGGGTGATCACGGCCGGCTGCTAATTATGCACGCACCCCCCCCCCCCCCGCCCATCACGCCACCCACCTGTCAGCGCCGGTTTCGCTGAGAGATGATGGGCGGGAGGATGGGCGTGCATATGTAATGAGCGGGCCCACGTGGTCACGGCAGGCTGTTACAGCCTGCTCGTGCCGCCGATGACCCGCTGCACCGCGGCACCCTCATTCCCCGCAGCCTTATAGTCAGACCATAAGACGCACCCCCCACTTTCCCCCAACATTTGGGGGGAAAAAAGTGTGTCTTATGGTCCGAAAAATACGGTAATTTATTTTGGTAAATACAAGGCTAAGCATCCCTTAGTGCCACATGAAAGGCACCAAAGGGTGCAAAATTACAAAATGCAGGAGAGTGGGACATTATGTGTCTTTCTGCCATTATAATGACAGAAAAGACTGATATGAAGTGTACAAGCACAAGAAAATCACCAGAGCGCTCTATGCTGTGAAAGGCAGTAGAAAATGGCACTGGAGTGAACATGTGACCGCCTCATGTAGGTTGAAGCTATGGATCCTGGGTAAATTTATGTATTTTCCCTCCTTCAGTTTTTTGGCAGTACGCTCCCGATGCCTCGCACCACTCCTTACCCACTGATCCGGTCGCACCTGCACGGCACCGCTCCTTACCCACAGATCCGGTCCACGTGTCCACCGGTCACGGCTGCCGCTCCCGCTCGTGCTTTTCTGTGTCCTGTCCCCAGTCTCATGTGTCTGACTCATACTTCTGTATAGGGTCGGGCTGCGCCCACTCACCTGGTCTTATGGGCCCAGCACTGCTGCAGCAGAATATCACATGAGGGTGTGCTGGGTATATAAGACTGGCCTTGCCATGTGGGCGGGGCCTGATCAATGTGTCTCGCAAGCCTTGTCTTGAAAGCTAGGTGCTCAGGTCCCCCTTGTGCCATGTCCTGTGATCAATACTATTGCCTGACATTCCTACCCGGCACCTGTGCCGGATTCCTGCACTGTCTCCAGGAACTCTGAAGCCCCAGTGACTGTTCTACCCATCCCCTGTGGGACGCAGTCCCTGCCACGCTAGTGCTCCGGCTACCGTACACCCAGGCCTCTGGTGGGGTGCACGGCCCAGTGAATCCACCACCCGGACCTAACAATACGGAACGGAAACAGATGCCACACGGATGCACCCGTGAAAAAAACGGACCGTTTTTTTCAAACCGCAAAAACGGATCGGTCGTGTGAATGTAGCCTTAAGGCTACTTTACACACTGCGACATCGCTAGCGATCTCGTTAGCGATGTGAAATTCTAGATCACAAATGCGATCTTTCGAGATCGCACATGCGTAAAATGACCTATGTGCGATCTCGAAAGATCGCACTTGCGATCTAGAATTTCACATCACTAACGAGATCGCTAGCGATGTCGCAGTGCGAAAAGTAGCCTTTATTCTAATCTGCCGTTTATAAACAGCAGGCAGAAATAAGTGAATGGCGCCCCCCAGCGTCAGAAAATCTCCGGGGTTTCAGGGGTAGCTGAGACCCTGGAGATCATGATTCAGGCCAGTTTGTCCAGTTCCCGCTCACGTGATCACCAGTATACACCGTATACCGGTGATCACGTTAAAGTAAATGACAGCGCCGGTAAAAAATTATTTATCTCCCTTCTGGCATGAACAAACATGTCAGATGGGAGATAAATCTCCTCCCCGGTCCCCCGGTGTTGCCAAAGTGCCCCCCCCCTGACCCCCTCCCGGAAAATCCAAGATGGCCGAGCGCACAGCAGCGCGCCGGCCGCGTTCACCCTACTCCTCTGATTTCTGTCACATGTGCCATGACACATGCGACAGAGAACTCCTCCCCAGGCCCTGCCAGGTAACCCCCTATAACCCCACTGGTTTTCCCCGGTGTCCCACAGTACCTGTGCAGCGTTGATCACCCGCGGTCCCCTCCTTCACAATAGACGCTGCCGCATGCACAGAGCGTCTGTCAGCTCAAGTTCCTGTGTTCAGACACAGTGAGTGGTGGTAACCATGCATCTGTAAGCTACTGCAATGCCCTGCTCATGAGGTAAGGAACATAGTTGATCAGGAGAGCTATACTACATTTCCAAATGGAGGGATTTGCTTTTATAGTTGCCCTGCTGAACGACTACCAAACATGAGAGTCCGTTATACGCCACAAGGAAACATGTCTAAATAGCGAGCTCTGTTGTTTAGTATTCATTCAGCTGGATAACTGGACTTAAAGGGGTATTCCATCTCCAAGATCCTATCCCCAATATAGAGTAGGTGGAATAGCAATTATATCAGGAAATACCAATATTTGGAAATGTAGAATAGTTCTCCTGATTAGGCATGCTCTTACCTCATGAGCAGGGCATTGCAGCTTTGGTAGCAACAGTTACGACATGGACTCTGCTGCTGTGGACCCGGGGAGAGTGGGTGCAGATTCATTGCATCCACACTCCTCACATGGAGGGTCTGCACTCCTAGAAAATGGGGGATACGTTCCCTGAGCGTGTCCCCCCATATTCTAGATGGTCCAGAGTCATCGTGGGACCCCTTTATTTTTTTTCCTTACAATAAATTGGTGAAAGAGGGAATGTTTTGGGGAGTGTTTTTTCAAATATTTTTTTTTCGTCTATTTGTTTTGTTAGTACTGACAGTTTGTGATGTCGGGTATCTGATAGACGCCATGACATCACAAATTGCTGGGCTTGATGTCAGGTGACTTTACAGCTAGTATCAACCCCATTTATTACCCTGTTTGCCACTGCACCAGGGCACGGGATGAGCTGGGGTGAAGCGCCAGGATTGGCGCATCTAGTGGATCCGCCAATTCTGGGGCGCCTGCGGCCTGCTATTTTTAGGCTGTGAAGGCCCAATAACTATGGACCTTCCCACCCTGAGAATACCAGACCACAGCTGTCCGCTTTACCTTGGCTGGTGATCCAATTTGGGGAGGACCCTACTTTTAACTTTTTTTTTGTAATTATTATTATTTATAAAATAATTATAAAAAAGAGCCTGGGGTGACCTCCACATTGGATCCCCAACCACGGTAAAGCTGCCACCTGTGGTTTTCAGGCTACAGCCTTCTGCTTTACCCTAGTTGGCTATCAAAAATGGGGAGACCCCCACGTCATTTTTTTTTATTATTTTAAATAAAAAAAAATAATGGGCTTCCCTGTATTTTTATTGCCAGCCAAGGTAACGCCAGGCAGATGGGGGTGGCAACCCGTAGCTATCTACTTTATCTGCGCTGAGAATCAAAAATATCGTGGAGTGCTATGTCATTTTTTTAATGATTTATTTTTACAGCACTGTCATGTCAGGCAATCAAAATACAGGGAAGCCCCTTTTTTTTTAGTTACCTAAATAAATAATTAAAAAAAATATATATGGGCTCCTGCTGCATTTTTTGTATTGCTAGCTGAGGGTAATCCGAGTAGCTACTGGCTGCTAACCCCTACTGCTTGGTGTTACCTTCACTGGCAATGGAAAATCCAGGGAAGCATTTTTTTTGCCAAAAAACTAAAAAAAAAATGATGTAGGCTTCGCCATATTTTTGTATGCTAGCCAGGTACAGCAGGCAGGTACGGGCTGCCCCCAACCACCAGCTGCCGATTTGTACCCGGCTGGGAACTAAAAATATAGGGAAGCCCTTTTTTTTAATTATTTCATGAATTTCATGAAACAATTAAGAAAAAAAAAAACGACGTGGGCTTCGCCCCATTTTTGTGTCCAGCCGGGTACAACTAGGCAGCTGGGGATTGGATCCGCAGCACGGGTTAGCCCGAGGTTTCTGGGCCCCTCTGCTGCGAATTGCAGTCCGCAGCCGCCCCAGAAAATTGCGCTCTCATAGAATCTCCATCTTCTGGCACTGTATCCAACTCTTCCAGCAGCCCTGAAGCCGGGTGGCTTGCTGGGTAATAATGAGTTAATACTAGCTATGTTTTACTAGCTAGTATTAAGCCAGAGATTCTTAATGTCAGGCACGTTTGACCCAGCCATTAAGAATCTCCAATAAAGAGTTAAAAAAAAACACCACACAGAGAAAAAATACTTTAATAAAAATAAATACACAGACACACTTAGAGACTCCATCTTTATTACCCCCTGTCATCCCTCCACGATCCATGGTCTTCTGTCTTCTTTTTTCTTCAACACATGCAGCTCTGTCTGCTCCAACAGACAGCACAGCTGTATGGGAGAAAGGACGCTGTGCTCCGTGCAGAAATCACTCTATGAGAGTGACCACAGGCTCCTGGCTCTAAGCGGTGGCATGGGTTGCCATAGCAACGGTGCTCCGATCACGTGATTCCGGTGCCGCTGCGTGCTGGTAGCGGGACGTCCCCGTTACCGCTACCAAGCGCGTTGCTATGGCAATGGTAATCTGCGTTATTGACTGGCTGTGTCACAGGTCAGGAGCCGGCATCTGCGGACGCTGGTAATCACGGTAAACATCGTGTAACCAAGAAGCCCTTTCCTTGGTTACTTGATGTTTACCTTCGTTACCAGCGTCCGCCGCTGTCACGTTGTCCGTGCCTGCTCCCGGCTCCCTGCTCCGTGCACGCATAGCCAGACTACACATCGGGTAAAATTAACCCGATGTGTACTCTGGCTAGGAGTGCAGGGAGCCAGCGCTAAGCAGTGTGCGCTGGTAACCAAGGTAAATATCGGGTTGGTTACCCGATATTTACCTTAGTTACCAAGCGCAGCATGCTTCCACGCGTCGCTGCTGGCTGGGGGCTGGTCACTGGTTGCTGGTGAGATCTGCCTGTGTGACAGCTCACCAGCAACCCATGTAGCGACGCTCCAGCGATCCCTGCCAGGTCAGGTTGCTGGTGGGATCGCTGGAGCGTAACAGAGAGATGCAATGACAGGTCCTAGCATGTCGGCGTCATAATCATGTGACCAGTCTGTAGCCAATGAGATAATAGACACGTGACTGGTCACATGGCTATTTTGACTTCATGATAGGTCCTGCATCACTGCTGGCAGTGCTGGTTACCGGGCAGATTCAGCGATCATCGGATGGAATAGCGGCAGGAGACAGAGTGCAGGATGGATCACGGGGACAGGTAATTGTTATGGCAATGTTTATTAACTGTATGTGTACATTTATAATGTGTTTTTATGTGTTTGTGATTGCCTTCCATTGTTTCCTATGGGGTTCGAGCGGTTCGCCGAAACGGTTGAACGACCCGAACTCGAACCAGACCTCGGTTCTGCGAACCGAACTCGAGCCGAACCGCGGCCGGTTCGCTCATCTCTACTTATGTTCAATCTATTTTTATTGTAAACATATCATATTATACATATACAGCATGTAAAACTGAATGACTGACATGTCAAACTTTTTATAAATTGCATAGTAAAGAAATCATGTTTTCTCAAACTGTCTCGATCTCAATTTGACCGAATAGTGAACACTTTACAACTATGGTCCTCAATAGACCTCTGCAAATTGGATTCCAACGAGAACCCAGGAAAAGGGAAGGAGAAGAGAAGAGAGAGAGAGAGAAGAAAAAAGGAAAGAAAGGGGGGAAAAGGGAGGGAATTAGAAGGGGAAGTGGGGGAGAGGTAGGTAGCAGCGTGAGTAAGCTGGGAAGACGAAGGCAGACACACAAGGGAAAATGGTGGGTAGTTTGATTTGATTAGGGTGTGGGAGGGGCGCTCTCTGTCATCTGAGAATCAGGTGATCCTACATTCTTGTCCGGTTCATCCCTGACCATGCTTTACTCCACCAATCTAATAAGATGTTATGGCTCCGTCAAAACAGTTTAACAAAATCTGGAGAATCTTTAAATAGGATCCATTCTCCCCAGGTCCTGCAAAATTTGTCTCTAGTGCCCGCAATGTCGGCAGAGAGCTCCTCCATCCTACATATGTTTGCCATGTCAGAGTACCACTCTGAGATGGGAGGTATCGTGGAGGACTTCCAGTACCTAGGTATGACGGAGCGCGCCGCCGCCAGGCAAAAGCGGAGTATGTCTCTCTTATGATAAGCGATTGAGTGTGGTAACATAGAGAGGAGGACTATCTTGGGGCAGTTATTCACTGCTTTCCCAGTTATAAGCTGATAATTAGCAAGAACCTTTCCCCAAAACTGTTTTATTCCATCACATTCCCACCAGATATGCGTCATTGTACCGACATCTTGCCCACATCTCCAGCACATCGCAGACACTGAAGGGAATATAATATGTAGTTTAGACGGAAACTGGTACCAACGTGTCAAAATCTTAAAATTTTTCTCCCCTGCAGAGCACGTGACTGACAATTTGTGAGTAAATAAGAAACATTTCTTCCACTCATCGGGAGAGAAGTGTTGCTTCAGCTCCTTTTCCCAAGCCAATTGGTAGCCTCGTTTGCCTGAGACCCCAATTCTGATAAGAATACCGTACAGAAGGGAGACTGTGTGTTCAGGCGGGATATTTTTAGTAAACAATTCCTCAAAGGCACTACAAGTGCCTC
This sequence comes from Anomaloglossus baeobatrachus, assembly GCF_048569485.1. Lineage (NCBI taxonomy): Eukaryota > Metazoa > Chordata > Amphibia > Anura > Aromobatidae > Anomaloglossus > Anomaloglossus baeobatrachus. The sequence goes on from NC_134354.1 coordinate 487,618,638, forward strand.
GGACTCGATCAACTGTTCTCTCTGGAGAGACAAATGCCCGTAGTTGGAGAAACTCCAACCATTGTGAACCTCTAGACGGAAGTTGTGTCTGAAAGGTTTGGAATGAGGGTAATTTACCATCAATCAGTATGTGCCCCAAGCGGATGTCTTCCTCCGCCCTCCAGCCGAAGTAGCTTCTCTGTTTATATCCAGGGTGAAATGATGGAGTATAGAATAAGGAAGCGAGGGGACTAACTGACTGTGGAGGCGACATTTTTTTGGATACTATGTGACTAACTTTGAGCGTTTCTTTGATAAAATTTGAAAGCATCCCCACGCTAGGAAGATCTGAAGGAGGTATCCACGGGAGGTGTTTGAGAGGGATCTCCAGTTCTTCTTGCTCTATACTTATCCATTGCTTAGAGTCACTGTTGAAATGCCAGTCTAATATACGGGTCAAGGCTGCAGCCTGCATGTAGACTCTGAAATTAGGAAGGCCTGCTCCTCCACACTCCCTTGGGAGGGTAAGAGTGCGTAAGTTGATTCTTGGTTTAATTTTACCCCATATGAATCTGATAATAGCAGATTGAAGGGTACGAAAAAAACTACTGGGAGGAGAAATGGGGATGGTTTGAAAGTAGTACAAAAAGCGTGGCAGGATATCCATTTTAATGACATTCATCCTGCCCATCCAAGATAATTTCAGTCCCCCGTAAGACTTCAAGTTCTTGATTGTACCTTCTAGTAGTGGCAAGTGATTAAGTGTATATAGTTTGGAGAGGTCCGCTGGGATTGAAATACCCAAATATTTAATGGCCGAAGGTCTCCATTTGAATGGGAAGTTAGACATTGCCCGGGAAACTTCAGTTTGGGTCAAAAAGATATTTAAGGCTTCTGATTTTGATAGATTAACTTTAAAGTTACTAAGGAGGCCGAATCGTTTGAATTCCATCATTATAGACGGGATCGATATATGAGGTTGAGAGATGTATAACAGGAGATCATCTGCATATAATGCAATTTTATGATGAACATCCCCAATCTTGAGTCCTTTGATATTACTATTCCCTCTGAGAGCGTTAGCTAAGTGTTCTATGATGACTACATACAAGAGTGGGGATAAGGGGCAGCCTTGTCTGGTCCCGTTTCGTACAGCAAAGGAGGAGGATAAAGCCCCATTAACCCTGACCTTAGCGGTTGGGTTATCATATAAAGCGCCAATTTTCTGTATAAATCGGGGTCCCAGTCCCAACTGACCCAATGCTGCCCTCAGAAATCCCCAATGGACTCTGTCAACGCTCATCTCTACTTATGACAAATTATCAACATGGGTTTATGAGGGATCGATCCTGTCAAACTAATTTGATCAGCTTCTATGAAGAGGTAAATTCAAGCCTGGACCAGGGAAATTCAGTGGATGTTGTGTATATGGACTTTTCAAAAGCTTTTGATACGGTGCCACACAAAAGGTTGGTACATAAAATGAGAATAATGGGGATAGGGGAAAATATGTGTAACTGGGTTAAAAACTGGCTCAGTGATAGGAAACAAAGGGTGGTTATTAATGGTACGTACTCGGACTGGGTCTCAGTTCATAGTGGGGTACCACAGGGGTCAGTATTGGGCCCGCTTCTTTTCAACATATTTATTAATGACCTTGTTGGGGGCATGCGGAGTAGAATTTCAATATTTGCAGATGATACTAAACTCTGCAGGGTAATCAATACAGAGGAGGATAATTTTATATTACGGGGAGATTTATGTAAATTGGAGGATTGGGCTGAGAAGTGGCAATTGAAGTTTAATGTAGATAAATGTAAGGTCATGCACTTGGGTAGAGGAAATAAAATTTATAATTATGTACTTAATTGTAGAACACTGGGTAAAACAGACACAGAAAAAGACTTGGGTGTATGGGTGGATGGTAAACTTCACTTTAGTGGACAGTGTCAGGCAACTGCTGCCAGGGCTAATAAAATAATGGGATGTATTAAAAGAGGTATAAGTGTTCATGAAAAAATATAGTTCTACCTCTGTGCAAGTCACTAGTGCGACCACACTTAGAATACTGTGTACAATTCTGGTCACCGATATATAAGAAGGACATAGCTGAACTGGAGAGGGTGCAGAGAAGAGCGACCAAGATTATTAGAGGAATGGGTGGGCTGCAATACCAAGACAGGTTATTAAACTTGGGGTTATTTAGTTTGGAAAAACGAAGGCTTAGGGGGGATCTAATCACAATGTATAAATATATGAGGGGACAGTACAGAGACCTTTCCAAAGATCTTTTTACACCTAGGCCTGCGACTGGAACACAGAGGCATCCGCTACGTCTTGAGGAAAGAAGGTTTAATCATAATCACAGACGAGGATTCTTTACTGTACGAGCAGTGAGACTATGGAACTCTCTGCCGCATGATGTTGTAATGAGTGATTCACATTTAAGCAGAGCCTGGATGCCTTTCTTGAAAAATGTAATATTACCAGTTATGTATATTAGATTTTATGACAGGGTGTTGATCCAGGGAACTAGTCTGATTGCCGTATGTGTAGTCAGGAAGGAATATTTTTCCCCATTGGAGCTTGTTTGCCACATTGGGGGTTTTTTTGCCTTCCTCTGGATCAACATGTTAGGCTACGGGTTGAACTAGATGGACTTAGGGCGGCTTTGCACACTACGACATCGCAGGTGCGATGTCGGTGGGGTCAAATCGAAAGTGACGCACATCCGGCGTCACTTGCGATGTCGTAGCGTGTAAAACCTTTTTGATACGATGAACGAGCGCAAAAGCGTCATTATCGTATTATCAGTGTATTCTCCGACATTTACATAATGCCGATGCAGCGACAGGTACGATGTTGTTCCTCGTTCCTGCGGCAGCACACATCGCTGTGTGTAAAGCCGCAGGAGCAAGGAACATCTCCTTACCTTCCTCCCGGCTGCAATGAGAAAGAAGGAGGTGGGCAGGATGTTTACATCCTGCTCATCTCCGCCCTTCCACCGCTATTGGCCGCCTGCGTGTGACGTCGCTATGACGCCACACGACCCGCCCCCTTAGGAAGGAGGCGGGTCGCCGGCAAGAGCGACGTCGCAGGGCAGGTGAGTGCATGTGAAGCTGGCGTAGCGATAATTTTCGCTACGCCAGCTATCACAAGATATCATACCTGCGACGGGGGTGGGGACTATCGCACTCAACATCGCAGCATCGGCTTGCGATGTCGTAATGTGCAATTCCCGCCTTAGAGTCTCCCTTCAACCTTAAAAACTATGATACTTTGATACTATGATGATGAAGTGGACACTTAGGAACCATTATTGTTATAGGGACAGTCAAGGTATTGTGACCGTGAAAGGCACACTGGGGGCTCTATTACTTTCTAGGAACAATATGTGGGCACTTTTCTAGGGCACTTACACAGGTCATTAATATTTTCTAGGGGGAAATGTTACAATTTAGAGGGCACAAATGAAGCATTTTACCATGTAAAGGGCACCGTGGTGGCATTAATATGTAGGGGCACAGTAGTGGCATTAATATGTGGGGGGCACAGTGGTGGCATTATTATGTGGGAGGCACAGTGGTGACATTATTATGTGAGGGCACAGTGGTGGCATTACTATGTGGGGGGCACAGTGGTGGCATTATTATGTGAGAGGCACAGTGGTGGCATTAATATGTGGGGGGCACAGTGGTGGCATTATGTCAGGGCACAGTGGTGGCATTATTATGTGGAGGCACAGTGGTGGCATTATTACCATGTGGGGGCACAGTGGTGGTATTACTATGTGGGGGCACAGTGGTGGCATTATGTGGAGGCACAGTGGTGGAATTATTACCATGTGGGGGCACAGTGGTGGCATTACTATGTGGAGGCACAGTGGTGGCATTATTAAGTGGAGGCACAGTGGTGGCATTATTATGAGGGGACACAGTTTACGTGGGGTCACGGTGGGGGCATTATTATGAGGGGACGCAGTGGTAGCATTATGTAAGGGCACAGTGGTGGCATTATTATGTGGAGGCACAGTGGTGGCATTATTACCATGTGGAGGCACAGTGGTGACATTATTATGTGGAGGCACAGTGGTGGCATTATTATAAGGGGACACAGTGGTGGCATTATGTGGGGTCACAGTGGGGGGATTATTATGAGGGGACACAGTGGTGGCATTATGTGAGGGCACAGTGGTGGCATTACTATGTGGGGGCACAGTGGTGGCATTATGTGGAGGCACAGTGGTGGCATTATTATGTGGAGGCACAGTGGTGGCATTATTATGAGGGGACACAGTGGTGGCATTATGTGGGGGCATTATTATGTGGGGGCACAGTGGTGGCATTATGTTGAGGCACAGTGGTGGCATTATTATGAGGGGACACAGTGGCGGCATTATGTGGGGGCATTATTATGTGGGGGCACAGTGGTGGCATTATTATGTGGGAGGCACAGTGGTGACATTATTACCATGTGGGGGCACAGTGGTGGCATTACTATGTGGGGGGCACAGTGGTGGCATTATGTGGAGGCACAGTGGTGGCATTATTATGTGGGGGTACAGTGGTGGCATTACTATGTGAGGGCACAGTGGTGGCATTATTATGTGCGGGCACAGTAGTGGCATTATGTGGAGGCACAGTGGTGGCATTATTATGTGGGAGGCACAGTGGTGGCATTATTACCATGTGGGGACACAGTGGGGTCATTATTATGTCGGGGCACAGTGGGGCATTATTATGTGGGGGCATAGTGGGGGCATTATTATGTGAGGGCACAGTGGTGGCATTACTATGTGCGGGCACAGTGGTGGCATTATGTGGAGGCACAGTGGTGGCATTATTATGGGGAGGCACAGTGGTGGCATTATTACCATGTGGGGACACAGTGGGGGCATTATTATGTCAGGGCACAGTGGGGCATTATTATGTGGGGGCACAGTGGGGGCATTACTATGTGCGGGCACAGTGGTGGCATTATGTGGAGGCACATTGGTGGCATTATTATGTGGGAGGCACAGTGGTGGCATTATTACCATGTGGGGACACAGTGGGGGCATTATTATGTGGGGGCACAGTGGGGGCATTATTATGTGGGGGCACAGTGGTGGCATTACTATGTGGGGGGGCACAATGGTGGCATTATGTGGAGGCACAGTGGTGGCATTATCATGTCGAAGCACAGTGGTGGCATTATTATGTGGGGGCACAGTGGTGGCATTACTATGTGTGGCAGTAAGAGGAGCAGTAGGTGCAGTAATAGGGACACATACAACAGCAGTGGCTCAGTATTGGGTGACGGCAGGATGAGGAGTTTGTGCAGGTTGGGATTAGATGGGGTACGGTGCCGGAAGTGTGAGGAGTCAAATGTGTCTTTGTTGTAATTTCTGTAGATGACTTGTGGCTGGAAGAAGTTGTAATGTCGGTCTGGGCCAGATGGAAAACACAGAAAAGGTGAACCAATCCATCCGAAAGAACGTCAGCTGTAAGTCACCATCTATAACTGCACTATGATCTCTTGTATGTGCTGCAGCACAGATATCTACCACTATATAGTCACCATATAGAGGTAATATCCGTGTCATCTGCCGAGGTTCCACTATACCCACGATTAGTCTGCACCACCGTAGTCATCATGGTTACCTGGTAAGGGGTCCACTCAGATGTTTTGCCCCCCACCTGAGCTGAAACCCTAGCTACGCCACTGCCCGGAACCGAGTACCCCATATCCCTGGGTGCTACATATATGGTGTAGGTAGGGGATGAGAGGTCCATCCTTTGTATACATATACTGTATATCACACAGGAGCTGTATACAGTGGAGCAAACAGTGTATATAATGTAGGGAATTAGATACCCATCCTCTATATACATATATATCCCACAGGAGCTGTATACAGTGGAGCACACAGTGTATATAATGTAGGGGATTAGATACCCATCCTCTGTATACATATATATCCCGCAGGAGCTGTATACAGTGGAGCACACAGTGTATATAACGTAGGGGATTAGATACCCGTCCTCTGTATACATATATATCCCGCAGGAGCTGTATACAGTGGAGCACACAGTGTATATAATGTAGGGGATTAGATACCCATCCTCTGTATACATATATATCCCGCAGGAGCTGTATACAGTGGAGCACACAGTGTATATAATGTAGGGGATTAGATACCCATCCTCTGTATACATACATATCCCGCAGGAGCTGTATACAGTGGAGCACACAGTGTATATAATGTAGGGGATTAGATATCCATCCTCTGTATACATACATATCCCGCAGGATATGTATATGTGACGCCCTGGGCAAGCCAGGGGTCAAAGGTCATCACACCACCACACCCTACACCCCAGTTATTAACATCAAAGCTAACCCAAAATCCTTGTTGCCTTCCTCCAGGGGCTGATGTTCACACCAGGGGGTGGGCCAGGCGGTTGGCTCCGCCCACCGAGGAGTTCACAGCCCTGGAGGCAGGAAGTACCAGGCAGATTAGCTCAGGGAGAGCTTGAGTAAAGAGTTAAGCTAGGGAAGTGAAGTGGTAGAGGAGCAAAGGAGAAAACTGGAGAAAAGGAGTAAAAGTGAGAGTAGAAAAGGGGACATACTAAAAAGAATGATGAAAAGGAATAAATAGAATGAAGATAACTTATTAGGTATATATTATGTAGATGTATAAAAGGTTTCTTGGGCAAGTTAGACATGAAATATCTGTAGGTAATAATAAAATTAACACATATCACATATAACCAGGTGTATATGTGTATATTATGTTACCTGAGCATTATAGGTGTGGAATGATCATGAAATATCTGTAGGTAATAGGAGAATGAACACATATCTCATATAACCAGGTGTATATTATGTTACCTGAGCATTATAGGTGAGGAATGATCATGAAATATCTGTAGATAATAGGAAAATGAACGCATATGGCATATAACCAGGTGTATATTATGTTACCTGAGCATTATAGGTGTGGAATGATCATGAAATATCTGTAGATAATAGGAGAATGAATGCATATGCCATATAACCAGGTGTATATTATGTTACCTGAGCATTATAGGTGTGGAATGATCATGAAATATCTGTAGATAATAGGAAAATGAACACATATGCCATATAACCAGGTGTATATTATGTTACCTGAGCATTATAGGTGTGGAATGATCATGAAATATGTGTAGATAATAGGAAAATGAATGCATATCCCATATAACCAGGTGTATATTATATTACCTGAGCATTATAGGTGTGGAATGATCATGAAATATCTGTAGATAATAGGAAAATGAACGCATATCCCTTATAACCAGGTGTATATTATGTTACCTGAGCATTATAGGTGTGGAATGATCATGAAATATCTGTAGATTACAGGAAAATGAACCCACATGCCATATAACCAGGTGTATATTATGTTACCTAAGCATTATAGGTGCGGAATGATCATGAAATATCTGTAGATAATAGGAAAATGAAAGCATATGCCATATAACCAGGTGTATATTATGTTACCTGAGCATTATAGGTGTGGAATGATCATGAAATATCTGTAGATAATAGGAAAATGAACGCATATGGCATATAACCAGGTGTATATTATGATACCTGAGCATTATAGGTGAGGAATGATCATGAAATATCTGTAGATAATAGGAGAATGAACACATATCTCATATAACCAGGTGTATATTACCTTACCTGAGCATTATAGGTGTGGAATGATCATAGTATCATAGTATCATAGTTTTTAAGGTTGAAGGGAGACTCTAAGTCCATCTAGTTCAACCCGTAGCCTAACATGTTGATCCAGAGGAAGGCAAAAAAAACCCCAATGTGGCAAACAAGTTCCAATGGGGAAAAATTTCCTTCCTGACTCCACATCCGGCAATCAGACTAGTTCCCTGGATCAATACCCTGTCATAAAATCTAATATACATAACTGGTAATATTAAATTTTTCAAGAAAGGCATCCAGGCTCTGCTTAAATGTTAGTAGTGAATCACTCATTACAACATCATGCGGCAGAGAGTTCCATAGTGTCACTGCTCGTACAGTAAAGAATCCTCGTCTGTGATTATGATTAAACCTTCTTTCCTCAAGACGTAGCGGATGCCCCCGTGTTCCAGTCGCAGGCCTAGGTGTAAAAAGATCTTTGGAAAGGTCTCTGTACTGTCCCCTCATATATTTATACATTGTGATTAGATCCCCCCTAAGCCTTCGTTTTTCCAAACTAAATAACCCCAAGTTTAATAACCTGTCTTGGTATTGCAGCCCACCCATTCCTCTAATAATCTTGGTCGCTCTTCTCTGCACCCTCTCCAGTTCAGCTATGTCCTTCTTATATATCGGTGACCAGAATTGTACACAGTATTCTAAGTGCGGTCGCACTAGTGACTTGTACAGAGGTAGAACTATATTTTTTTCATGAACACTTATACCTCTTGTAATACATCCCATTATTTTATTAGCCCTGGCAGCAGTTGCCTGACACTGTCCACTAAAGTGAAGTTTACCATCCACCCATACACCCAAGTCTTTTTCTGTGTCTGTTTTACCCAGTGTTCTACAATTAAGTACATAATCATAAATGTTATTTCCTCTACCCAAGTGCATGACCTTACATTTATCTACATTAAACTTCAATTGCCACTTCTCAGCCCAATCCTCCAATTTACATAAATCTCCCTGTAATATAAAATTATCCTCCTCTGTATTGATTACCCTGCAGAGTTTAGTATCATCTGCAAATATTGAAATTCTACTCCGCATGCCCCCAACAAGGTCATTTATAAATATGTTGAAAAGAAGCGGGCCCAATACTGACCCCTGTGGTACCCCACTATGAACTGAGACCCAGTCCGAGTACGTACCAGTAATAACCACCCTTTGTTTCCTATCACTGAGCCAGTTTTTAACCCAGTTACACATATTTTCCCCTATCCCCATTATTCTCATTTTATGTACCAACCTTTTGTGTGGCACCGTATCAAAAGCTTTTGAAAAGTCCATATACACAACATCCACTGCATTTCCCTGGTCCAGACTTGAACTTACCTCTTCATAGAAGCTGATCAAATTTGTTTGACAGGATCGATCCCTCATAAACCCATGTTGATACTCTGTCATAAGGTTCTTTTTCTTGAGATACTCCAGTATAGCATCTCTCAAGAAACCCTCAAGGATTTTACCAACCGTAGAGGTTAAATTTACCGGCCTATAATTTCCCGGCTCAGTTTTTGTCCCCTTTTTGAATATTGGCACCACATTTGCTATGCGCCAGTCCTGCGGTACCGACCCTGTTATTAAGGAATCTGAGAAGATTAAAAATAATGGTCTATCTATCACAGAACTCAATTCCTGTAGTACTCTGGGGTGTATGCCATCCGGGCCCGGAGATTTGTCAACCTTAGTGATTTCGAGGCGGCGGCGTACTTCCTGCTGGGTTAAGCAGGTAATATTCAAGGGTGAATTTATGGTATCACTGGTCATGTCATCTGCCATGGCATTTTCTTGTATAAAAACCGTAGAAAAAAAGTCATTCAGCAGGTTGGCTTTACCCTCATCCCCTTCCACCATTTCACCAAGACTATTTTTAAGGGGGCCAACACTATCGCTTTTCAGTTTTTTACTGTTTATGTAGTTAAAGAATATTTTAGGATTATTTTTACTTTCTCTCGCAATGAGTCTCTCTGTCTCAAACTTAGCTAACTTAATTTGCTTTTTACATATTTTATTTAATTTTCTATAATTATATAATGCCTCATCACTACCTACCCTCTTTAATTCTTTTAAGGCTTTCTGTTTTTCTTTTATTGCTTCCCTTACAGCTCTATTTAGCCATAGGGGTTTCCTCCTATTTCTAGCATGTTTGTTCCCATAGGGTATATTTTCTGCACAAGCCCTATTCAGGATGCTCATAAAAGTCTCCCATTTGCTTTGTGTACTTTTATTACTTAGTACATCATCCCAGTTTATTGCACTAAGATCATCTCTCAACCGTTTAAAATTTGCTTTCCTGAAGTTTAATGTCCTTGTAGCCCCTCTACTAGACATCTTACTAAAGAATACATGAAAACTTATTATTTTGTGATGACTATTCCCCAAGTAACCCCCAACTTGTATATTTGATATGCGGTCTGGCCTATTGGTTAGTACAAGGTCTAGTAGTGCTCCCCCTCTTGTGGGGTCCTGTACCATTTGTGAAAGGTAATTATCTTTCATTGTTATCAAAAATCTATTTCCTTTGCTGGAACTGCAAGTTTCTGTTCCCCAATTTATATCAGGATAGTTAAAGTCCCCCATAATAATTACCTCTCCGAGACTCGCTGCTTTATCAATTTGCTTTATGAGGAGATTCTCTACCTCTTCCATAATATTCGGCGTCTTATAACACACCCCTATCAGTATTTTATTATTCATTCTCCCCCCCCTTATCTCCATTCATAGGGACTCTACATTCTCAGTACCCTCACATATGTTGTCACGCAGGATGGGTTTTAAGGATGATTTTACATATAGACACACACCTCCCCCTCGCTTATTTGTACGGTCATTCCTGAATAGGCTATAACCCTGTAAATTAACAGCCCAGTCATAGCTCTCATCCAGCCATGTCTCTGATATCCCCACTATATCATAATTTTCTTCCAACAATATTAATTCTAATTCCTCCACCTTATTTGTGAGGCTTCGGGCATTCGTGTACATGCACGTTACGTATGACTCTGTACCTGTATTCCTGCTTACTGTATTAACTGTCCTAACCCTTCCCCCCGTACCACCCCCAATTTCATTACTTGTGCCCTGGTCACTATCTGCACTACATTCCCCTTCTATAAAGTGAATACCCTCGCCCCCCATTCCTAGTTTAAACACTCCTCCAACCTTCTAGCCATTTTCTTCCCCAGCAGAGCTGCACCTTCCCCATTAAGATGCAGCCCATCCCTAGCATAGAATCTGTAGCCAACTGAAAAGTCGGCCCAATTCTCCAGGAACCCAAAACCCTCTTTCCTACACCAATTCCTGAGCCACCTGTTAACCTCCCTGATCTCTCTTTGCCTCTCTGGTGTGGCTTGTGGCACAGGTAGTATTTCCGAAAATACCACCTTTGAGGTCCATGCTTTAAGCTTACAACCTAATTCCCTGAAATCATCTTTAAGGACCTTCCACCTACCTCTAACTTTGTCATTTGTGCCAATGTGTACAATGACCGCTGGGTCCTCCCCAGCCCCTCCCAGTAATCTGTCAACCCGATCAGCGATGTGCCGAACTCGAGCACCAGGAAGACAACACACTGTTCGGCGATCCCTGTCCTTGTGACAGATTGCCCTATCTGTCCCCCTAATAATTGAGTCCCCCACTACCAGTACCTGTCTTGCCTGCCCTGCACTCCTATTCCCCCCCTTACTGGAGCAGATACTCCTCTGGCGTTCAGAGGTCATGCCTTGCTGCAGCAATGCTACCCCTGTAATGACATCCCCCTCATCTGCCAAGTTTGCAAACCTATTGGGGTGTGTCAGTTCAGGACTAGCCTTCCTAGCACTTTTCCCTTTACCCCCCTTTCTAACTGTCACCCAGCTACCTACCTCACCGTCCTGCCGCTCCCTACTACGATCCTCCCCCACATCTGACCCAGCAAGCTGCTGCTCAGTGAGCAGCAGACTCCTTTCCATATTGCTAATGCATCTCAGAGTTGCCAGCTGCTCATTTAGATCCAGTATCTGGGCTTCCAAATGTGCAACTTGCTCACATCTCGAACAACAGTATGCACCCTCGAACGGCTTTTCAAGGACTGCATACATGAGACAAGATGTACACTGGATCGCATTAGCAATAGTGGAGCACATTTTCTAATGGGGATAGCACTAAACAAATGTTAAGTAATTAAACAACTAAATACAAACAATTCTACTCACACTTACTTTTGCTCACACTTTGCTCACTCACGCTCACAATGAAGAAGACAGGCTAAAATTCTCGCGCCGCTAGGCGCAGGGTTTTCAGAAGTCTTCCTTCCGGCTGTAACGGCCAAAACCCGGTTCTCCTTGAGCTCGCGGTGACTCTTCACTTATCCCAGAAGGCACTGGGAATATGCAAATTATCCTCGCAAGACTCCTTCCCTGGCTTTCAGAAGTCTTCCTTCCGGCTGTAACGGCCAAAACCCGGTTCTCCTTGAGCTCGCGGTGACTCTTCACTTATCCCAGAAGGCACTGGGAATATGCAAATTATCCTCGCAAGACTCCTTCCCTGGCTTTCAGAAGTCTTCCTTCCGGCTGTAACAGCCAAAACCCGGTTCTCCTTGAGCTCGCGGTGACTCTTCACTTATCCCAGAAGGCACTGGGAATATGCAAATTATCCTCGCAAGACTCCTTCCCTGGATCATGAACTATCTGTAGATAATAGGAAAATGAATGCATATGGCATATAACCAGGTGTATATTATGTTACCTGATCGTTCATTTTCCTATTATCTACAGATATTTCATGATCATTCCACACCTATAATGCTCATGTAACATAATATACACCTGGTTATATGGCATATGCGTTCATTTTCCTGTAATCTACAGATATTTCATGATCATTCCACACCTATAATGCTCAGGTAACATAATATACACCTGGTTATATGGCATATTTGTTTATTCTCCTATTATCTACAGATATTCCATGATCATTCCACACCTATAATGCTCAGGTAACATAATATACACCTGGTTATATGGCATATGCGTTCATTTTCCTATTATCTACAGATATTTCATGATCATTCCACACCTATAATGCTCAGGTAACATAATATACACCTGGTTATATGCCATATGCGTTCAATTTCCTATTATCTACATATATTTCATGATCATTCCACACCTATAATGCTCAGGTAACATAATATACACCTGGTTATATGCCATATGCGTTCATTTTCCTATTATCTACAGATATTTCATGATCATTCCACACCTATAATGCTGAGGTAACATAATATACACCTGGTTATATGCTATATACGTTCATTCTCCTATTATCTACAGATATTTCATGATCATTCCACACCTATAATGCTCAGGTAACATAATATACACCTGGTTATATGGCATATGCATTCATTCTCCTATTATCTACAGATATTTCATGATCATTCCACACCTATAATGCTCAGGTAACATAATATGCACCTGGTTATATGGCATATGCATTCATTCTCCTATTATCTACAGATATTCCATCATCATTCCACACCTATAATGCTCAGGTAACATACTATACACCTGGTTATATGCCATATGCGTTCATTTTCCTATTATCTACATATATTTCATGATCATTCCTCACCTATAATGCTCAGGTAACATAATATACACCTGGTTATATGGCATATGTGTTCATTTTCCTGTAATCTACAGATATGTCATGATCATTCCACACCTATAATGCTCAGGTAACATAATATACACCTGGTTATATGAGATATGCGTTCATTCTCCTATTATCTACAGATATTTCATGATCATTCCACACTTATAATGCTCAGGTAACCGAATATACACCTGGTTATATGCCATATGCGTTCATTCTCCTATTATCTACAGATATTTCATGATCATTCCACACCTATAATGCTCAGGTAACATAATATACACCTGGTTATATGCCATATGCGTTCATTTTCCTATTATCTACGTATATTTCATGATCATTCCACACCTATAATGCTCAGGTAACATAATATACACCTGGTTATATGCCATATGCGTTCATTTTCTTATTATCTACAGATATTTCCTGATCATTGCACGCCTATAATGCTCATATATAATGTTCATTCCATGTCTAACTTGCCAAAGAAACCTTTTATATATCTACATAATATACATTTAATAAGTTATTATCCTCATTCTTTTTATTTATTCCTTTTCATCATTCTTTTTAGTATGTCCCGTAGAAAAGCCTCAAGTTGGTCCAGCTGTGTGCAGGACAGAATCAGCAAGGTCAGCAACGGCGGTGATTGTCCGGAGGGGTGACCGTTTGGAAGTTCCTGGAAGGACCGCGGACGGGTGGTGGCCCGGCGGTCTGGAGCAGTGTACAAAGGACAGTCAGCACCAGGGCAGGGGCCTCTCGGACCCCGGCAAGGCTAGGCCAGGTGAGTGCTGCTGAGAGCAGTTCTGCTATTTATATGTGAGGCCGCATGGCACATTTTATAAAAATATTTTAGTGTAGGACTGCTTCAAATGAGATTTGCCGTGACGTGGCGAAGCAGCTCAAGAAATTGCAATTTTTTGCCAAAAATCTCCAAAAAAAAAAAATTTTTATAATGCAGTTTGGAATATTTGATGCCTTAGTGCACATTGGTGCTGGCTCTTTGTTGTTTCTTTGTTGAATTGGTCGGTGGTTGACCTCCACCTTGCTATGCACCCCAATTTGGGATGTATTCCATCTGTATAGATTTTGGCGTTTGGTGACTGTTCACATTGGGTCATCAGGCTTTGTCCACAGGCTATATATATACTTCATGCAGCATTTGCTTGGACCTGTCCCGCCCACAGCCATGACTCAGTCATGGGTACGGGACTGCAATAGACCAGGTGAGTGCTGCTGAGAGCAGTTCTGCTATTTATATGTGAGGCCGCATGGCACATTTTATAAAAATATTTTAGTGTAGGACTGCTTCAAATGAGATTTGCCGTGACGTGGCGAAGCAGCTCAAGAAATTGCAATTTTTTGCCAAAAATCTCCAAAAAAAAAATTTTTATAATGCAGTTTGGAATATTTGATGCCTTAGTGCACATTGGTGCTGGCTCTTTGTTGTTTCTTTGTTGAATTGGTCGGTGGTTGACCTCCACCTTGCTATGCACCCCAATTTGGGATGTATTCCATCTGTATAGATTTTGGCGTTTGGTGACTGTTCACATTGGGTCATCAGGCTTTGTCCACAGGCTATATATATACTTCATGCAGCATTTGCTTGGACCTGTCCCGCCCACAGCCATGACTCAGTCATGGGTACGGGACTGCAATAGACCAGGTGAGTGCTGCTGAGAGCAGTTCTGCTATTTATATGTGAGGCCGCATGGCACATTTTATAAAAATATTTTAGTGTAGGACTGCTTCAAATGAGATTTGCCGTGACGTGGCGAAGCAGCTCAAGAAATTGCAATTTTTTGCCAAAAATCTCCAAAAAAAAATTTTTATAATGCAGTTTGGAATATTTGATGCCTTAGTGCACATTGGTGCTGGCTCTTTGTTGTTTCTTTGTTGAATTGGTCGGTGGTTGACCTCCACCTTGCTATGCACCCCAATTTGGGATGTATTCCATCTGTATAGATTTTGGCGTTTGGTGACTGTTCACATTGGGTCATCAGGCTTTGTCCACAGGCTATATATATACTTCATGCAGCATTTGCTTGGACCTGTCCCGCCCACAGCCATGACTCAGTCATGGGTACGGGACTGCAATAGACCAGGTGAGTGCTGCTGAGAGCAGTTCTGCTATTTATATGTGAGGCCGCATGGCACATTTTATAAAAATATTTTAGTGTAGGACTGCTTCAAATGAGATTTGCCGTGACGTGGCGAAGCAGCTCAAGAAATTGCAATTTTTTGCCAAAAATCTCCAAAAAAAAAAAATTTTTATAATGCAGTTTGGAATATTTGATGCCTTAGTGCACATTGGTGCTGGCTCTTTGTTGTTTCTTTGTTGAATTGGTCGGTGGTTGACCTCCACCTTGCTATGCACCCCAATTTGGGATGTATTCCATCTGTATAGATTTTGGCGTTTGGTGACTGTTCACATTGGGTCATCAGGCTTTGTCCACAGGCTATATATATACTTCATGCAGCATTTGCTTGGACCTGTCCCGCCCACAGCCATGACTCAGTCATGGGTACGGGACTGCAATAGACCAGGTGAGTGCTGCTGAGAGCAGTTCTGCTATTTATATGTGAGGCCGCATGGCACATTTTATAAAAATATTTTAGTGTAGGACTGCTTCAAATGAGATTTGCCGTGACGTGGCGAAGCAGCTCAAGAAATTGCAATTTTTTGCCAAAAATCTCCAAAAAAAAATTTTTATAATGCAGTTTGGAATATTTGATGCCTTAGTGCACATTGGTGCTGGCTCTTTGTTGTTTCTTTGTTGAATTGGTCGGTGGTTGACCTCCACCTTGCTATGCACCCCAATTTGGGATGTATTCCATCTGTATAGATTTTGGCGTTTGGTGACTGTTCACATTGGGTCATCAGGCTTTGTCCACAGGCTATATACAGTGCCTACAAGTAGTATTCAACCCCCTGCAGATTTAGCAGGTTTGATAAGATGCAAATAAGTTAGAGCCTGCAAACTTCAAACAAGAGCAGGATTTATTAACAGATGCATAAATCTTACAAACCAACAAGCTATGTTGCTCAGTTAAATTTTAATAAATTTTCAACATAAAAGTGTGGGTCAATTATTATTCAACCCCTAGGTTTAATATTTTGGGGAATAACCCTTGTTTGCAATTACAGCTAATAATCGTCTTTTATAAGACCTGATCAGGCCGGCACAGGTCTCTGGAGTTATCTTGGCCCACTCCTCCATGCAGATCTTCTCCAAGTTATCTAGGTTCTTTGGGTGTCTCATGTGAACTTTAATCTTGAGCTCCTTCCACAAGTTTTCAATTGGGTTAAGGTCAGGAGACTGACTAGGCCACTGCAACACCTTGATTTTTTCCCTCTTGAACCAGGCCTTGGTTTTCTTGGCTGTGTGCTTTGGGCCGTTGTCTTGTTGAAGATGAAATGATGACCCATCTTAAGATCCTTGATGGAGGAGCGGAGGTTCTTGGCCAAAATCTCCAGGTAGGCCGTGCTATCCATCTTTCCATAGATGCGGACCAGATGGCCAGGCCCCTTGGCTGAGAAACAGCCCCATAGCATGATGCTGCCACCACCATGCTTGACTGTAGGGATGGTATTCTTGGAGTCATATGCAGTGCCATCCAGTCTCTAAACGTCACGTGTGTGGTTGGCACCAAAGATCTCGATCTTGGTCTCATCAGACCAGAGAACCTTGAACCAGTCTGTCTCAGAGTCCTCCAAGTGATCATGAGCAAACTGTAGACGAGCCTTGACATGACGCTTTGAAAGTAAAGGTACCTTACGGGCTCGTCTGGAACGGAGACCATTGCGGTGGAGTACGTTACTTATGGTATTGACTGAAACCAATGTCCCCACTGCCATGAGATCTTCCCGGAGTTCCTTCCTTGTTGTCCTTGGGTTAGCCTTGACTCTTCAGACAAGCCTGGCCTCGGCACGGGTGGAAACTTTCAAAGGCTGTCCAGGCCGTGGAAGGCTAACAGTAGTTCCATAAGCCTTCCACTTCCGGATGATGCTCCCAACAGTGGAGACAGGTAGGCCCAACTCCTTGGAAAGGGTTTTGTACCCCTTGCCAGCCTTGTGACCCTCCACGATCTTGTCTCTGATGGCCTTGGAATGCACCCTTGTCTTTCCCATGTTGACCAAGTATGAGTGCTGTTCACAAGTTTGGGGAGGGTCTTAATTAGTCAGAAAAGGCTGGAAAAAGAGATAATTATTCCAAACATGTGAAGCTCATTGTTCTTTGTGCCTGAAATACTTCTTAATACTTTAGGGGAACTAAACAGAATTCTGGTGGTTTGAGGGGTTGAATAATAAATGACCCTCTGAATAAACTTTTCACATTTAAAAAAAAAAAAAAAAAAAAAGAAATAACATTATTTTTTGCTGCAGTGCATTTCCCACTTCCAGGTTGATCTACAGTCCAAATGTCACAATGCCAAGTTAATTCCGAATGTGTAAACCTGCTAAATCTGCAGGGGGTTGAATACTACTTGTAGGCACTGTATATACTTCATGCAGCATTTGCTTGGACCTGTCCCGCCCACAGCCATGACTCAGTCATGGGTACGGGACTGCAATAGACCAGGTGAGTGCTGCTGAGAGCAGTTCTGCTATTTATATGTGAGGCCGCATGGCACATTTTATAAAAATATTTTAGTGTAGGACTGCTTCAAATGAGATTTGCCGTGACGTGGCGAAGCAGCTCAAGAAATTGCAATTTTTTGCCAAAAATCTCCAAAAAAAAAATTTTTATAATGCAGTTTGGAATATTTGATGCCTTAGTGCACATTGGTGCTGGCTCTTTGTTGTTTCTTTGTTGAATTGGTCGGTGGTTGACCTCCACCTTGCTATGCACCCCAATTTGGGATGTATTCCATCTGTATAGATTTTGGCGTTTGGTGACTGTTCACATTGGGTCATCAGGCTTTGTCCACAGGCTATATATATACTTCATGCAGCATTTGCTTGGACCTGTCCCGCCCACAGCCATGACTCAGTCATGGGTACGGGACTGCAATAGACCAGGTGAGTGCTGCTGAGAGCAGTTCTGCTATTTATATGTGAGGCCGCATGGCACATTTTATAAAAATATTTTAGTGTAGGACTGCTTCAAATGAGATTTGCCGTGACGTGGCGAAGCAGCTCAAGAAATTGCAATTTTTTGCCAAAAATCTCCAAAAAAAAATTTTTATAATGCAGTTTGGAATATTTGATGCCTTAGTGCACATTGGTGCTGGCTCTTTGTTGTTTCTTTGTTGAATTGGTCGGTGGTTGACCTCCACCTTGCTATGCACCCCAATTTGGGATGTATTCCATCTGTATAGATTTTGGCGTTTGGTGACTGTTCACATTGGGTCATCAGGCTTTGTCCACAGGCTATATATATACTTCATGCAGCATTTGCTTGGACCTGTCCCGCCCACAGCCATGACTCAGTCATGGGTACGGGACTGCAATAGACCAGGTGAGTGCTGCTGAGAGCAGTTCTGCTATTTATATGTGAGGCCGCATGGCACATTTTATAAAAATATTTTAGTGTAGGACTGCTTCAAATGAGATTTGCCGTGACGTGGCGAAGCAGCTCAAGAAATTGCAATTTTTTGCCAAAAATCTCCAAAAAAAAATTTTTATAATGCAGTTTGGAATATTTGATGCCTTAGTGCACATTGGTGCTGGCTCTTTGTTGTTTCTTTGTTGAATTGGTCGGTGGTTGACCTCCACCTTGCTATGCACCCCAATTTGGGATGTATTCCATCTGTATAGATTTTGGCGTTTGGTGACTGTTCACATTGGGTCATCAGGCTTTGTCCACAGGCTATATATATACTTCATGCAGCATTTGCTTGGACCTGTCCCGCCCACAGCCATGACTCAGTCATGGGTACGGGACTGCAATAGACCAGGTGAGTGCTGCTGAGAGCAGTTCTGCTATTTATATGTGAGGCCGCATGGCACATTTTATAAAAATATTTTAGTGTAGGACTGCTTCAAATGAGATTTGCCGTGACGTGGCGAAGCAGCTCAAGAAATTGCAATTTTTTGCCAAAAATCTCCAAAAAAAAAAATTTTTATAATGCAGTTTGGAATATTTGATGCCTTAGTGCACATTGGTGCTGGCTCTTTGTTGTTTCTTTGTTGAATTGGTCGGTGGTTGACCTCCACCTTGCTATGCACCCCAATTTGGGATGTATTCCATCTGTATAGATTTTGGCGTTTGGTGACTGTTCACATTGGGTCATCAGGCTTTGTCCACAGGCTATATATATACTTCATGCAGCATTTGCTTGGACCTGTCCCGCCCACAGCCATGACTCAGTCATGGGTACGGGACTGCAATAGACCAGGTGAGTGCTGCTGAGAGCAGTTCTGCTATTTATATGTGAGGCCGCATGGCACATTTTATAAAAATATTTTAGTGTAGGACTGCTTCAAATGAGATTTGCCGTGACGTGGCGAAGCAGCTCAAGAAATTGCAATTTTTTGCCAAAAATCTCCAAAAAAAAAAAAATTTTTATAATGCAGTTTGGAATATTTGATGCCTTAGTGCACATTGGTGCTGGCTCTTTGTTGTTTCTTTGTTGAATTGGTCGGTGGTTGACCTCCACCTTGCTATGCACCCCAATTTGGGATGTATTCCATCTGTATAGATTTTGGCGTTTGGTGACTGTTCACATTGGGTCATCAGGCTTTGTCCACAGGCTATATATATACTTCATGCAGCATTTGCTTGGACCTGTCCCGCCCACAGCCATGACTCAGTCATGGGTACGGGACTGCAATAGACCAGGTGAGTGCTGCTGAGAGCAGTTCTGCTATTTATATGTGAGGCCGCATGGCACATTTTATAAAAATATTTTAGTGTAGGACTGCTTCAAATGAGATTTGCCGTGACGTGGCGAAGCAGCTCAAGAAATTGCAATTTTTTGCCAAAAATCTCCAAAAAAAAAAATTTTTATAATGCAGTTTGGAATATTTGATGCCTTAGTGCACATTGGTGCTGGCTCTTTGTTGTTTCTTTGTTGAATTGGTCGGTGGTTGACCTCCACCTTGCTATGCACCCCAATTTGGGATGTATTCCATCTGTATAGATTTTGGCGTTTGGTGACTGTTCACATTGGGTCATCAGGCTTTGTCCACAGGCTATATATATACTTCATGCAGCATTTGCTTGGACCTGTCCCGCCCACAGCCATGACTCAGTCATGGGTACGGGACTGCAATAGACCAGGTGAGTGCTGCTGAGAGCAGTTCTGCTATTTATATGTGAGGCCGCATGGCACATTTTATAAAAATATTTTAGTGTAGGACTGCTTCAAATGAGATTTGCCGTGACGTGGCGAAGCAGCTCAAGAAATTGCAATTTTTTGCCAAAAATCTCCAAAAAAAAAATTTTTATAATGCAGTTTGGAATATTTGATGCCTTAGTGCACATTGGTGCTGGCTCTTTGTTGTTTCTTTGTTGAATTGGTCGGTGGTTGACCTCCACCTTGCTATGCACCCCAATTTGGGATGTATTCCATCTGTATAGATTTTGGCGTTTGGTGACTGTTCACATTGGGTCATCAGGCTTTGTCCACAGGCTATATATATACTTCATGCAGCATTTGCTTGGACCTGTCCCGCCCACAGCCATGACTCAGTCATGGGTACGGGACTGCAATAGACCAGGTGAGTGCTGCTGAGAGCAGTTCTGCTATTTATATGTGAGGCCGCATGGCACATTTTATAAAAATATTTTAGTGTAGGACTGCTTCAAATGAGATTTGCCGTGACGTGGCGAAGCAGCTCAAGAAATTGCAATTTTTTGCCAAAAATCTCCAAAAAAAAAAAAAATTTTTATAATGCAGTTTGGAATATTTGATGCCTTAGTGCACATTGGTGCTGGCTCTTTGTTGTTTCTTTGTTGAATTGGTCGGTGGTTGACCTCCACCTTGCTATGCACCCCAATTTGGGATGTATTCCATCTGTATAGATTTTGGCGTTTGGTGACTGTTCACATTGGGTCATCAGGCTTTGTCCACAGGCTATATATATACTTCATGCAGCATTTGCTTGGACCTGTCCCGCCCACAGCCATGACTCAGTCATGGGTACGGGACTGCAATAGACCAGGTGAGTGCTGCTGAGAGCAGTTCTGCTATTTATATGTGAGGCCGCATGGCACATTTTATAAAAATATTTTAGTGTAGGACTGCTTCAAATGAGATTTGCCGTGACGTGGCGAAGCAGCTCAAGAAATTGCAATTTTTTGCCAAAAATCTCCAAAAAAAAAAAAAATTTTTATAATGCAGTTTGGAATATTTGATGCCTTAGTGCACATTGGTGCTGGCTCTTTGTTGTTTCTTTGTTGAATTGGTCGGTGGTTGACCTCCACCTTGCTATGCACCCCAATTTGGGATGTATTCCATCTGTATAGATTTTGGCGTTTGGTGACTGTTCACATTGGGTCATCAGGCTTTGTCCACAGGCTATATATATACTTCATGCAGCATTTGCTTGGACCTGTCCCGCCCACAGCCATGACTCAGTCATGGGTACGGGACTGCAATAGACCAGGTGAGTGCTGCTGGGAGCAGTTCTGCTATTTATATGTGAGGCCGCATGGCACATTTTATAAAAATATTTTAGTGTAGGACTGCTTCAAATGAGATTTGCCGTGACGTGGCGAAGCAGCTCAAGAAATTGCAATTTTTTGCCAAAAATCTCCAAAAAAAAATATTTTTATAATGCAGTTTGGAATATTTGATGCCTTAGTGCACATTGGTGCTGGCTCTTTGTTGTTTCTAGGAGTCGCCATAAGTTGCCAAATCCGTCAGTGAAGGGGACGTCAATCCCCCAACAACCAAGTCCCGATTGAAGGCAACAGCCCAACCATTACAGTAGAGACACCGCCACCGCCAGGGCACCAGTTTCTAAGGGCCAGCGCCTGCGGGCAAAGAGTAGAGCTCCTCCGGTCCAGCTTGAAGCCGGGGAGTGGGTTACCGGTGGGAACCCATCGAGACCATCAACAACATTAGGTGCAGGAAAAGGGACATCACCGTCACCTACTGGGGAAAGCAAGTGCAGCCGTCCGTGGGAACCGTCTTTCCAGCCGTGTGTTTTACCGAGAACTGTGTCAACGTCTCAGGCTGAGTGAGTACCACAGTGCCGCAAGGCACAGCGCTGCCCCCGCGTCCCTGCGCCCACCAAGCCCTGCATCTCCCACCTCATCACTGGGCCCCGGGATCACCAACCCCTACCCACGGAGCTTCCCACCATCACTCCCGGGATCCCCACACCGAGCAGCGGTGGTGCTAACAAATCACCACAACCGTGGGTGGCATCACGGACAATAGACAATATCCCAACAACCCAATCCCCTTTCACTCACGGGCAAGGAGCGCCGCTCGAGAACCCCCGGGATCCGGCCCACCGCTCGAGCCACCACTGAGCAGCAGCAGCCGGACCCGAGCAGAGGGGTGAGCGCAGTGCTGACACCCTCCTCCCCGCCCGCGACATATACAGTGGAGCACACAGTGTATATAATGTAGGGGATTAGATACCCATCCTCTGTATACATACATATCCCGCAGAAGCTGTATACAGTGGAGCACACAGTGTATATAATGTAGGGGATTAGATACCCATCCTCTGTATACATATATATCCCGCAGGAGCTGTATACAGTGGAGCACACAGTGTATATAATGTAGGGGATTAGATACCCATCCTCTGTATACATATATATCCCGCAGGAGCTGTATATGTCGCGGGCGGGGAGGAGGGTGTCAGCACACTACGCTCGCCCCTTCTGCTCGGGTCCGGCGGCTGCTGCTCAGTGGTGGCTCGAGCGGTGAGCCGGATCCCGGGGGCTTCTCGAGCGGCACCCCTCGCCCGTGAGTGAAAGGGGTTTGTTGGGTGTGGGGATGATTATTGTCCGTGACGCCACCCACGGTTGTGGTGATTTCACCACCGCTGCTCAGTACAGGGGTCCCGGGGATGGTGATGCGGAGCAGCCAGGCGTTGTATTGCCCCTCCGTGGGTAGGGGTTGGTGATCCCGGGGCCCGGTGATGGTTTGGGAGGTGCAGGGCCTGGTGGGCGCAGGGACGCGGGGGCAGCGCTGTGCCTTGCGGCACTGTGGTACTCACTCAGCCTGAGACGTGGACACAGTTTTACGGTAAACCAAACGGCTGGATAGACGGTCCCACGGACGGCTGCACTTGCTCTCCCGGTATGTGACGGTGATGTCCCTCTTCCTTGCACCTTTGTGTACTTTTTGGTTGCGATGGGTCCCCACCGGTAACCCGCTCCCCGGCTTCAAGCTGGACCGGGGGAGCTCTACTCTTTGCCCGCAGGCGCTGGCCCTAAGAAACTGGTGCCTTGGCGGTGTCGGTGTTTCCTTTACACTGGCTGAGCTGTTGCCTTCAATCGGGACTTGGTTGTTGGGGGATCTACGTCCCCTTCACTGACGGATTCGGCAAATTATGGCGACTCCAAGCCTTGCCGGGGTCCGAGAGGCCCCTGCCCTGGTGCTGACTGTCCTTCGGAACACTGCTCCAGACCGCCGGGCACACAGCCTACGGGGTCCTTCCAGGAACTTCCAAACGGTCCCCCTCCAGACAGTCACCGCCGTTGCTGACCTTGCTGACCTGTCCTGCACACAGCTGGACTACTTCAGGCTTTTGCACGCTCTTTCTGTTCTGTCACCTCACTTGCTTTCCTCCTTTTCCACTTTTCTACTTTCACTACTTCCACTTAGCTGTTTACTCAAGCCCTGCCTGGGCTACGCTCCGCCTGGTTACTTCCCGCCTCCAGAGCTGTGAACTCCTCGGTGGGCGGAGCCAACCGCCTGGCCCACCCCCTGGTGTGCATCATCAGTCTCTGGAGGAAGGCAACAAGGATTTTTGGTTAGCTGAGATGTTCCTACCTGGGATGTAGGGTGTGGTGGTGTGTGACCTGTGTCCCCTGGCTTGCCCAGGGCGACACATTCCCCCTTAGCAAAATGCAGACCATCCGCGGGCTGCCGTCCAACACCGGTTTTATTTTTTTTTTCTGAAAAAGATAACATAGTAATGTAACACATTTACATTTTTAATAATAACTCTTCCCAAAACGGGAGGCACATTTCTTTTAACGTTGCATAACGGTTTATGGTTACGGTTTCCGCTCTCTCCCACCCAAGCAACCTGGCCCTGATGCTGCCCCTAAAGCCCAGGCAGCACCCCTTGACCCACAGTCCAGCACAAGTTACCCGAGCGGGATCTGTCCTTCCCTCCAGAGGGTAGCCACCGGTTCCTTTGGTGGCTGGGCCCCAGCCTGCTCTGCTGAGGGCCCTCCCTCCAACCTGCCTCTCCGGAGGCGGCATTGCGGAAAACGGTAACGGTAAACAACATATTTACAAGCCACTTAACGTTTGTGGTTGCCCTGCAAGTTCACGGGCTTGTCCATGGATAGTTCCCATGCAAAAACTTTTTAAACGGTCCCCACAGGGACAACGGTGCCGGCTCCAGCCGGTTGCAAATCACAAAGCAAATCAGATGAAACTTCGGTATCATCATTTTCTTATCATTCTTTCAAACTTTTGCAGAAATTTCAAACAACAAACAACCACTCTTTACCTTCCCTGACCCCTTTTATTTACAGAACGGTCTCCCTGTACCTAAGTGGGGGGCTACCTAGGTTGGAACGGGTGGACCTTCGGGGCCCGGTGTCAGTGGTGCTAGACAGTGGGGTAGAGGAAACAATCGGTTCCTCCTCCCTGCTATAGTGTGGAGCAGGCGGAGGTGTAGGGGAGCTGGGTACAGGTTCATCCCTGGGCACTGGCACTGGTTCTGGCTCACGGTTAACCGCTTCCACTACTTCTTCATCCACGGGTTGTGGGAACAGTATCACTGGAAGAATCACCGCGCCGTTCTGTGTAGGCCAGTTTGCTGGGAAGTCACCCATTACAGTGTGGATTACCTCTGCTGCCTTCTCCGCTGGTGGAGGAACCGGTACTTCGGCCTCTGCCTTCAACGCTGGGGGGCACCTTTTTAGATGGTCCCGGGAAACTGTGGCCAGGGTGCCCCCTTGGTCACGACTGATCTGGTAGGCCTTCCCATCTTCCCATTCTGTGGGTTGTATGACGTAAGGGACTTGCTCCCACTGATCATCCAGCTTGTGGGCCTTCCTCTTCCGTTTCAGCACCACATCTCCTGGCTGGAAAGGACCTGCGGACGCCTTCTGATTGAACCGGTGCTCCTGCTGTTCTCGACTTCGACTGAGGTTTTTCTCCACATACTCCTGGATTTGCCGGTATTGTGCTCTCCTCCGACTTTCCCACTCCGCCGTCGAAGGGAGTGCTTCTGGGGCCTCCAACCCCATCTCCAGATCCACTGGCAGACGGCCAGGCCGAGCCCTCATCAGATACGCTGGGGTGCACCTCGTCGAGCTAGAGGGGATATTATTGTACATGTCGACCAAGTCGGGTAACTTTTCCGGCCACAGGTTCCGTTCTTCCAGGGGTAGCGTCTTGAGAAGCCCCAGGACCAAGTGATTCATTTTCTCGCACATGCCGTTGGTTTGGGCGTGATACGGAGTGGTCCGGATTTTCTTGCAGCCGTACAACTGGCAGAATTCGTGGAACACCTCTGCTTCAAAGGCCGGGCCTTGGTCGGTCAGCACCTTTTCGGGGTACCCATGGGGTCGGCAAAAATAAGCCTGGAACGCTCGAGCAGCAGTTCGACCAGTCCGGTCCTTCACGGGGACTACCACCATAAATCTTGAGTAGTGGTCTACAATGGTCAATGCGTAGGTGTACCCACTTCGGCTAGGGGTGAGCTTGACATGGTCTAGGGCGACCAGCTCCAGCGGCTGATGGGTGACTATTGGATGTAAGGGTGCCCTCTGGCTAGTCTCGTCCTTTCTCCTCAGCGTACAAGGACCGCATTCTCGGCACCAGGCTTCCACCGATTCACGCATCCCACTCCAATAGAACCGCTCCCTCAACAGCATCTCCAGCTTCTTCCACCCAAAGTGGCCAGCACCATCATGGTATGCCCGCAGGACAGTAGCGACGTCAGCTTGAGGAATGACCAACTGGCATATTTTCTCATGGGTCTTCGGGTTGATCAGCTCACGGTACAGCCTCCCTTGGTGTAGGTAAAGCCGTTTCCGTTCTTTCCACAAGCGTTGGGCTTCGGCCGGAGCGGCAGGGTCTATTCCCGTAGCGCCTTGTTCCACCAGAGTCTTGACAAGGCGAACAGCCGGCGCTTGGTCCTGAGCTTCCTGCCACTCTTGACTGGGCCGTGGGTCCAGATCCACCCGTTGCTGATGTACCTGTACCCTCTCAGTAGACGGCTGGTGAAACGCAGGCAACTCGATCTCCTCGAGGTCGTCATCCTCGCACCCCTCTTCTGACAAATGGGGCATTCGGGAGAGTGCATCAGCATTTATGTTGACACGACCAGCTCGGTACTTTACGGTGAAATCATAGTTGGCTAGCCGGGCTACCCACCGCTGCTCCAGCGCGCCCAACTTGGCCGTGTTCAGGTGAGTCAGCGGATTGTTGTCCGTAAACGCGGTGAATGTTGCTGCCGCCAAGTAGTGGCGGAACCGCTCCGTGATAGCCCACACCAACGCCAATAGCTCGAGCTTGAAGGAGCTATAGTTCTCAGGGTTCCTTTCGGTCGGCCGGAGTTTTCGGCTAGCGTAGGCAATCACCTTCTCCTTACCATCCTGGACCTGGGATAGGACCGCTCCTAGCCCCACGTTACTGGCGTCCGTGTGGAGGATGAACGGGCGCCCATAATCAGGGTACGCCAGGACCTCTTCTCCGGTCAAGGCCGCCTTCAGCTGGCAAAAGGACTCCTCATGCTTGTCCTCCCACGACAGTGGGGCTCCAATGGGTCTGCCACCTTTGGTCTGTCCCACGAGGAGGTCTTGCATGGGGGCAGCCATCTTCGTGTACCCCTTTATAAAGCGCCGATAGTACCCCACCAGACCCAGAAACTGCCTTACTTCCCTCACTGTAGTTGGTCTCGGCCAGCTCTGGATGGCAGTAATCTTCTCAGGGTCGGGGGCGACACCATCCGCACTCACCACATGCCCTAGATACTGCACCCTGGGTTTCAGCAGGTGGCATTTAGAGGGCTTCAATTTCATCCCGTACTTGGCAAGGGACGCGAACACTTCGGCCAGGTGCTCCAGATGGGCCTCATACGTCTGGGAATAAACAATCACATCATCCAAGTACAGCAGGACGGTCTCGAAGTTTAAATGTCCCAGACAGCACTCCATCAGCCGTTGGAAGGTTCCGGGGGCGTTGCACAGCCCAAACGGCATGCTATTGAATTCGCAGAGCCCCATCGGGGTGGTGAAGGCGGTTTTCTCCGGTCCTCTGGGGCCACGGCCACTTGCCAGTATCCGCTGGTGAGGTCAAGGGTCGAGAAGTAGTTTGCAGTTCTCAGTGCAGCCAAAGACTCTTCAATACGAGGTAATGGATAGGCATCTTTATGGGTTATCTGGTTGATCTTCCGGTAGTCCACACACATCCGCATGGTACCATCCTTCTTCTTGACCAATACCAACGGGGCGGCCCAGGGACTACAGCTGTCCCGAATAACCCCTGCCTCCTTCATATTCCTCAACATATCTTTGGCACACTGGTAATGTGCAGGGGGAATAGGTCTATACCTCTCTTTGATAGGGGGGTGTTCACCGGTGGGAATGTGGTGTTGGACCCCCTTGATCTGCCCAAAGTCTAGGGGGTGCTTACTGAAAACCTGTTCGTACTCCTGCACCACCCTGTATACCCCTGCCCTGTGATGTGTAGGGGTATCATCAGTGCCTACATGTAGCTGTTGATGCCACTCCTTTGTTTCCCCTTGGGGTGGGGAAGTGCTGGTGGTAGGTGGGAGTGTGGATGGACTGGCTTCCTGGATAGTGTGAGGGTCCAGGGTAAGCAGCTTGGCAATGGTGGCATACCGGGGAAGCCTGACTTCTTCCTCTCCACAGTTCAGCACTCTCACAGGCACTCTCCCTTTCTTCACATCCACCACCCCTCGGGCGGCTATTACAGTGGGCCAGTGCTCGGAAGGCATGGGCTCCATCATCGCAGGGTAGTCACGCCCCTGAGGCCCTACTGCTGCCCTACACCAGATCATCATCTCACTCCTAGGGGGCACAGTCAATGGAGCAACATCCATCACTCTCAGTCCACCAATCTCCCCTCCTGTTGAGCTTACATGCTGGCGGTACATCAGGGCTCGGATCTCACGCTGCACAGCCCTCTGCCGGCTCCCTGCCGCTGTGGCGGCCAGCTGCTGTAATAGGGTTAACACATCAGCCATGCAGTGCTCCATCACATTGGTTCCCAGCACTATTTTCGGGTTATGATCACTGGGCTCGTTCATGATCACAATCATACCCTGGTGTTGTAGTTCAGCTTGCCCCACTGTCATAGCCACTTGTTTATACCCCACCTGGGTCAATGGAAGTCCATTAGCGGCAATCAACGTTATACTATTGTCTGGGGGCGCCAGCTCGTCTATGGCCCAATACCGCTGGTACAACGTGTATGGTATGGTAGTTACCTGTGATCCAGTGTCCAAGAGAGCCATCACTGGTATGCCGTCCACCGCCACGGGGATAATGGGGCGGGCCCCGATGTATCGGTCCCGCCAGTCCGGGGGGCCACGATGTTCTACTCCTGAGGATTGGCCCGGGGCCCCAGGGGTTGCTCGTTTAACGGGCACTGTCGGAAGTAATGACCCGGCTTACGGCACTTGTAGCAGATTGGGGGTCTGCTCCGCGGATTGTTAGCACTTCTCCGCTGCATCCAGGGAACATCCTCGGGACTGTCAGCAAGTTGTATCTGTGCTGGAGGCTGAGATCTGGTCAGAGGTTGGAGTGCAGCGAGGATCTTGGCAAGGTCTCCGTCCATGCGACAGACCTGGGCTGCCAGTTCTTCCACTGTGCTGCTCGGAGCTGCAGGTATTGGAGAGGTTGGTTTGGCTGAGGCCGCCACCACGGGAGCCGTCTCGACGGGCCACGGGGCGGGTTCCAGAACTTCGGCAGCTGGGGGCTGTAGTGCTTTAATGGCCCGCTCCTTTAACACAGCAAAGTCCACATCAGGGTGTTCCAGGGCCCACAGCCGGAGTTGTTTACGATCCTCAGGGGACCTCATCCCCTGCGCAAATTGCTCCACTAACATCTTGTTGCTATCCGCCTCATTAATAGGGTTCACCCGCTTCAGCGTGCGGAGGGCGGTCTGCAGTCGTAGAGCATAGTCCCGAATACTATCCCCAGCTCGTTGCCGGCACTGGTAAAACTGCATCCTCAGCTCCGCTTCAGTCCGGGTCTCAAAGGCAGTCTGTAGCTTCTCAAAGATGGTGGCTACAGAGAGCCGGTCCCCCTCGGCCCAGGTCTCCGCTTCCTGCTCCGCCGCACCGGTTAACTGGCCTAGCACTATCGCTGCACGTTGCTTATCAGTCAGGGGGTACAGCTCTAGCAACGGGTTAAGCTTTTTCCGGAAGGCCTGTAGGGCATCCGGTTTCCCGTCATACTGCGGTAGCCAGGCAGCTCCGGGCGCATAGCGCAAGGAGAACGGCATGACCTGAGCGAGCGCGGGGGCCGCGGCACCTCCCGCCGGTACGGCCGGGACCTGGGCAGGCCCATTCCCATCCGCGGGTGCCGCTGCGGCTGCGACCACCGCTCCTCCAGCGGCTCCGTTGTTGTTTCCGTCCCCCTTAGCTCTTTCCGGCCCCTCCTCTCTCGGGGCGGGGTTTTGGCCTTCGCGCCTCTACTGCTCGAGAAGACGCTCAAGCGGGAACTTTTCGCGCCAAAGATGGCGGCTTCTGAAATTTTTCTGCCGGATACCTCCGGCGGTAACAAGGCGCACCTCTACCAAACGGCAGAGCGGTAAGATCCTGTTCGTGACGCCAAGTTGTCGCGGGCGGGGAGGAGGGTGTCAGCACACTACGCTCGCCCCTTCTGCTCGGGTCCGGCGGCTGCTGCTCAGTGGTGGCTCGAGCGGTGAGCCGGATCCCGGGGGCTTCTCGAGCGGCACTCCTCGCCCGTGAGTGAAAGGGGTTTGTTGGGTGTGGGGATGATTATTGTCCGTGACGCCACCCACGGTTGTGGTGATTTCACCACCGCTGCTCAGTACAGGGGTCCCGGGGATGGTGATGCGGAGCAGCCAGGTGTTGTGTTGCCCCTCCGTGGGTAGGGGTTGGTGATCCCGGGGCCCGGTGATGGTTTGGGAGGTGCAGGGCCTGGTGGGCGCAGGGACGCGGGGGCAGCGCTGTGCCTTGCGGCACTGTGGTACTCACTCAGCCTGAGACGTGGACACAGTTTTACGGTAAACCAAACGGCTGGATAGACTGTCCCACGGACGGCTGCACTTGCTCTCCCGGTAGGTGACGGTGATGTCCCTCTTCCTTGCACCTTTGTGTACTTTTTGGTTGCGATGGGTCCCCACCGGTAACCCGCTCCCCGGCTTCAAGCTGGACCGGGGGAGCTCTACTCTTTGCCCGCAGGCGCTGGCCCTAAGAAACTGGTGCCTTGGCGGTGGCGGTGTTTCCTTTACACTGGCTGAGCTGTTGCCTTCAATCGGGACTTGGTTGTTGGGGGATCTACGTCCCCTTCACTGACGGATTCGGCAAATTATGGCGACTCCAAGCCTTGCCGGGGTCCGAGAGGCCCCTGCCCTGGTGCTGACTGTCCTTCGGAACACTGCTCCAGACCGCCGGGCACACAGCCTACGGGGTCCTTCCAGGAACTTCCAAACGGTCCCCCTCCAGACAGTCACCGCCGTTGCTGACCTTGCTGACCTGTCCTGCACACAGCTGGACTACTTCAGGCTTTTGCACGCTCTTTCTGTTCTGTCACCTCACTTGCTTTCCTCCTTTTCCACTTTTCTACTTTCACTACTTCCACTTAGCTGTTTACTCAAGCCCTGCCTGGGCTACTCTCCGCCTGGTTACTTCCCGCCTCCAGAGCTGTGAACTCCTCGGTGGGCGGAGCCAACCGCCTGGCCCACCCCCTGGTGTGCATCATCAGCCTCTGGAGGAAGGCAACAAGGATTTTTGGTTAGCTGAGATGTTCGTACCTGGGATGTAGGGTGTGGTGGTGTGTGACCTCTGTCCCCTGGCTTGCCCAGGGCGACACATATACAGTGGAGCACACAGTGTATTTAATGTAGGGGATTAGATACCCATCCTCTGTATACATACATATCCCGCAGGAGCTGTATACAGTGGAGCACACAGTGTATTTAATGTAGGGGATTAGATACCCATCCTCTGTATACATACATATCCCGCAGGAGCTGTATACAGTGGAGCACACAGTGTATATAATGTAGGGGATTAGATATCCATCCTCTGTATACATACATATCCCGCAGGAGCTGTATACAGTGGAGCACACAGTGTATATAATGTAGGGGATTAGATACCCATCCTCTGTATACATATATATCCCGCAGGAGCTGTATACAGTGGAGCACACAGTGTATATAATGTAGGGGATTAGATACCCATCCTCTGTATACATATATATCCCGCAGGAGCTGTATACAGTGGAGCACACAGTGTATATAATGTAGGGGATTAGATACCCATCCTCTGTATACATATATATCCCGCAGGAGCTGTATACAGTGGAGCACACAGTGTGTATAATGTAGGGGATTAGATACCCATCCTCTGTATACATATATATCCCGCAGGAGCTGTATACAGTGGAGCACACAGTGTATATAATGTAGGGGATTAGATACCCATCCTCTGTATACATATATATCCCGCAGGAGCTGTATACAGTGGAGCACACAGTGTATATAATGTAGGGGATTAGATACCCATCCTCTGTATACATATATATCCCGCAGGAGCTGTATACAGTGGAGCACACAGTGTATATAATGTAGGGGATTAGATACCCATCCTCTGTATACATATATATCCCGCAGGAGCTGTATACAGTGGAGCACACAGTGTGTATAATGTAGGGGATTAGATACCCATCCTCTGTATACATATATATCCCGCAGGAGCTGTATACAGTGGAGCACACAGTGTATATAATGTAGGGGATTAGATACCCATCCTCTGTATACATATATATCCCGCAGGAGCTGTATACAGTGGAGCACACAGTGTATATAATGTAGGGGATTAGATACCCATCCTCTGTATACATATATATCCCGCAGGAGCTGTATACAGTGGAGCACACAGTGTATATAATGTAGGGGATTAGATACCCATCCTCTGTATACATATATATCCCGCAGGAGCTGTATACAGTGGAGCACAAAGTGTATATAATGTAGGGGATTAGATACCCATCCTCTGTATACATATATATCCCGCAGGAGCTGTATACAGTGGAGCACACAGTGTGTATAATGTAGGGGATTAGATACCCATCCTCTGTATACATATATATCCCGCAGGAGCTGTATACAGTGGAGCACACAGTGTGTATAATGTAGGGGATTAGATACCCATCCTCTGTATACATATATATCCCGCAGGAGCTGTATACAGTGGAGCACACAGTGTATATAATGTAGGGGATTAGATACCCATCCTCTGTATACATATATATCCCGCAGGAGCTGTATACAGTGGAGCACACAGTGTATATAATGTAGGGGATTAGATACCCATCCTCTGTATACATATATATCCCGCAGGAGCTGTATACAGTGGAGCACACAGTGTATATAATGTAGGGGATTAGATACCCATCCTCTGTATACATATATATCCCGCAGGAGCTGTATACAGTGGAGCACACAGTGTATATAATGTAGGGGATTAGATACCCATCCTCTGTATACATATATATCCCGCAGGAGCTGTATACAGTGGAGCACACAGTGTATATAATGTAGGGGATTAGATACCCATCCTCTGTATACATATATATCCCGCAGGAGCTGTATACAGTGGAGCACACAGTGTATATAATGTAGGGGATTAGATACCCATCCTCTGTATACATATATATCCCGCAGGAGCTGTATACAGTGGAGCACACAGTGTGTATAATGTAGGGGATTAGATACCCATCCTCTGTATACATATATATCCCGCAGGAGCTGTATACAGTGGAGCACACAGTGTATATAATGTAGGGGATTAGATACCCATCCTCTGTATACATATATATCCCGCAGGAGCTGTATACAGTGGAGCACACAGTGTATATAATGTAGGGGATTAGATACCCATCCTCTGTATACATATATATCCCGCAGGAGCTGTATACAGTGGAGCACACAGTGTATATAATGTAGGGGATTAGATACCCATCCTCTGTATACATATATATCCCGCAGGAGCTGTATACAGTGGAGCACACAGTGTATATAATGTAGGGGATTAGATACCCATCCTCTGTATACATATATATCCCGCAGGAGCTGTATACAGTGGAGCACACAGTGTGTATAATGTAGGGGATTAGATACCCATCCTCTGTATACATATATATCCCGCAGGAGCTGTATACAGTGGAGCACACAGTGTGTATAATGTAGGGGATTAGATACCCATCCTCTGTATACATATATATCCCGCAGGAGCTGTATACAGTGGAGCACGCTGTATATATTGAGCAGCATCTCCTCAGCTCCACTGTACTGACATCTCCTGTGAAGACTGGGGAGTGGGGGCGGGGCTCTGGGAGGAGTGCGGCTCCTGCAGCCGGGGCTATGGCTTCACTCACATAGCGGGGACATAGCTGTTCCCCCATCTCCCTGCCTTCTCCTCACAAGCAGCAGCACGGCTCCACATGTGCTCCTACTGACTGAGGGGACGAACATCACCAGCCTCCAACATGTCAGTGCCACCACAGCGGCAAGTGCGGTGCTCAGTCCCCAGCCGGGCGCAGCAGCCGGGGCTCAGTGTCACTCTGAGGAGCTGAAGTGGACCAGGAGATCCCAGTGCCTGCAGGTAAAGGGGCATGTGCTGGCTCTGTACCCACCATAGCCTTTGTTCTACCCAGGCTGCGAGTACACAAAGAGTCCAATGCTCCATAGCCACCGTATACTGTATGGAGCACACAGATACAATGGACGGATACACAGAGATACACACATACTACACAGACACACACACACAAGTACACATACATACACACGCCATCATATAGAAGCACATTAGCACACCACACACAGTACTATACAGCGCATATGTATATATATATATATATATATATATATATATATATATATATATATATATATATATATATATGTATATACTGTATATACTGTATATACAGTATATAAAAGCCTGTGTACTATACAGCTCATCTCTGTACACTCCTATATACATATGCACACATATAAACCAATATACTATACAGCATATATATGTACACAAATATATACATGTACAGACATATGTAAACCTACTGAAACATATACATATACACACATAAACCTGTGTATTAAACAGCATGTAGCAGTACACACACACACACACACACACATACACTGACATATAAAACATGTACAATACTGCTCATATATGTGTATATATACACACATATAACCCTATGTACTATACAGTATATGGCTGTACACACACATATATATATATACAGTATATATCAATTTATAGAAACCTATGTAGTTTATTGCTCATGTATGTATATACATATATGCATAGACATATAAAACTATGTAATATGTAACATATCGCTGTAGAAACATATACAGAAAAATATATGTACTATACTGCTGATGAGTGCATATATACACATATATACACATAAAAAGCTTTGTAGTGTACATTTCATGTATGTATACATATTGATGTGCACACGTATATACAAACATATATATGTATACGGTACTTGCACACACATCTGTAGTTAGGCATTTTGTAGGATAATACATTGGGCTCATTGATAAAAAATACCTCCACAATGCCTTCCAAAACAATGGAGCAAAATTGTCTCTGTAGCATGATTGATGCATGGAAATGTCTCACAGTGTGTGCCATATGAGTCTCACATGAGAACACCGAGAATAAACATCTATTGAAAATACTTATTGTTCCCGATCTACGTGATAGACATGTACTTTCTTATACTGGGGAATGTTGAAGAATTTTTTTTGTGTATTTTACGCATCTTCTAAAGTTTTTTTATTAATGTCAGAACAAAATAAAGAAGATGTCTATATAATATCTAATATCTATCGAATCCATTATCTATTATCTAGCTATCTATCTATTTATCCCATATCTATCTATCTATCCATCCATCCCTGTATCCCTCTCTCTCTTTCTATCTATCTATCTATCTATCTATCTATCCCTCTATTATCTATCTATCATCTATCTATCTCTCTATCTATCTATCCATCTACCTATCCCTCTATCTCTCTATCTATCTATCCATCTACCTATCCCTCTATCTCTCTATCTATCTATCCATCTACCTATCCCTCTATCTATCTATCTATCCATCTACCTATCTATCTATCCCTGTATCCCTCTACCTATCTCTCTCTATTTATCCCTCTATTATCTCTCTCTATCTATCTCTCTATCTATCTCTCTCTCTATCTATCTACCTATCCATCTATCTATATCTATCCCTCTATTATCTCTCTATCTATCTATCTATCTATCTATCTATCTATCCCTCTATTATCTCTCTCTCTATCTATCTATCTATCCATCTATCTATCTATCTATCTATGTCTCTATCTGTCATCTTTCTCTATCCATTCATCCGTCCACTTCTACATGCTGTAGTCTGGATGATGCCATGTCTGACCAGGAGTTGCTACCGTGTGCAGCCGGGGCTGTGTCCACAGGAGGAGAGAGCAGGGATATTCAGGGATTCCTAGAAGGAGAGCTGCTGGTGAGCACTCTGAAGGACATGGAGCTGTCCTCTCTGCCTTGCCCTCTGTCTGTGCCATGATGCTGGTCATGGTGGTCACAACATCCTTTTCTTTATTACATTTTTTACATTCTGTCAATGGCTGACACTGGACAGTAGGGTCATAAGAGGAGGACTTAGCAAAAAGTGAAAGAGATGTTTAAAACAGCCTAAAATGTGGCACATTCCTATCATGGCACATACTGCATGATATATACTGCATGATATATACTGCATGATATATACTGCATGATATATACTGCATGATATATACTGCATGATATATACTGCATGATATATACTGCATGATATATACTGCATGATATATAGTGCATGATATATACTGCATGCTATATACATATACTACGTAATATATCTGATGCCATTAGTGTATTAAAA
Organism: Anomaloglossus baeobatrachus; assembly: GCF_048569485.1. Taxonomy (NCBI): domain Eukaryota; kingdom Metazoa; phylum Chordata; class Amphibia; order Anura; family Aromobatidae; genus Anomaloglossus; species Anomaloglossus baeobatrachus. The sequence goes on from NC_134354.1 coordinate 487,655,252, forward strand.
ATCACAGGAACACCACAGATGTGTTTCCTCTCAAATGATGCACAATCATAGTGATTTTGCAGAACCCATTGCCCATTGTTTAGTCTCTTTCCAGTACGTTATTAATAATGGCAGACATCTTTCATGTAAGTAGTGCGCGTCATATTGAAAAGTTGACACACAATTTGTTTGGGTGCGTTTTGAGGAAAATGTCAAATGACAAACCCGCGGCTACTGTATAACAAGTTGTGCTCTGATGAATGCTAATAAACAGTTCCATAATAAAACTATACAGTGTTAAGTTTAACTCTTTGAAGTATAATCAGACTTAAAAAAAATCCAAAAAACCCCAAGAACCGTTTGACACGTGGTAGAGAAAAGTTGGAGAAGTTTTGATCGGTGGGGGTCAGGGTGGTAAGGCCACTATTGGTGGCTACCACAAAAAAGCAGAAGTGTTCAGACTATAGATGGACTCCATAAATACTGTTTAGAGCTCGTCTTCAGTTTTGGAGGTGGCAGATCTTGGCAGTTCTTTTGCCCCTTTATGTTAGCAAGCGATTAAGGTCTTAGCCCCAGAACGTCCTAGGTCAAAACTTCGAACAATTCTAAACTTTTCTTAGAGGAAATCTGTCACCAAGGTTTTGCTACCCCATTTGAAAGAAGCATTATGTGGGGGCAGAGATCCTAATTCCAGTGATGTGTCTCTGTGCTGCCTATTGTGCTTTTTTTTTTTTTTATATATATATATATAAAATCCCTGTTTTATCTGCTGTAGATTTATCAGTTTTTTGGATGTTAAGCTCTCTATAACCCGACACACACCACTGATTGGCAGCCTACACTGTGCATAGGCAGAAAGCTGCCATTCTGTGGTGGGGGCGTAATTATACAGAGCTCATGAATATGGAGGACTACCTAGGAGCTGGTTTACTAGTCCTCTAATGATGATTTAATTCCGACAAAACAGTGATTTCTAATAGTTTCTAATTCTCATGGGTGGCACAGTGGCTCAGTGGTTAGCACTGCAGTCTTGCAGCGCTGGGGTCCTCGGTTCAAATCCCACCAAGGACAACATCTGTAAGGAGTTTGTATGTTCTCCCCATGTTTGCATGGGTTTCCTCCAGGTTCTCCAGTTTCCTCCCACAATTCAAAAATATGCTGGTAGGGACCTTAGATTGTGAGCCCCAATCAATGTTGCCAATGTATGTAAAGCGTTGTGGAATTAATAGCGCTATATAAATGAATAAATATTATTATATTATTATCAACGTTTCCAGTCCTAGCAGACTTATACACTCATTTCTGACATCTGACTTGTAGTGATCAGCTGATTACAGGGTTAACTTAAGGGTGCTTTACACGCAACAACATCGCTAACGAGATGTCGTTAGGGTCACGGAATTCGTAACGCACATCCGGCCTCGTTAGCGACTTTGTTGCTTGTGAAACGTGCTAACGATCAAAATTACTCACCTAATCATTGAGCGTTGACACGTCGTTCTAATCCCAAATAGCGTTGCTGTTGCAGGACGCAGGTTGTTCGTCGTTCTTCGGCAGCACACATCGCTACGTGTGACACCCCAGGAACGAGGAACAACACCTTACCTGCGTCCTTCGGCAACGAGGTGGGGGGTCACTTTCTTTCGGCTGCTCTCCGCCCCTCCGCTTCTATTGGACAGCTGCCGTGTGAAGTCGCTGTGACGCCGCACAAACCGCCCCCTTAGAAAGAAGGTGGTTTGCCGGCCACAGCGACGTCGCTAGGCAGGTAAGTCCGTGTGACGGGTTCTAGCGATGTTGTGCGCCACGGGCAGCGATTTGCCCGTGATGCACAACCGACGGGGGTGGGTACTTTCACATCGCTAGTGATGTCGCTGTGTGTAAAGCAGCCTTTAATTGTAAAATGTGCTTGTTCTACTAAGTCACCCCTTTTAATGTAAAGGTATATGCACAGAATAAGTAAAAAATGTCAAACCTTTGGGACCCACACTTACCTCCAGAAAAGTGGTCCTCAGACCCTTGTCTTGCCTCGTAGAGAGGCTGCCTCATCCAGGTGCACATTGACTGTAGCGTATGCATTGCTTGTGCGTGGCCTTCTCCATCCACTGCTAAGGCCGCATGCGCGATTAACGTTTCCATAACTCTGACAGCAGTGAATGAACATAGTCATCTCACCAGACCGGTTAGGGATTAGGAGACCCCTGTTTTTCACATAAGGGTGGGTCCAGAGGTAGCATTCAGACATATATAGTATATCCTAGGTGGGACTTCCCTTTTAAAGAGATTTTCTGGTCTGAAATGAAAAGTGTGCAGTCACATAGAGTATGTATATGAATTCAGAATTGAATGAAGTTATTTAAGACAAGTCGATTCATGAAAATCACACATATGCAATGCCGTGATCATCCACTCGATCGGCTCATACAAGGGAACCGTGACCGTATGCGTTTGATTCGGCGGCCTTCAATCACATAGAATAACTGCAGACTTTTCATTCCAAACCGGAGACCTCCTTTAATGGTTTTCACGGACTGTTAATGTAATGTGAATAGTTATTTAAAAAGCCTTTACAGTTTTATATGTAAATGTTGAACTATATAATCCTTACACTATTATCCTTACTTATGTGGCAAGCGTTACCTTTGATGTGCATTGTTAAATCTATGGTGAATGCGGAGGGGGATTGTATGACCCATCCATCACTTTCTTGGCACACATCTCTAATTACATACTAATCTGTAACCACTAGAACTTTGCTGCTGGAAAGATTTAGGTATCCTTCCTAGCAGTCTAGCATTGAAAAGCCTAATAGGCTACTTATAGCAATGCCTTCACGGGAGTAATATGATACTATCTACATCTTGTGAGTGTTCTGCTGTTACTGTAAGATTAGAATTGTTTTTCAGACTATAATTTTAGCTTAATTCATTTACTGATTTATAGGAAATGATTTCCTGTATATGTACTATAAAGATAAATTTACATAAGCGCATTACATACTGTTGTATGAATCTGAAGAATTTTGTCCATGGACGTCTGGTGAGGGCTAGTGGTCCATATTAAGGACATGTTTGACCCCATGTGTTGGTATGGCAATGTCAGGTGACCCCCAAATCTTATAACCCTCTTAACTATGCTCCCAGGAGTCCATGTACTGGGATGTATGACACACCATGGCCGTCACTGCTGGTACTGATCTGATAATGTTTCTTGTCCATGAATCTCTTATCCTTTCAAGATAGTTGAGAAGATTAGCGAAATTTGCATCAACTTTTGTGTTAACTGTACTGCTTTAGACTTACTATGTGTCTAAAGGTACCGTCACACATAACGAGATCGCTAGCAAGATCGCTGCTGAGTTTCTGTGACGCAGTAGCGATCCCGTTAGCGATCTTGTTGTGTGACACCTACCAGCGATCAGGCCCCTGCTGTGAGATCTCTAGTTGTTGCAGAATGGTCCAGGCCATTTTCTTCAAAGGCGATGTCATGCTGGGCAGGACACATCGCTGTGTTTGACACTGTGTGACAGGGTCACAGTGACTGCTGAGATCGTTATACAGGTCACTACTGCGACCTGTATTGTTCCTGCATCGTTGGTAAGATCTGACTGTGTGACATCTCACCTGCGACCTCCCAGCGACTTACCAGCGATCCCTATCAGGTCACATCGTTTTCGGGATCGCTGGTAAGTCGTTGTGTGTGACTGGGCCTTTAGGTAAAGTGAGGTGGAATATGTTGGACAACATAAAATGCAACATTGTGAGCCAAAATACTGGGACACATCATTGCACACCAGTGTTTAGTAACTAATAGGTGACGTGAAGCCAACTTATTATTATGGTATATATTATGCATTGCTTATATAGCTTCATCATATTTCTCAGAACTTTCCAGAGATTGTCATCACTGTCCCCATTGGGGATTACAATCTAAATTCCCTATCAGTATGTCATTAGAATGTGGGAGGAAACTGGAGAACCCGGAAGAAACCCATGAAGAACATACAAACTCCTTAAGGTTGTTGTTCTTGGAGGGATGTGAACCCAGGACCACAGCAATGTAAGCTGACAATCCTAACCACTGAGCCACTGTGATATAACGTTATACTGCACAGATTAATGATTCACTACTAGGGATGAGAGGACCCATGGAAGTTTGGTTCGGTGGGTTCAGCCGAACTTTAGATAAAGTTGGGACCCATACTGAACCCCAATGGATGTCACTAATTGGGCAGTTCTAGTCTCCCGTCCACTGTTCAATTAAACAGGGGTATTCCAAGTAGTGGACAGCCCCTTTAAGTTTACATTGATAAAAATGACACTTGTGTTTGTAAATGTGTCTGGGAACAATAATGGAATGTATTTAGCCTTCCGCGAGCTATCTTCTGCCCAGTGACCACCTTCCTTCCTCCTCCATGGGAATTCTGTCGTTGTGTGTAAATTCACACGGATCCGCACCATCTCTTTCCTCTTTGAATTTATCATTAAGGTTTTTTAGAGAAGTAATGTTATCATTGCTTGTGTTTTGTTGCTAAATACATGAATTCTTATTAATGTGGTAGTATTGCCATACACTATCCTGCTTATACATAAACATGGGCCATTTTATGACTGTTGTTATATCTGATAGAAATACTCTCACTGATATATGTGTGAAGTGTCTAAACAGAATAAATGGGGTCACGTCCTTTATGTCACACATGGCATGTGTAGACCTGAATGATTTTAGCTGTAGCTTGCTAATTATATTAATGGCCGTATATCTCTTTTGTTTTGTCCTACTAAATGTCACCTTTGAAGAACTAGAGATAAGAGGATAGAATTGGAAATAAAACATAATGGGACACTGGTTTTCTTGGAGATTGCTTGGTATAACAGATTACTAAACCGTAAGATATCGCCTCGTGCATATATATTGTGGAAACAACCTGTGTGATGGAGTGGCCTAGAATTTATTTAGCCTTCTATTGGTAATGAGGTTAATCAGAGGTATGGAAATCAAGACGGAAAATAGTATCTCATTCTAGATAGCCAGCTATAGCAGGTATCAGACAGGAGGGACGACCTAAATCTGGGTCAGAAAGGTGACAGTGGCTGAATTAGGCTGCTTTCACACATCCGTTTTTTGCTGAGCGGCACAATACGGCGCTTTGCAGAAAAAACGCGACTGTTTTTTTTTGCCGCCGGTTGTGTTTTTTCTGCATAGACTTGCATTAGCGTCGTATTGTGCCGCATGGCCTTGCGTTGCGTCCGTTTTTTGCCGGATGCAGCATATTTAGCCCATGCGGCGGCCGGATGGAACGTTGCCTGGCATGTTTTTTTGTGCGGCGAAAAAAACGCATAGCGCCGGATCCAGTGCGATGCGGCGCAATTTACAATGCAAGCCTATGGACGCCGGATGCGTTTTTTTGTACTACGCATGCTGAGTATCAAGCCGCGTCCATCAAAAAACGGACGGGCCGCATGGAAAAACCTATGCAACGGATCCGTTTTTTTGCCGAATCCGTTGCATATGTTTTTGAGCCGGATTGAGCCGCACTGCAAAAACCGGATGTGTGAAAGCAGCCTTACCAATCACCTCAACAAGGCTACATTGTGACTAGCAAAAACTGGAGAGTACAGTCATCTTTTCATTTTGCTGCAGTTCATGTGCTGCTAAATGTCACCATGTAACCCCAGCCTTGCATATTACACTGCTAAGGCTATGTTCACATGTTGCGGTTTTTTTCATTGGTTTTATACAAACGAAAGCTGCTTTTTACAGTAAATACTATATAAATACTATGAAATTCCAGATATCTCATACACTCAGACACACACACACACACTTGTGGGGGTTTTTTTCAGACTGAAATGGCAAAATGCTACATTTTTCCTGTGTTTTTGAAAGAAGCAGCATGTCGGTTCTTTCAGCGTTTTTGCTGCTTTTTTCACCGTTGGAAGCAATGAGAGTGACAAAATGCTGCTGCGTCTGTTTGCTGCTTTGGTGGTGAAGAATTGTAGACAAATGAAACACCAGAAACGCAGCTAAAAACTCAGCCAAAAATGCAGCATATCCTGCTTTTTGGAAGAAGCTCTTTTAATGCAAAGAGAGCAGATTTTGCTGCAAAGAAGAAAGCTGCAAAAAAGTAACGTGTGAACATAGCCTAAGAGTACATTAAAGGGAACCTGTCAGGTCCAATATGCACCCAGAAGCACGAGCAGTTCTGTGTGTATATTCCTAATCCCTGCCTAACCGTCCCTGTATACACTAGCATAGATAAAAAGATCTTTAGAAAAAGTACTTCTAAAGATCTTATATCGTATGCTAATGAGCGAGGGGACTAGTTCCCTGGGTGTTGGTTCCCCTGGCTAGTCGCCTCCATTAGCATGTTATTGTGGCCCTGTGGGCGTGCTATCATGCTAATGAATGTGCAGTGTCAGAGGATGATCTCTCACCTCTCTGCTGCTATCACATCTGATGCTGAATTTCTGCTCAATGCGCATGATCCCGGAGGTTCGGTCATGCGCAGTACTTCAGTTTGAAGCCAGGACGCGTACACCCGGCTTCATAGCACGCATGACCCAAACTTCGGGGTCATGTGCACTGAGCCAAAATCCAGCGTCGGACGCGATAACAGACAAGAGGTGAGTGAGATCATCCTGTGACGCTGCGTATTCATTAGCATGATAGCACATCCACAGGGGCGTACTAACATGCTAATGGAGCCGACTAGCCAGGGGAATTAACGCCCAGGGGAGTAGTGCCCGCGCTCAATAGTATACAGTAAAAGATCTTTGGAAATACGTTTTCTAAAGATCCCTTTATCTATTCTTCTGTATACAGGGACAGTTAGGGGTGCTTCACACATAGCGACAGCGACAACGACGTCGCTGTTACGTCACCATTTTCTGTGACGTAACAGCGACCTGGTAAGTCGCTGTTATGATCGCTGCTTAGCTGTCAAACACAGCGACGCAGCAGCGATCATAACATCGCTACATGTGCAGAGAGCAGGGAGCCGCGCACACTGCTGAGCACTGGCTCCTTACTCTCCTAGCTACAGTACACATCGGGTTAATTAACCCGATGTATACTGCAGCTACATGTGCAGAGAGCAGGGAGCCGCGCACACTGCTTAGCGCTGGCTCCTTGCTCTCCTAGCTACAGTACACATCGGGTTAATTAACCCGATGTGTACTGCAGCTACATGTGCAGAGAGCTGGCAGCACAGGCAGCGTGAGAGCTGCGGAGGCTGGTAACTAAGGTAAATGGTGGTTACCCGATGTTTACCCTGGTTACAGCTTACCACAGCTGCCAGATGCCGGCTCCTGCTCTCTGCTCGCTTCATTTCGTCGCTCTCTCGCTGTCACACACAGTGATCTGTGTGTCACAGCGGGAGAGCGCCTTTGAAGAAAACGAACCAGGGCTGTGTGTAACGAGCAGCGATCTCACAGCAGGGGCCAGATCGCTGCTCAGTGTCACACACAGCGAGATCGAAAATGAGGTCACTGTTGCGTCACCAAAACCGTGCCGTAGCAGCGATTTCGGTAGCGATCTCGCTATGTGTGAAGCACCCCTTAGGCAGGGATTAGTAATATGCACCCAAAACTGCTCGTGGCTCTGGGTGCATATTGCACCTGACAGGTTCCCTGGATGCAGCATGTTTTTGCTGTGTCCAAATTGCAGCGTTTTACAGTACAAGCAAAGTGGATGGGATTAATAGAAATCTCATGCCCACTTTGCTTCTTTTTTATGCTGCGTAATCTCACCTGTAGTGCATTTTCCAAGCTGCAGCATGTCAATTTTTCTTGCGAGAATGCTCAGTTTTTTGTGTGGATTTACTCCTTAGACTTGTATTAAATGAAGAAAATCCACCAGTAAAGGAAATGGCGGAAATGAACCAAAAACGCATGTAGTGCGCATCTAATAATGTCAGTACCAAGAAGTTTCTAAAAGAAAACAGCTTTATTTAAAGGATGATACACCAAACAGAGAAAAAAAAACAGCATCTAAAACACGATAAAAATGTAGTCAAAAATGCAATAAAAACACAGCATCAAAAACGCAATAAAAAAGAAGCATCAAAAATGCAATAAAAACACAGCATCAAAAAAGCAATAAACATGTAGAGTCAAAAAAGCAATAAAAACGCTGAGTCAAAAACGCGATAAAAACATTGCATCAAAAACATACACAAAAACACAGTGAAAAGAAAAACTGAAGTAAACTAAGGTACGAAGATGGTGCAGGAATTCTGCAGCGTCAAAAACGCAACTGATCCTGATTGTAGGAACGTAGTCTAAGGGCTCATGCGCACGTTGCCGAATTTCAGGCATTTACACTGCGTATAGCACTGCAGCGTAAATGCATGCGTCCTGCGTTCCCTGCACAATCTATGAATGTGCATAAGACGTGCGCATGTTGCTTTTATGAACGCAGCGATTTGGGTGCTAAAATTTTGACCCAAATCCATGCGTTCATAAAAGCAGCCTGTCAATTATTTGTGCGTTCTGGATGCAGCTCCCACTCTGTGTATGGTGGGGGCAGCAGACATAGCGCATGAAATCTGCTTTTTTTTTTAACACAAATACTGCATTCCTTCTGCAGCGATTTGAAGCGCACGTGTGCTGTCAAATCGCTGCAGAATAATCAAGTTACTTGCGCATGAGCCCTAAAAGCCACTTTAGGCCTCTGCCACACTCACGTGAAATTCACGCACGTGCCGAGAGACACGTATTTTCCCTGCGTGTTGCGTGCAGGTAAGTACGTGTCTCTGGTACGTGCGTGACACGTGTGTTCTACGTGTGCTATCCGCGATAGCACACGTAGAACCGGTAATTATTATACTCACCTGGTCCTTCCTGATGTCCGCGCTGCTGTCCGTGGTGCTGATCCTCGGTCTCCAGCCCTCCCGTCTCCCCGCTGCTGCTGCTGCCAGGCAGTGAAGTGAATATTCTATGAGATTAATGAGCGGCGGTCGGCAGCAAGAGGCAGCAGCGGCAGAGACAGGAGGGCTGGAGAAGGTGAGTTAATGTTTTGTTTTTTTTTCAATGACATGTGTGTTTTCTCCGGCGCGTGTCAGACGGGACCGCATCCACACTACACCCGTGTGGTGCGGGTGCGGGCCGTGTGACACCCGTGCTGCCGGTGAAAAAACGGACATGTCAGCGCTTTCAAAAACGCACACACGTACAAACGCACACGGACACACGTTCCGTGTGGTTTTACGTGTGTGTGCCTGCTACAATAGGGTAGCATTGGTTAAAGTGTCTCCGTGCCGCCGGTACGTGTAAAAAATGACAAACACGTGCCGGAGGCACGGATGTGTGGCGCAGGCCTTACACACAGAGATAAATCTTTGGCAGATCTGTGGTTGCAGTGAAATCATGGACATATTGTTCCATTTGTACACAGCCACAAACCTGGCACTGATTGTCCACAATTTCACTGCAACCACAGATCTGCCGCAGATTTATCTGTGTGTGTAAAGTGGCCTTTAGGGTACATGCACATATGCAGGAAATCTGCAGCAAAATCTAGAGACAAAATCCACACAGATTTTCCCTTATTGGTGCAAAAAATGAAATCAACAGTGAAAAGCCACAAAATAAATTGTGATATTGTAAGTTTCAAATCCGCTGCATTGGTTGGACTACAGCGCAGATTTTTACACTTGGATGAGATTTCTCAGGATTTTACCAACAATGCTGGTGTTACGCTGCAGATTTACCACTAAAAATGTGCATTGTGATATTCCAGCTATGCTGGATTATCTTCATCCCTACGGAAAATCACAGGTGACATTACATCTGTACAGGGTGCACTCCTGGGCCCTTCATTCATTATTTTTTACTGCTGTTGAGTTGGCAATGCAATTACAGTAAATTCATATTGAACTTTATAACATTACGAATAGCACAGCTCTTGGCAAGGTTAAGTTCATGTGACATTTATGAAAAGTCCTGTTAGTTCTGTTTGCTAATAAAAATGTAAATGTCTCTGGAGACATGGGACATAATATAGTCCACATAAGAGAAGCTATTTCTCTGGATTTCCCGTCAATTGGGCAATCAGTGGAACACGATAGTCCGGCTGGCTGCCTGCCTTACATAGCTGATAGTGGACCGTTTACAACTGTACAACAAATGGAGATAAGATACACTAGTTTGCTCCTGTTTGGACAAAATAGATGTAATTTTATTTTATTTTTATTAAAAAGTTTTGCTTAGAAGTACAAAGATGATCCATTTATGTATACTGGATGCTGTAAAGCCATCTTTTTTAAATGTTCTATGTTGGATGGTACAAACAGGATGACAGTGAAACTCCAACTTCAAGACCGATTTAAAGGGAACCTGTCACTAGTTTTGGGGCCTATAAGCTGCGGCCACCACCAGGGGGTCTTATATACAACATTCTAACATGCTGTATATAAGAGCCCAGGCCGCTGTGTAGAAAGTAAAAATCACTTGATAATACTCACCTAAACGGTCGGTGCGGACTGACTGGTCAGATGGACGTCTTCGTTTTCCGGTGCCGGCGCCTCCTCTTTTGGCCATCTTTGTTGTCATTTTTCTGAAGCCGGGGTGCATGATGCATCTTACATCATCTAAACTGATTTTATTTCAAAGCGTTTTAGGAGTCTGAGCCCCCTTCTTCAGGAAAGGAATCACTGATGCACATCAAGACATTTTTTTTCTAATCAGTAAGTCATTAGCAGTTACAAAGTCAACAGAGCAGAGGGGAAACGGAAGAGCTGCTTTGTTGATGAGAGGTGAAACGAAGCAGGGGAATTGCTGGCAGAGATTGTTCACGTGCATAACAGGCTGGTAGTGAGCAACTACCTGCTTATTCATTCTTAGCCTAATAAGTCCTAGACATCCCCTTTAAGTGCAGCTTGTTAAGTGCACAAAAAAAAAAATGCCAGATATGTAATCTCAAGTGAAGTCCCTTTAGCCCTTTAAGGACAGGGCCTAGTTTGACATTTATATCCACACCTTTTTTTTTCCTCCTCACAGTATACGTATAATAAATGTTCAAGTATAATAAAAATGCCAATAACAAATATAATAACTACCAAAATCTTCCAGGTTTAAACCTAGATATTATTAGGCAAAGTTGTTTTACACTAAACCTTTGTAGCTTTATCGTAACCTATTACAAGCCTAAATAAACGTGTTAGTGAATTTCTGCTGATCATGGCGGTAAATGATTTCTATACGGTGGCTCAGTGGTTAGCACTGCAGCCTTGCAGAGCTGGGGTCCTGGGTTCAAATCCCACCAAGAACACCATCTGCAAGTCGTTTGTATATTCTCCCTGTGTTTGCGTGGCTTTCCTCTGGGTTCTCCGGTTTCCTCCCACACTCCAAAGACATACAGATAGGGACTCTAGATTGTGAGCCCCAATGGGGACAGTGTTGCCAATGTATGTACAGCGCTGTGGATTTAATAGTGCTATATAAATTAATAAAATTATTATTATTATTATTAAAGGGACTGTCCACCACGTCCACATCGCTCCTGTTACGATGCATTCCCAGTTCCCATTTTGAGCGTTCTGTAAAGAAAAAAAAGATCCCTCACCAGACAACCCCTTAACGCATAGTCTTTGTAACAATCTGTTCTTCAGCCGTAGTCGCAGATGTAATCCTAGGCAATCTGGAAGCAGTTATTGTCCAAATACTTATAACTGAATAGAATAACTGAAGTGAGCACTAATATATATATATTATGAGTGCAAGCCAAAAAAATACATACCATATAAGGATAAGGCTGCACATCAAACTTTGATAATGGTATAATGCCTCAAGCATATGGAAAAATATTGGAATATACAATAAAAAATGCTACTTGCTAATTTGAACATGTGAATAATGAATTGCATACCTGCCATGAATATTAGGAAAAAGGAGATATTTAGCAATCGCATTGATCAATGTAACTGAGCCCCAAGACCTCGTCAAGGTATATCTCTATATTGGGGTCCCTAGCTCTGTGACCCTAACTGTGTGTCATCTCATTGCAATTAAAAACTGCTGTGGGTGGAGAGGGGTAACTAAGGACTTTCTTATATAGGAGATGGAAAAAACATGGCCGAAAGGGGCGGAGCTGTGTTCACATTCAGAAAAAAACTACATATAACTGAATAGGATAACTGAAGTGAGCACTAATATATATATATTATGAGTGCAAGCCATCTCCTATATAAGAAAGTCCTTAGTTACCCCTCTCCACCCACAGCAGTTTTTAATTGCAATGAGATGACACACAGTTAGGGTCACAGAGCTAGGGACCCAATATAGAGATATACCTTGACGAGGTCTTGGGGCTCAGTTACATTGATCAATGCGATTGCTAAATATCTCCTTTTTCCTAATATTCATGGCAGGTATGCAATTCATTATTCACATGTTCAAATTAGCAAGTAGCAGTTTTCATTGTATATTCCAATATTTTTCCATATGCTTGAGGCATTATACCATTATCTAAGTTTATTGTCCAAATACTGACTTGTGATCACACTTTGTACATCTGTTGCTTCTACTTATAAAATAGGGATTACTGCTTTGTAGACACTTTTTTCCTGATTATACCAGCGGTCACACATGGCATTTATTTGTATGGTGCCCTGGCATCTGTGACGACTAGTAATAGCTGGCCACTTGTTATGTGATAAACCTGTGACTTCTGGAAACAAACTGTAAATTCTTAGAATCCTGTATCTTAAGTTTGCTGTAAAGTGGAGAGCAATCTGTTACTCCCCAATAGGTAGAGGATTACCATATTATCTACTAGGATTATTGACAAAAAGCCTCTGCCCCTCCATCCGGCTTTAACCCTAACATTCGCAGTCCCAGAGCACATTTGTACTGTATAGGATACTCCATAACCCTCCTGTTTTAGGTTGAGCATTCCTTTAAAAGGCTTTGAAAGTTCTAGGAAATGGAGCAACATATAAGTAAAGGTGAAATCATTATAATGTGTCACTATCGACAATGAAACACTAGCAGGAGGCATCATTCATTTCATAGCTGCTGACTCTATTTTAGAGCAGTAATAAAAACTTACAGCGCGTGTAAGTGGAAAATAGCAGTGCATTATTTTATTAACTTTATTTGCAATGCATCTGTTTATAATAGTGACCATGATCATAGTAGAAAATCTATTACACTGCAATGGGTTTTCTCTTTCTCCCCCAGATTGTATAATTTACTTTTCTTCCTAAATACACAATATACCTTGTGATTCATGTTTTACTATATTATATTCAGAGGAAAGTGAAGATGTAAATATTGTTACCAGTCCTATATAACATACTAGACTTTCCCATAATTGTAATTGCGCTGTGGTTTTCGTGTCTGCTTCTTGTACTTAATGGAATGGTAGAATCAATAGAGCTTCCTCAGTATCATAGGATATGCCTCATTGTGGATCAAAGGGGGCTAGCGTGCCATGGTGAGGCATAATGATTGTAGACATGTACATAGAGCAATAACTGGAAGTGTTGATACCATCCGCTTCCTCAAATTGAATCATTACCTCGAAATGTATCTGAAATGCTATGTAAGAAAGTAAACCTTATTTCAATATTACAGGAATTATGTGTAGTCATAAAGAAAGATAGATATATCTTATTTTCAAGATGACAAGCAATTTTTCGGTAAAGATGAAGACATACAGTATTAATGTATCTTGGGCAGATAGTGAGCATCACCACCTTCAGTAATTATTTGCCTACACATGGAACATATCTGTCACCTGACTTTAGCAGCGCAAATAACAGTGTCATCTCATAGGTCACCTTCCAGGATATGCGTGCTGGAATTACCTGTTGCCGGTGGCCTCCCTCTCAATAAGGGTTGTTTTTTGCAGTCATGATCAAAATACTTTACATTGTAGAAGTCAGATCTCAAAAAGTTCAAAGCAGCATATATCTAGGTGTATTGGTTATGTGCTCCCATCTAAATCTATGGATATACTGAAAAGCAATTATCAGTGGGGAAAATCATACAGTCTAAAGGCTACTTTCACACATCCGGTTCGAGCAGTGCGGCTCAATCCGGCTGTGAAACCTATGCAACGGATGCGGCGAAAACACCGCATCCTTTGCATACATTTTTACATGCGTCCAGTCCGTTTTTTTCCGGTTGCGGCACGCTACTGAGCTTGCGAAGTGGAAGAAACCGCATGCGGCGGCCGGATGCGTTTTTTTCCGCATCGCGCCGCATCCAGCGTCCATAGGCATGCATTGAAAAATGCGCCGATGCGGCGCGATGCGTTTTTTTTTGCCGGAGCAAAAAACGTTGCAGGCAACGTTCCATCTGGCCGTGGCATCGGCTAAATCTGCCGCATGCGGCAAAAACCGGACCGAACGCAAGCCCATGCGGCACAATACGGCACTAATGTAAGTCTATGCAAAAAAACCCGCAACCGGCGGAAAAAAAAACGGTTGCGTTTTTTCTGCAGAGCGCTATATTGTGCCGCAGAGCAAAAACCGGATGTGTGAAAGTAGCCTTAGTGCTGTGGTGGACGTGACCCTTACTTTTAAACAGTTGTCCACTACTCAGACAACCCTTTCTCAATCAGCATGTTTGCCTCTATTAAAATATCAACACTTATACACTCCTCCGATGCTGGAGCCATTCCAGCAGTGTTGGCAGGCGATCTCCTGGGGCTCACGTGATGTTGTTATGTCATGCGAGCACTGTGCCTGGTCAGCGCTAGCTTCACTTTCTCCATGTTCGGACGAATTGAACATCAAGAGAAACTTAGAGCTGCTGTCATGGGGTGTTTGGCATTGCACTCGCTGGGTGTCATGGCGGCGTCAGACTCTGTTCACACTGCAGAATCCAACAGTCTGGGTTCCTGGAGTTGCACAGCCTGTCATGGGCGTCAGCTGGTTCTGGCTTCAGTGCTAACTAGTACAGCAGGAGTTTATTCCTACTGGCTTGTGATCATCTGCTGAAAGCTCAGGCTGCTGATTCTCAGCCACCTTCACCCTTTATAAGGGTCTGGATTCTGGGGCTGAGTGCTGGATATAGCTTCTGCTATTTTGGTTCCTGTGGTTATCAAGTTCTATGGTGATGCGTGTTGCGGTTCTGCAGGGTGTGTAAGTTTTCCAGTTGTGCATCTATTTTTTACTCCTTTTGCGTTACTCCCCAATACACATACTGTTACTCCTTTGTGTGCAGTGTGCATGAGTCTTCGTTTACCCTTGTCTGTGCCTATTTGTGGGGTTTTCGTTACTGGGCTTCCAGCCCACTCCCTGGGTGGGGAGGAGTAGTATCAGGGCTCGGACAGGAGACAGGGGGCATGAACCTGGATACCATCGAGCCTACCTTCGAGATAAGGGACAGTGTAGGAGCCCCATCTTAGGGTCAGCCTATTAGCTCCTTTTCCATCGGTACATACCCCATGACAGCTGCAGCTGGACCCTCACTACCCCAATGCACGTTTCGCATGTATAGCTTCTAGGGCAGACCTGGGCAAGGGGCGGCCCGCGGGCCACATCCGGCCCGCCTACTCTCTGTGACCGGCCCGCCTGTCTTCAGCCGGTGCAGTGGAGCCGGGCTGCAGCGTGCCGAGCAGGGAGAGATCCTGTGCAGGTCCGCACAGTAAGTGCAGGCAGCGGAACGCAGGAGTCTTTCCTCTGTTCCCTGCCGGCACTAATTGTCAGTGACACACGCGTGCGCTCTGACGTTGTCAGTACTGCACTGCGTATGTCATTTCAAAATTTCCTGCCCGGCAGAAGAAGAAGCAGAACAGCAGACGGAATAATTCATCTTGCAGGACCTGCGATGATGTCACGCCCATGTGACTGTGTGGGAGGAGACACAGGATGCCGGGCAGAAAGCAAAGATACTGAATCCTGAAGGAGATGTGGACACATGATGACTGGTAATAAGAAAAGAGGGGACATGAGGGGGAGGGGGGCTGCAGGGTGAGTGCATATGAGGGAAGATGGAGTTGCAGGGTGAGTGCATATGAGGGAAGATGGAGTTGCAGGGTGAGTGCATATGAGGGAAGATGGAGTTGCAGGGTGAGTGCATATGAGGGAAGATGGATTTGCAGGGTGAGTGGCATATGAGGGAAGATGGAGCTGCAGGGTGAGTGGCATATGAGGGAAGATGGAGCTGCAGGGTGAGTGGCATATGTGGGAAGATGAAGCTGCAGGGTGAGTGCATATGAGGGAAGATAGAGCTGCAGGGTGAGTGCATATGTGGGAAGATGGAGTTGCAGGGTGAGTGCATATGTGGGAAGATAGAGCTGCAGGGTGAGTGCATATGTGGGAAGATAGAGCTGCAGGGTGAGTGCATATGTGGGAAGATAGAGCTGCAGGGTGAGTGCATATGTGGGAAGATGGAGTTGCAGGGTGAGTGCATATGTGGGAAGATAGAGCTGCAGGGTGAGTGCATATGTGGGAAGATAGAGCTGCAGGGTGAGTGCATATGTGGGAAGATAGAGCTGCAGGGTGAGTGCATATGTGGGAAGATGGAGCTGCAGGGTGAGTGGCATATGAGGGAAGATGGAGCTGCAGGGTGAGTGCGTATGAGGGAAGATAGAGCTGCAGGGTGAGTGCATATGTGGGAAGATGGAGTTGCAGGGTGAGTGCATATGTGGGAAGATGGAGTTGCAGGGTGAGTGCATATGTGGGAAGATGGAGTTGCAGGGTGAGTGCATATGAGGGAAGATGGAGTTGCAGGGTGAGTGGCATATGAGGGAAGATGGAGTTGCAGGGTGAGTGGCATATGAGGGAAGATGGAGTTGCAGGGTGAGTGGCATATGAGGGAAGATGGAGTTGCAGGGTGAGTGGCATATGAGGGAAGATGGAGTTGCAGGGTGAGTGGCATATGAGGGAAGATGGAGTTGCAGGGTGAGTGGCATATGAGGGAAGATGGAGTTGCAGGGTGAGTGGCATATGAGGGAAGATGGAGTTGCAGGGTGAGTGGCATATGAGGGAAGATGGAGTTGCAGGGTGAGTGGCATATGAGGAAAGATGGAGTTGCAGGGTGAGTGGCATATGAGGGAAGATGGAGTTGCAGGGTGAGTGGCATATGAGGGAAGATGGAGTTGCAGGGTGAGTGGCATATGAGGAAAGATGGAGTTGCAGGGTGAGTGGCATATGAGGGAAGATGGAGTTGCAGGGTGAGTGGCATATGAGGGAAGATGGAGTTGTAGGGTGAGTGGCATATGTGGGAAGATGGAGTTGCAGGGTGAGTGGCATATGAGGGAAGATGGAGTTGCAGGGTGAGTGCATATGAGGGAAGATGGAGCTGCAGGGTGAGTGGCATATGTGGGAAGATGGAGTTGCAGGGTGAGTGGCATATGAGGGAAGATGGAGTTGCAGGGTGAGTGCATATGAGGGAAGATGGAGTTGCAGGGTGAGTGGCATATGTGGGAAGATGGAGTTGCAGGGTGAGTGGCATATGAGGGCTGCAGACTGACAGAAGGATGTGAAGGGGTGCAGAGTGTTTGAGAGGGGTAAGTTGGGGTACAGGCAGGGTGAGATATGTGGGCAGGGTGTGTGACATATGGGGGTGTAGTGTGTGATCTGGGGGGTGCAGGCTGTATGGGGAGCAGGGTGTGTGAGATATGGGGGTGCAGGTTGTATGGGGAGCAGGGTGTGTGACATATGGGGGTGTAGTGTGTGTGATATGGGGGTGCAGGCTGTATGGGGAGCAGGGTGTTTGACATATGGGGGTGTAGTGTGTGTGATATGGGGGTGCAGGCTGTATGGGGAGCAGGGTGTGTGACATATGGGGGTGTAGTGTGTGTGATATGGGGGTGCAGGCTGTATGGGGTGTAGTGTGTGTGATATGGGGGTGCAGGCTGTATGGGGAGCAGGGTGTGTGACATATGGGGGTGTAGTATATTACAGGTGTAGTATATAGGGGTGTAGTAATGTAGTATATTACAGGTGTGCTATATGGAGGTGTAGTATATTACAGGTGTGCTATATAGGGGTGTAGTGATGTAGTATATTACAGGTGTGCTATATAGGGGTGTAGTGATGTAGTATATTACAGGTGTACTATATGGAGGTGTAGTATATTACAGGTGTGCTATATAGGGGTGTAGTGATGTAGTATATTACAGGTGTGCTATATAGGGGTGTAGTGATGTAGTATATTACAGGTGTGCTATATAGGGGTGTAGTGATGTAGTATATTACAGGTGTGCTATATGGAGGTGTAGTATATTACAGGTGTGCTATATAGGGGTGTAGTGATGTAGTATATTACAGGTGTGCTATATAGGGGTGTAGTGATGTAGTATATTACAGGTGTGCTATATAGGGGTGTAGTGATGTAGTATATTACAGGTGTGCTATATGGAGGTGTAGTACATTACAGGTGTGCTATATGGAGGTGTAGTATATTACAGGTGTGCTATATGGAGGTGTAGTATATTACAGGTGTGCTATATTTGGGTTGTAGTATATGACAGGTGTGCTATATGGAGGTGTAGTATATTACAGGTGTAGTATATGGGGTGTAGTGATGTATATTACAGGTGTATATAGGGGTGTAGTGATGTAGTATATTACAGGTGTACTATATGGAGTTGGAGTATATTACAGGTGTACTATATGGAGGTGTAGTATATTACAGGTGTACTATATGGGGGTGTACTATATTACAGGTGTAGTATATGGTGTGTAGTGATGTAGTATATTACAGGTGTACTATATGGAGTTGTAGTATATTACAGGTGTACTATATGGAGGTGTAGTATATTACAGGTGTACTATATGGGGGTGTACTATATTACAGGTGTAGTATATGGGGTGTAGTGATATAGTATATTACAGGTGTACTATATGGAGTTGTAGTATATTGCAGGTGTACTATATGGAGGTGTAGTATATTACAGGTGTACTATATGGGGGTGTACTATATTACAGGTGTAGTATATGGGGTGTAGTGATGTAGTATATTACAGGTGTGCTATATGGAGGTGTAGTATATTACAGGTGTGCTATATGGAGGTGTAGTATATTACAGGTGTGCTATATGGAGGTGTAGTATATTGCAGGTGTACTATATGGAGGTGTACTATATTACAGGTGTAGTATATGGGGTGTAGTGATGTAGTATATTACAGGTGTAGTATATAGGGGTGTAATGATGTAGTATATCGGAGGTGTATTATATAATGGTGTAGTATAATACATGTGTATATGGGGGTGTAGTATATTACAGGTATATGGAGGGAGTGTAGTATAATACAGGTGTAGTATATAGGGGTGTAGTGGTGTAGTTTATTACAGGTGTAGTATATGGAGGGGGTGTAGTAATGTAGTATATTGGGTAGAACTGAGGTCATTATATTAGTCCGGCCCTCTAAACCAATCCCAATTTCTCATGCGGCCCCATGGGAAAATTAATTGCCCACCCCTGTTCTAGGGACTAGAAAACTGCAGCAATCTGTATTACTCTTTCTCTTTCTATAACTCAGCTCCTCTCTCATTTTTCTCCTCTACAGCAGATATAATCTGATCCCTCAGTGAGCTGGCAATCCGTGTTGTCTTGAACAAGATGGATTTTAGTGACTAATGAGTTCATGATTTACAGGGAAAGCACAGAGGCTCTAAAGTGAGGAAAAAAAGGAAATATATCGTAATTATTTGTCTTATATGTAAAGTTTGTTGAAATTACATTGACCATTTATGTCCTCTTTAATCATAGTAGTGATGAACGAGCATACCATGCTCGGGTGATCGGTACTCGTTAAGAGCAGTTGGATGCTTGCACGCGCACAACTCGAGTACCGAGTATAATGGAAGTCAATTGGGGACTCAAGCATTTTTCCAGATTTCCCACAAAAACGCTTGAGTCCCCCATTGACTTCTATTATATTCAGTTGCTCAAGTCACGCCCATCCAAGCATCCAACTACTCATTAGTACAGAGCACCCGAGTATGGTAGTGCTTGCTCATCACTAGTCATGAGTGGTAGAATGGTGACAGGTTTGTTTACTGGAAGATTTCAGCTAGCAAGTAACAATATCATGTTGCAATGCAGTGAGGAAATAGAAGACTATTGCTAACAGGAAAATAGAGTGGAAGAAAGTTAGTGGTAAACCATGTCATAATGTTGTTAGTGAGGCTTCCAATAGAAGTGCACACCTTGTTAAATGGGAGCTGGTTACTCTAGGTTTACTAAATACAGTTTTATATAAATCAAATATGTGACATATTGGCTATGTTTATTTGCAGCAATCTGTAGGTGGGAGGAATATGTTTGATATATTTCACAATCTGATAGTAGGAGTCATTCCAGTGCTGAAATTGTTTCCCATGCATGGTAATCACAAAGACTTATCCATAAGCTCAGGTTCTTAACACGTCCTATTCATGGGTTTTCCCATCTCAGACCCCTATCGATCATGAGAATGAAGAGACTGCAGCACTAGTTTAAAATTCCGCCCCTTTTATTTTTCCATACATAGTGGTATAGCTGCACACACGGAACTGCAGCACAGTTTCATTTACTTGAATTGGGCCAAACCGGAGTGGGATGGGGTGCTGCTGTAAGTGGTAAAAATAATTATGGCATTGCAGTGCTACCTTAACCCCTTCACCCCCGGCCACTAAAACACCCTAATGACCGGGCCATTTTTTGCAATTCTGACCAGTGTCACTTTGACAGGTTATAACTCTGGAACGCTTCAACGGATCCCGGCGATTCTGACATTGTTTTTTCGTGACATATTGTACTTCATGATAGTGGTAAATTTAGGCTGATATTTTTTGCGTTTATTTGTGAAAATTTTGGAAATTTGGCGAAAATTTTGAAAATTTTGCAATTTTTAAACTTTGAAATTTTATGCCTATAAATCTGGGAGATATGTCACACAAACTAGTTACTACATAACATTTTCCACTTGTCTACTTTAGACCAGCGCAATTTTCGAAACAAAATTTTTTTTCGTTAGAAAGTTAGAAGGGGTCAAAGTTCATCAGCAATTTCTCATTTTTCCAACAAAATTTACAAAACCATTTTTTTTAGGGACCACATCACATTTGAGGTGACTTTGAGAGGCCTAGGTGACAGAAAATACCCCAAAGTGACCGCATTCTAAAAACTGCACCCCTCACACTGCTCAAAACTAAATATAAGAAGTCTATTAACCCTTTAGGTAGTTCACAGGAACCAAAGCCATGTGGAAGGAAAAAATTAAAATTTTACTTTTTTACATGAAAATGTTACTTTAGCCATAAAAATTTACATTTTCACAAGGGAGAAAAGAGAAAGTGCACCCTACAATTTATTGTGCATGTTCTCCTGAGTACGCTGATACCCCATGTGTGGTAAAAATCAATTGTTTGGGCGCACGGCAGAGCTCGGAAGGTAAGGAGCGCCATTCGAATTTTTGAAAGCAAAATTAGCTGGACTCATTATTGGACGCCATGTCGGGTTTGGAGACCCGTTGAGGTGCCTAAACAATGGAGCTCCCACACAAGTGACCCCATTTTGGAAACTAGACCCCTCATGGAATTTATCTAGATGTTTAGTGAGCACTTTGAACCCCTGGGGGCTTCACAGAAGTTTATTACATTGTGCCGAGAAAATATTTTTTTTTTTTTTACCACAAAATTGTTACTTCAACCAGGTAGCTTTTTTTTTCACAAGGGTATTAGGAAAAAACACACAATAAAACGTATTGTGCAATTTCTTCTGAGTACGCCGATATCTCATATGTGGTGGAAATCAATTGTTTGGGCGCACAGCAGGGCTCAGAAGGCAAGGAGGGCCATTTGACTTTTCGAACGCAAAATTGTCTGGAATCGTTAGCGGATGCCATGTTGCGTTTGGAGACCCCCTGAGGTGCCTAAACAATGGAGCACCCCCACAAGTGACCCCATTTTGGAAACTAGACCCCTCATGGAATTTATCTAGATGTTTAGTGAGCACTTTGAACCCCTGGGGGCTTCACAGAAGTTTATTACATTGTGCCGAGAAATTTTTTTTTTTTTTTTTTACCACAAAATTGTTACTTCAACCAGGTAGCTTTTTTTTTCACAAGGGTATTAGGAAAAAACACACAATAAAACGTATTGTGCAATTTCTTCTGAGTACGCCGATATCTCATATGTGGTGGAAATCAATTGTTTGGGCGCACAGCAGGGCTCAGAAGGCAAGGAGGGCCATTTGACTTTTCGAACGCAAAATTGTCTGGAATCGTTAGCGGATGCCATGTTGCGTTTGGAGACCCCCTGAGGTGCCTAAACAATGGAGCACCCCCACAAGTGACCCCATTTTGGAAACTAGACCCCTCATGGAATTTATCTAGATGTTTAGTGAGCACTTTGAACCCCTGGGGGCTTCACAGAAGTTTATTACATTGTGCCGAGAAATTTTTTTTTTTTTTTTTTACCACAAAATTGTTACTTCAACCAGGTAGCTTTTTTTTCACAAGGGTATTAGGAAAAAACACACAATAAAACGTATTGTGCAATTTCTTCTGAGTACGCCGATATCTCATATGTGGTGGAAATCAATTGTTTGGGCGCACAGCAGGGCTCAGAAGGCAAGGAGGGCCATTTGACTTTTCGAACGCAAAATTGTCTGGAATCGTTAGCGGATGCCATGTTGCGTTTGGAGACCCCCTGAGGTGCCTAAACAATGGAGCACCCCCACAAGTGACCCCATTTTGGAAACTAGACCCCTCATGGAATTTATCTAGATGTTTAGTGAGCACTTTGAACCCCTGGGGGCTTCACAGAAGTTTATTACATTGTGCCGAGAAATTTTTTTTTTTTTTTTTTACCACAAAATTGTTACTTCAACCAGGTAGCTTTTTTTTTCACAAGGGTATTAGGAAAAAACACACAATAAAACGTATTGTGCAATTTCTTCTGAGTACGCCGATATCTCATATGTGGTGGAAATCAATTGTTTGGGCGCACAGCAGGGCTCAGAAGGCAAGGAGGGCCATTTGACTTTTCGAACGCAAAATTGTCTGGAATCGTTAGCGGATGCCATGTTGCGTTTGGAGACCCCCTGAGGTGCCTAAACAATGGAGCACCCCCACAAGTGACCCCATTTTGGAAACTAGACCCCTCATGGAATTTATCTAGATGTTTAGTGAGCACTTTGAACCCCTGGGGGCTTCACAGAAGTTTATTACATTGTGCCGAGAAAATTTTTTTTTTTTTTTTTACTACAAAATTGTTACTTCAACCAGGTAGCTTTTTTTTTCACAAGGGTATTAGGAAAAAACACACAATAAAACGTATTGTGCAATTTCTTCTGAGTACGCCGATATCTCATATGTGGTGGAAATCAATTGTTTGGGCGCACAGCAGGGCTCAGAAGGCAAGGAGGGCCATTTGACTTTTCGAACGCAAAATTGTCTGGAATCGTTAGCGGATGCCATGTTGCGTTTGGAGACCCCCTGAGGTGCCTAAACAATGGAGCACCCCCACAAGTGACCCCATTTTGGAAACTAGACCCCTCATGGAATTTATCTAGATGTTTAGTGAGCACTTTGAACCCCTGGGGGCTTCACAGAAG
This sequence comes from Anomaloglossus baeobatrachus, assembly GCF_048569485.1. Taxonomy (NCBI): domain Eukaryota; kingdom Metazoa; phylum Chordata; class Amphibia; order Anura; family Aromobatidae; genus Anomaloglossus; species Anomaloglossus baeobatrachus. The sequence goes on from NC_134354.1 coordinate 487,678,729, forward strand.
TTTATTACATTGTGCCGAGAAATTTTTTTTTTTTTTTTTTACCACAAAATTGTTACTTCAACCAGGTAGCTTTTTTTTCACAAGGGTATTAGGAAAAAACACACAATAAAACGTATTGTGCAATTTCTTCTGAGTACGCCGATATCTCATATGTGGTGGAAATCAATTGTTTGGGCGCACAGCAGGGCTCAGAAGGCAAGGAGGGCCATTTGACTTTTCGAACGCAAAATTGTCTGGAATCGTTAGCGGATGCCATGTTGCGTTTGGAGACCCCCTGAGGTGCCTAAACAATGGAGCACCCCCACAAGTGACCCCATTTTGGAAACTAGACCCCTCATGGAATTTATCTAGATGTTTAGTGAGCACTTTGAACCCCTGGGGGCTTCACAGAAGTTTATTACATTGTGCCGAGAAAATTTTTTTTTTTTTTTACCACAAAATTGTTACTTCAACCAGGTAGCTTTTTTTCACAAGGGTATTAGGAAAAAACACACAATAAAACGTATTGTGCAATTTCTTCTCAGTACGCCGATATCTCATATGTGGTGGAAATCAATTGTTTGGGCGCACAGCAGGGCTCAGAAGGCAAGGAGGGCCATTTGACTTTTCGAACGCAAAATTGTCTGGAATCGTTAGCGGATGCCATGTTGCGTTTGGAGACCCCCTGAGGTGCCTAAACAATGGAGCACCCCCACAAGTGACCCCATTTTGGAAACTAGACCCCTCATGGAATTTATCTAGATGTTTAGTGAGCACTTTGAACCCCTGGGGGCTTCACAGAAGTTTATTACATTGTGCCGAGAAAATTTTTTTTTTTTTTTTACCACAAAATTGTTACTTCAACCAGGTAGCTTTTTTTTCACAAGGGTATTAGGAAAAAACACACAATAAAATGTATTGTGCAATTTCTCCTGAGTACGCCGATATCTCATATGTGGTGGAAATCAATTGTTTGGGCGCACAGCAGGGCTCAGAAGGCAAGGAGGGCCATTTGACTTTTCGAACGCAAAATTGTCTGGAATCGTTAGCGGATGCCATGTTGCGTTTGGAGACCCCCTGAGGTGCCTAAACAATGGAGCACCCCCACAAGTGACCCCATTTTGGAAACTAGACCCCTCATGGAATTTATCTAGATGTTTAGTGAGCACTTTGAACCCCTGGGGGCTTCACAGAAGTTTATTACATTGTGCCGAGAAAATTTTTTTTTTTTTTTTTACCACAAAATTGTTACTTCAACCAGGTAGCTTTTTTTTTCACAAGGGTATTAGGAAAAAACACACAATAAAACGTATTGTGCAATTTCTCCTGAGTACGCCGATATCTCATATGTGGTGGAAATCAATTGTTTGGGCGCACAGCAGGGCTCAGAAGGCAAGGAGGGCCATTTGACTTTTCGAACGCAAAATTGTCTGGAATCGTTAGCGGATGCCATGTTGCGTTTGGAGACCCCCTGAGGTGCCTAAACAATGGAGCACCCCCACAAGTGACCCCATTTTGGAAACTAGACCCCTCATGGAATTTATCTAGATGTTTAGTGAGCACCTTTATCCCCCAGGTGCTTCACATTAGATTGGAACATTGAGCCGAGAAAATAAAAAAAATCTTATTTTCTCAACAAAAATGTTCTTTGAGCAAAGAATTTTTAATTTTCCCAAGCATATCAGGAAAAATTGCCCCGTATAATTTGTTGTGCAATTTCTCCTGAGTATGCAGATACCCCATATGTGGTGGAAAACCACTGTTTAGGCGCATGGCAGGGCTCAGACGGGAAGAAGTGACATTTTGGAATGCAGATTTTGAGGAATGATCTGCGGGTGTCAAGTCGCATTTGGAGAGCCCCTGATGTGCCTAAACAGTGGAAACCCCCCACATGTGACCCCATTTTGGAAACTAGACCCCTCATGGAATTTATCTAGATGTTTAGTGAGCACCTTTATCCCCCAGGTGCTTCACATTAGATTGGAACATTGAGCCGAGAAAATAAAAAAATCTTATTTTCTCAACAAAAATGTTCTTTGAGCAAAACATTTTTAATTTTCCCAAGCATATCAGGAAAAATTGCCCCGTATAATTTGTTGTGCAATTTCTCCTGAGTACGCAGATACCCCATATGTGGTGGAAAACCACTGTTTAGGCGCATGGCAGGGCTCAGACGGGAAGAAGTGACATTTTGGAGTGCAGATTTTGAGGAATGATCTGCGGGTGTCAAGTCGCATTTGGAGAGCCCCTGATGTGCCTAAACAGTGGAAACCCCCCACATGTGACCCCATTTTGGAAACTAGACCCCTCATGGAATTTATCTAGATGTTTATTGAGCACCTTTATCCCCCAGGTGCTTCACATTAGATTGAAACATTGAGCCGAGAAAATAAAAAAATCTTATTTTCTCAACAAAAATGTTCTTTGAGCAAAAAATTTTTAATTTTCCCAAGCATATCAGGAAAAATTGCCCCGTATAATTTGTTGTGCAATTTCTCCTGAGTACGCAGATACCCCATATGTGGTGGAAAACCACTGTTTAGGCGCATGGCAGGGCTCAGACGGGAAGAAGTGACATTTTGGAGTGCAGATTTTGAGGAATGATCTGCGGGTGTCAAGTCGCATTTGGAGAGCCCCTGATGTGCCTAAACAGTGGAAACCCCCCACATGTGACCCCATTTTGGAAACTAGACCCCTCATGGAATTTATCTAGATGTTTAGTGAGCACCTTTATCCCCCAGGTGCTTCACATTAGATTGGAACATTGAGCCGAGAAAATAAAAAAATCTTATTTTCTCAACAAAAATGTTCTTTGAGCAAAAAATTTTTAATTTTCCCAAGCATATCAGGAAAAATTGCCCCGTATAATTTGTTGTGCAATTTCTCCTGAGTACGCAGATACCCCATATGTGGTGGAAAACCACTGTTTAGGCGCATGGCAGGGCTCAGACGGGAAGAAGTGACATTTTGGAATGCAGATTTTGAGGAATGATCTGCGGGTGTCAAGTCGCATTTGGAGAGCCCCTGATGTGCCTAAACAGTGGAAACCCCCCACATGTGACCCCAATTTGGAAACTAGAACCCCCAAGGAACCTATGTAGATATGTGCTGAGCATTTTGAACCCCCATGTCCCCCATATTGATCCAGAGGAAGGCAAAAACCCCATGCATCAAAAACTCCACATTAGGGGAAAAATTCCTTCCCGACTCCTCATATGGCAATCAGACTAGTTCCCTGGATCAATGCCCCATCTCAAAATTAGTGTTGCGTCTTGAAGATGAAAGTATGTGTTTTTATTACGGGAGTGAACGTCAGGTTGGCATGTGTTGGAGATAATGTCAAGTTGGCATGGGAGTGGTTTTTTTTTTTTTATTTTTTTTTTTGGCTGTGTGTGTTATGTGAGTTGAGGGGAATAAGTCAGAATGGTATGTGTGAGTGCCGGTTTTTTTTTGTGTGTGTATGTTGTGTGAGTTGTGGGGAGTATGTCAGGTTGGCATGTATGTATGGTAGATTCTGAAACAGTCCGGGATGCAGAGTCCAGGTTTGTCGGGGCAGGTGTCGCATTGCCATGTTGTGTCCTTTCTAATCCCGTTCCTGTGGCACACTCTACACCTTCTCTGTGTCCTACCTTTTCTGGCTGCTTGCGGGACCTTGCCTGGGAAATGTTGCCCTCGTACAAAACGAGAACCTTCAGTTCCAGAGGTACTGGGGGCCGCTGCCTCCTGATCTCCAAACATCAGGGCCTTGACCACTTCCTCCTGGAACTGAAGGAAGGTGTTGGTGCTGCCTGCACATCGTGATAGCACGAACGCGTTGTACAGTGCCATCTGTACGAGGTGCACAGCCAGCTTCTTGTACCACACCTTAGCCTTTCGTGCTGCACTGTAGGGCTGGAGGACTTGATCAGAGAGATCAACTCCCCCCATGTACCGGTTGTACCCCAGGCAACAGTTAGGTTTCTGGACCTGTGAAAGAGAACCCCGAACTGTGGTGGTGGTGGTGCCAGGATCATGGATTGTGGTCAAGAAAAAGATGTCCCTCTTGTCTCTGAACTTGACCACAAGCATGTTGTCGCTACACTGGGCTCTGCTCTCGCCCTTTCGGAGCAGCTGCCCAGTTAGCGACGTAGGGAGACCCCTCTGGTTTCTGCGCACAGTACCGCACGCTGCAGTAGCTCTGGCAGAGAGGGATCTGAATAGTGGGATTCTGGTATAAAAGTTATCAACATACAAGTGATAACCCTTATCCAGCAGTGGGTGCACCAAATCCCACACTATTTTCCCACTCACCCCCAGAGAAGGTGGGCATTCTGGGGGTTCGATCTGGGTGTCTTTTCCCTCATAAACTCTAAACCTGAGAGTATACCCTGAGGTACTCTCGCAGAGTTTATAGAGTTTGATTCCATACCTGGCCCTCTTGTTGGGCAGGTACTGACGGAATCCCAGCCTTCCCTTGAAGTGGATGAGGGTTTCATCCACGCAGATTTCCCTTTCGGGAATGTACACTTCAGCAAACTTGTTGCTGAAGTGATCGATGACCGGACGAATTTTGAAAAGTCTTTCAAAATTCGGGTCATCTCGGGGAAGACACTCCGAATTGTCCCTGAAATGGAGAAATTTATGGATTGACTCGAAACGGTGACGGGTCATTACCATGCGAAATACTGGAGTGTTATTTAAAATATCTACACTCCAGTATTTGCGGATTTCAGGCTTCTTCACCAACCCCATATGAAGAACCAGACCCCAGAACTTCATCATTTCAACTGCGTCAATGGGAGACCAGTCAGAAAATGAGGAAGCAGCGTTTTGAGCCAAAAAACGTTCGGCGTACAAATTGGTTTGCACCACCATGAGACTTATGAACTGCTCAGTGAAAAAGACTTTGAAAAAATCTAGTTCACTGAGGTTGGCAGTCTCAAACTGGATTCCTGATTGGGGAATGAAGTCCGGAATCCGTGGTGCAAAGTTTGCAGGGGTCGGGGACCAGAGGGGATCACTAGTGCTAGGCTGGGGGGCACTAGCACTAGTGCTGGTTTGGGGGGCAGTAGCACTAGTGCTGGATTGGGGGGCAGTAGCACTAGTGCTGGTTTGGGGGGCAGTAGCACTAGTGCTGGATTGGGGGGCAGTAGCACTAGTGCTGGATTGGGGGTCACTCACTGTTGGCTGATGTCCACTTCTTCTTCTGCGGCTTCTTCGTACTTCTTCTTCACTGAAGGAGGAGGAAGAGGAGTCGGAGTGGGACGAGTACAAGAATGTGGGGTCTTCTCCCTCACTCTCGGTTTCGGAGGCAATATGGTCATATGCCTCCTGGGCTGAAAAAAGTTGTGGTCGGGATGAGCGGCGCAAGTGGGACATTGTGTAGGGTGTGTGGGGCGTGGAAAAAAAAACAAAAAAACCCAACAAACTAAACTTTATTAGTGTGTGTGTGTGTGTGTGTGTGTGTTTCTTTATTTTCTTTGAGTAGACAAATAAAAAATCTAGAAAGAAAAAGAAAATAACTAGATTTAAAATTTGGAATCATAAAAATGAAACATACTAAAAAGGCGTCCGTAAAAGAAAAAAAAAAAAATCCTGCGCTAAACTGAGCTCGGACGCAGATCCGTGATATGCATCATGGATCTGCGCTCGGCGGATAAGGTGCAAAAAGCAATCACTGATACGGGAAAAAAAAAAAAAAAATCCTGCGCTAAACTGAGCTCGGACGCAGATCCGTGATATGCATCATGGATCTGTGCTCGGCGGATAAGGTGCAAAAAGCAATCACTGATACGGGAAAAAAAAAATAAATCCTGCGCTAAACTGAGCTCGGACGCAGATCCGTGATATGCATCATGGATCTGCGCTCGGCGGATAAGGTGCAAAAAGCAATCACTGATCAGGGAAAAAAAATAAAAAATCCTGCGCTAAACTGAGCTCGGACGCAGATCCCTGATATGCATCACGGATCTGCGCTCGGCGGATAAGGTGTAAAAAGCAATCACTGATACAGGAAAAAAAAAAATCCTGCGCTAAACTGAGCTCGGACGCAGATCCGTGATATGCATCATGGATCTGCGCTCGGCGGCTGCAGGACGCACAGACAGATGAAATACAAAAAAAAAAGCAACAAGGGAAAAAAAAATAAAATAAATTATACTCACAGGACCAGCAGGAATATCAGTCACCAGACTGCAGAAGGAAGCTAGGACCCAGGAAGACGCAGATGAGTCTGGATGATGAAGCCGTCAGACACTCAGGCAGGAGGATCCAGACAGCGGCAGCAGCAGGTAAGGGGACGACAGGGGGGGACAGGAGAAGCCGAGGGGGGGGCACGAGAAGCCGAGGGGGGGTGTTACAGAGCGATCGGAGTGGGGGAAGGGGCAGATCAGGCAGCGCCGGCTGCAAAGATCAGGCAGCGGAAGGTGGCGATGGAAGCAGAGATCGGGAGGGGGCAGCAGAGATCGGGGGGCAGCAGAGATCGGGGGGGGCAGCAGAGATCGGGGGGGGAAGCAGAGATCGGGGGGGGCAGCAGAGATACGGGGACAGCACAGATCACTGGGGAGCAGCGGCGGCTGCAAAGATCAGGCAGCGGAAGGTGGCGACAACAGCAGAGATCGGGGGTGGGGGGGGCGGGTTGCAGCAGAGATCGGGGGGGTGGGGGGAGGAAGGGGACAGCAGAGATCAGGGGGGGGGCAGCAGAGGTCGGGCACCTGGAAAAACAGCGGCGGCAGCAGAGATGAAGTGGCGGCGGCAGCAGGGATCAGGCGAAAGCGAAAGCAGCAGCAGCAGCGGGCAGCGTGGCACTACAACTCCCAGTGGATGCAAGCGCAGAATGGCTGGGGGAGGGATCTCCAGGCTAAAACAAGCCTTGGGAGAGCGGTCACCGCCAGGTCAGACAGCCCCCTTTGCACGCTGATTGGAGCGATTGCATGTCATAGCACGATCGCTCCAATCAGTGCTGCGGGGGGGGCCACGGTGTCTGCTTGCTTCCAGCCAATGATCGGAGCTGCTGCAGCTCCGATCCTAGCTGGATTTTACAGGATCACACCATTTTTGGCATTTTTTTTTGCCGAAAACAGCGTGATCAATGTGATTGGCGGTTCCGATTTGAACAGCCAATCACATCGATCGCCTATGGGGGGTGGCGATGCCACCCCCCCTGGGGTCAAGCAAAGGTCCCCTGCTGTAAGAAACAGCAGGGGGCATCATTTGAAAGCCGTTGCTATGGCCACGGCAATCAAATGAAGTTTAGGCAGTAAAATTACGTCCCTGGTCGTTAAGTCACGTTAAAATAGGACGTAATTTTACTGCCCGCGGTCGTGAAGGGGTTAAAGGGGTTGTCCGATTTAAAATGACAAGTCTGCAGTCACTGTATCTGTCACTCTACATGACTGAAGACTTGTAAATACTCACATTGCGCACACTGTGCGCTGTCAAGATTCTCCTGTATAAAAACCAAGAACAGTGGTCATGTAGCCGCAAATATGTGATATGCATATTCCTGGCCACATTAATTTTTGACTAGAGGCCTCACTCATCTAATTAGAATGTGGTAGGAATGTGTCCGAAAGTGTACATATCATATACTTGCTGTTACATGATTGTCAACGAGAATCTCCACGGTCATGAAAAGAACAAGGCTGCAGGCCAAGTACATTTCTATGAGTCACATAATTCTGAGGTGGTGAATTTTCTTAATAATGTATGGCAGAGAATGCATTATTCAGAAATTTGTTAAAAATATATTTTCTGGGATCCGCAGCTTTTTTTTTTAAATTTTTCTGCCAATGAAGCTTTGTGAGAGCCTTTTTAGAATTGTGAGCTAATGATCTTAGTAAATGCAGTTTATGACAAAAACACATTTTTACTGTTTCATTTGTTTCTTCTTTTTTAGCATTTAGTGATTATGTTAATTATTTATTTTGAAAGGAATTTTATGGATTACTGTTATACAGTGGCATGCAAAAGTTTGGGCACCCCTGGTCAAAATTACGGTTATTGTGAACAGTTAAGCAACTTTAAGATGAAATAATCTCTGAAAGGCATAAAGTTAGGCAAATGCAAAAAAACATGAAAAAAACCACCATAAAAACGCAGCGTGTGCACATAGCCTAAAGGGTGCTTTACACGCTGTGACATCTCTAACGATATATCGTCGGGGTCACGTCATTAGTGACGCATATCCGGCGCCGTTAGCGACATCGCAGCGGGTGACACCAAGGAGCGATGATCAACGAGTGCAAAAACGTCAAAAATCGTTGCTCGTTGACACGTCGCTCCTTTTCAAAATATCGTTGCTGCTGCAGGTACGATGTTGTTCGTCGTTCTTGCGGCAGCACACATCGCTATGTGTGACACCGCAGGAACGACGAACATCTCCTTACCTGCGTCCACTGGCAATGAGGAAGGAAGAAGGTGGGCGGCATGTTCCGGCCGCTCATCTCAGCCCCTCCTTTGCTATTGGACGGCTGCCGTGTGACGTCGCTGTGATGCCGCACAAACCGCCCCCTTAGAAAGGAGGCGGATCGCCAGCCAGAACGACGTCGCAGGGCAGGTAAGTCCGTCTGACGGGTGTTAGCGATGTTGTGCGCCACGGGCAGCGATTTGCCCGTGACGTACAACTGACGGGGGCGGGTACGCTCGCTAGCGATATCGGTATCGATATCGCAGCGTGTAAAGTACCCTTTAGAGTATATCCGCATGCTGCAGTTTTAACTCCACCAAAACTGCAACCAAAACTGCAAACAAAACTACACCTTGTCCCAGAGTGCATAGAAATGTAAAAAAAAAAACCGCTTGTAATGATGGTGTGTTTTTGGTGCGATTTTTGATATTTTTTTTGCTCGTGTTTGGTGCGTTTGTTAATTCTGAATTTGATGCATTTTTTTTTTTGTGAAAAAATAGTGATGGGTAGACCGGACTATGAAGTCCGACCCCTGCGGGTTCAAAGGCACCCGTGGGGGTCAAACAGTCAGGAAATAAAATAAAATAAAGTAAACCAAAGAAAAAAATAATAAAGCTAGCACGATTTACTTACCAAGTCATCTGTTTGGCTATACACTGCTCCTGCAGCCGCTTATTCTTTTAATGGGGCTGCTCATTAGGCTCATGCATATTCACTACTTTCCCCGCCCACTGGCGTCTGTGATTGGTTGGAGTCAGACAGCACCCGGTTTGCGGCTCTATAGAGTACTGTAAAAATAAATAAATAAATAAAAATGGCGTGTGGTCCCCTCCAATTTTGATAAGCAGCAAAAATAAAGCCAGACAGCTGGGGGCTGGTATTCTCAGGCTAGGGAGACCCACGTTATTGGGAGCCCCCCAGCTTAAAAATATCAGTCTGCAGTCACCCAGGATGTAGCAGAGCTGAATCGTTGTGGGACCTCGTGTGGATTACGTTGAACCTGCAAGGAAGTTTCTGGGGTTAACAAAGGGGTGAAAGAGGGTTTTTCTTTGTATTTTATTTCAAATAAAGGATTTTTTCGGTGTTTATGTTTATTTCTTTTAACTTACAAATTAGTGATATGGGTGTCTCATAGATGCCTGCCTTCACTAATCTAGGACTTAGTGTCAACTGTGAGCTGAGATTAACCCCTTATTACCCTGATTGCTACTACATCAGGGCAATCAGGAAAAGCCGTGTAAAGTGCTGGGGTTGTCACATCTAGATGCGACAATCCTGGGCGGCTGCAGGCTGATATTTTTAGAAAAAGTCGAAGCATTTGTGACTTGGTGGGGCACATAACAGTGGCCCACTCTTTGTAGTACAGATTATGAGGACATATTCATTTAATATACCAATATTTTCTTTGTGTATAAACCCTTCTTATTTAACCCCTTAGTGACTGAGCTAATTTTCACCTTAATGACCAGACCAAATTTTGCAATTCTGACCAGTGTCACTTCATGAGGTTATAACTCTGGAACGCTTCAACGGATCCCGGTAATTCTGAGATTGTTTTTTCGTCACATATTGGACTTCATGTTAGTAACAAATTTAGGACAATATTTTTTGCGTTTATTTATGAAAAAAATTGAATTTTGGCAAAAATGTTGAAAATGTAGCAATTTTCAACTTTTGAATTTTTATACCGTTAAACCAGAGATTTCTGTGACACAAAATAGTTAATAAATAACATTTCCCACATGTCTACTTTATATCAGCACAATTTTGGAAACAACATTTTTTTTTGTTAGGAAGTTAGATGAGTTCAAAGTTTATCAGCGATTTCTCATTTTTACATCAAAATTTACAAAACCATTTTTTTAGGGACCACATCATATTTGAAGTGACTTTGATAGGCCTAGATGACAGAAAATACCCCATAGTGACACCATTCTAAAAACTGCACCCCCCCAAAGTACTCAAAACCACATTCAAGAAGTTTATTAACCCTTCAGGTGCTTCACATGAACAAAAGCAATGTGGAATGAAAAAAAGCAAAAATTAAATTTTACCTAAAAATGTTGCTCTAACCCAAATGTATTCACTTTTAGAAGAAATAACACAGCAAAATGGACCCCAAAACTTGTTCCCCACTTTCTTATGAATGCATGGATACCCCACATGTGGTCAGAAACCTCTGTTTGGACAAATGGGAGGGCTCGGAACAGAAGGAGCAATATTTGAATTTTGGAAAGCAAATTTGGCTGAAATAGATTGCGGGCACCATGTTGCATTTACAGGTCCGCTAAGGTACCTAAACAGAAGAAACCCCTCACAAGTGACGCCATTTTAGAAACTAGACCCCTCAAGGCTTCTATCTAGGGGTATAGTGAGCATTTTGGATCCACAGGTACTTCACAGATTTTGTTAACGTTACGTTGTCATATTGAAAATTTTAATAATTTTCTCAAAAATGTTGCTTTAGCATCAATTTTCTCACTTTTTCAAGAGGTAATTCCAAAAATTTTACCTCAAGGTTTGTTACCCACTTTTTTATGAGCGCGGTGATACCTCACATGTGGTCTGAAACCTTTGTTTGGACAAATGGGAGGGCTTGGAACGGAAGGAACAATATTTGAATTTTGGAAAGGAAATTTGGCTGAAAAAGATTGCGGGCACCATGTCGCATTTGGAGGTCCCCTAAGGTACCTAAACAGCGGAAACCCAGCACAAGTGACCCCATTTTGGAAACTAGGCCCCTCAAGGAATTTATCTAGATGTTTGGTGAGTACCCTGAACCCCCAGGTGCTTCACAGAATTTTATAACGTTGAGTCATGAAAATAAAAAAATTAAATTTTACCACAAAATTGTTATTTCAACCAGGTAGCTTTTTTTTCACAAGGGTAACAGGAAAAAAATCACCATGAAATTTATTGTGCAATTTCTCCTGAGTTTGGCGATACCTTATATGTGGTGGAAATCAACTGTTTGGGTACACGGCGGGGCTCGGAAGGGAAGGAGTGCCATTTGACTGCAAAATTGTCTGGAATCAATAGCGGACGCCATGTTGCATTTGGAGAGCCCCTGAGGTGCCTATACAGTGAAGCTCCCCAATATGTGGCCCCATTTTGGAAAATAGACCTCTGAAGGAATTTATCTAGATGTTTAGTGAGTACCCTGAACCCTCAGGTGCTTCACAGAAGTTTATAATGTTGAGCTGTGAAAATAAAAAAATACATTTTTACCACAAAATTGTTACTTCAACCAGGTAGCTTTTTTTTTTACAAGTGTAAAAGGAAAAAATTCAGCATAAGATTTATTGTGCAATTTCTCCTGAGTTTGCTGATACCTTATGTGTGATGAAAATCAACTGTTTGGGTGCACAGCAGGGCTCGGAAGGGAAGGAGCGCCATTTGACTGCACACTTGGCTGGAATCATTAGCGGACGCTATGTTGCATTTGGAAAGCCCCCTAAGGTGCCTAAACAGTGGAGGTCCCCCACAAGTTACCCCATTCTGGAAACAAGACACCTCAAGGCTTTTATCTAGGTGTATAGTGAGCAGTTTGAATCCAAGAGTACTTCACAGAATTTGATTAGCTTAGGTTGCCATATTGAAAATTTTCATTTTTTTCACAAAAATGTTGCTTTAGCATCATATTTCTTACTTTTTCAAGAGGCAACAACAAACCATGGACCCAACAGGTTGTTATCCAATGTCTTATGAGCACAGGGATACCCCACATGTGGCCAAAAACCTCTGTTTGGATAAATGGGAGGGCTTGGAATGGAAGGAGCACCATTTGAATTCTGGAAAAGTTGAAAGAAATTGCGGGCACCATGTCACATTTGCAGGGCCCCTTGGGTACCTATACAGCAGAAACTCCCCACAAGTGACCCCATTTTGGAAACTGGATTTTATTCAGGAGTATAGTAAGCATTATGAATCCACAGGTACTTCACAAAAATCTTGCTGTAGCAACAAATTTCTCACTTTTAGGCTATGTGGCCATGATCCAGCGACACGGCGTCTAGTACCCAGTGTCAGCCTTCCTGCAGAGATGTGAGTGTTGTCCACGGGAGAACGCAGCTGCCCATGCCCACGATTTGGGTTCAGGCTGTTGTGGAGCCTCTATGCTACCTGCAGAGAACACTCTTGTCTCCGCAGCATATATTTACATGCTGAGGCTCGGGAAGCTGCACCACAGGTCGGTTTATGCTGCGGAGAAGAGAAGCACAGTGGGCACGGGATTTCTAAAAATCCTTCCACTGTGCTTCTACTGCACAATGCAGCGTTATGGACGTAGGGAAAACACTGCGCCCAAAACGCTGCAAACCCTGATCGTGGGCGCACAGCCTAAAATGCTACAATGGATGAATGGATAGATGTCAAACAAATATAACGTCCCACCCCCTGCATATTCTAAGCTGGCGCCCTTTAGTGCCTTTCATGTGGCACTAAAGGATGCCTGGCCTTGTATTTAGCCCCCCAAAAAATTAATAATTAAAATAAACGACGTGGGGTCCCCCCTATTTTTGATAGCCAGCTAGGGTAAAGCAGACAGCTGTAGCCTGCAAACTACAGCTGACAGCTTCACCTTGGCTGGTGATCAATTTGGAGGGCTCCCCAGGCGTTTTTTAAAAAAAAAAACAAAAAAAACCAAACAAACGTGGGGTCCCCCCCAAATTAGATCACCAGCCAATGTGAAGCGGACAGCTGGGGTCTGGTATTCTCCTGGTGGGAAGAGCCATGGTTATTGGACTCTTCCCAGCCTAAAAATAGCAGGCCGCAGCCGCCCCAGAAGTGGCGCATCCATTAGATGCGCCAATCCTGGCGCATCCATTAGATGCGCCAATCCTGGCGCTTCGCCCCAGCTCATCCCGCGCCCTGGTGCGGTGGCAAACGGGGTAATATACGGGGTTGATACCAGCTGTAATGTCACCTGGCATCAAGCCCTGGGGTTAGTGATGTCACGGCATCTAAACAGATACCCGACATCACTAACCCAGTCAGTAATAGAAAAAAATAAAGACAAAAAAAAAAATTATTTGAAAAAAAACTCCCCGAAACATTCCCTTTTTCACCAATTTATTGAAAATAAACAAATTCTGGTTGCTGTAATCCATTTTGGAGGTCCCTCGACGACTCTGGACCTTCTAGAATATGGGGGGCACGTTCAGGGAACGTATCCCCCATTTTCTGAAAGAGCAAGCTCTCCATGAGCAGTGTGGGTGCAGTAATCTGAGAATACTGCACTCACACTGCCCCGGTCCAACCTAGGGCAGAGTGACCTGCAGTAACCTCATTCCAGAATATGAGGGGCATGCTCACAGAACGTACCCCCCATTTTCTAGAACAGCAGGCTCTCCATGCGAGGAGTGTGGCTGCAGGTTACTGCACTCACTCTCCCCCGGTCCACAGTGCAGCAGCATGTGCAGCAGCGAGGTCAGCATCCCTGCTTGCAAGGATCCAGCTGACAGCCGCTGTCTGCACATGCACCGCCAGCTTTCCAGAAGGAGGAGCAGTGATCGCGGGGACGGAGCAGCAGCCAGGTAACGGGGAAGACCGGGGGGTGACGGCGGGAGACCTGGTGGGACCTGGGGACAACTTTTCTGTCGCATGTGACGTGTCACATGCGGCAGAAAGAGCAGGATGAATGCGGCCGCGCGCTACTGTGCGCTGCGCGCTGCCATCTTCCATGCTCCGGAGGGGGGCAGGGGGGCGGCTCTGGAGAACCGGAGGGGGCTCCGGGGGACCAAAGGGCTCCGGTGTCCCGGAGGAGGGGTCAGGGGAAGGACATTTCCCTGCGATCTGAAATGTTTGATCATTTCAGATCAGAGGGAAATGAATGCAGAGCCGGCGGCGCCGCCATTTTGGATATTCCGGAGGGGGTGGGGGTGGTGGGGGTTGATTTTTCTGGTACCGGGGGCCAAAAAAACCACCCCGATTCATAATCTTGGGGGTCTCAGCTACCTCCGGTAGCTGAAACCCCCGAGATTTTCCGTCACTGGGGGGCGCTACAAGCTTTTTCCGGCCTGACGTCTCAAGACATCGGAACAGAATAAGTACCCTGTTTTTCCGACGTCTTGAGACGTTAGGCCGTCGTTATGGGGTTAAATAGTCAAAAAGGCTGAGCCCTTTCTGAGTTTTCTTACAACTGTATTAGTCCAGTGTTATAGAAACCATAAATAAAAATTTAGTAAGAATTTAGTAAATCAAGGATACTTTTTACTTATATGCAACACTGTACCGATAATACTGCAATATTTACTACTCAATGAGGCATCAGCATAATATGTATGTAACGTGCTCAATATCTTCTTATATTTCCAGTCTCGAAAGAAAACTAATTATTATTTTAATTGTTACTATTATTATTATTATTATTGGGAATGTATTTTTGATTTCTTTTGTTACAATGGTCGTTTCTCATATTTATGTTTTGTTTTGACAGATACTATTCTATTTTTGTAATTTAGTAATAAATGATTCATAAAAGGAGATAGACTTTATTCTCTTCAGCATTATATAACTCTCTTCCTAAATATTCCTATTTTGCAGTTTTGTCTCCAATATTCTGCTATATTCAGCCTTGCATTCTTTTGTTTGCCTCTGGCTAACATGCAGGCGACAGCTTGCAGAGCAAGGAAAGTCACTACTATTGGAAACATCATGGGGTTTATTTCAGGTGACCGATTGGAGATGCACTGGTATTTACTATTGTAATAAAAAATCACAGCATGCTGTCTAACTTGTACTAATTTTTACCGTTAGATCAGCTTTTCATAGTCAATAACTACCGTATGTCTGCCACTTTGTTTTCTACGTGACAGTATTAGATTTCCTAGTATGACAATTGAAGTTACCTAGTAATAAGAATGAATAAAATACAGGTCCTACATATAATATTACTGTGTTCATTCATAGGAATGCAAACACCCTACGAGACAGATATTAATTGCCCGATATTAGGGAAAAATTCCTTCCTGGTTCCAAATATACATGAATACATTTTTGGATCAATGTCTATTCTCCAGAAATCTAGTATTGTTTTATTAAACAAAAAGGCATTCTAAAACTTTCTAAAACTTGTTTAGTGAATCAACCATCCCAACATCATGTGGTAGAGAATTTAATTCTCACTGCTACTACATTAAAGAATCCATGTCTGTGAAACCTTCTTTAATCTAGATATAACGGGTCCTGGGTTCAAATTTCAGTAAGCACGACTTCTACAAGGAGGTTGTATGTCCTCATCATGTGTTTCGTCCAAGTACTCCGGTGTTTCCTATCATACTTCAAAGACATACTGTTACATAGGTTGAAAAAAACACCTAATTCCATCTAGTTCAACCTTCCTCCACCAATTTTACATTTTGTCACTGTCACGTCTCCACCGGAGTCGACTTCTGCTTCAGTCACCAGACGCCACCGCATCACCACTGTGGGCAGCGCTGGGGATGAGGGAGCAGTCAGTGGCTCTGCTGGGTGCAGGCTCCGCTCATCTACTAGGCTGGGTTTCACTAGGACCTGCAGTACCACTGGTTTATTATGGTGGTGTGTGCCTTCCGGCTGGAGTAGCTACCTTTCAGCTGGGGCCAATGGGAAGGCATCACACCCCTTTTATGCTTTCTCCCTTCTGCTAGCAGGTGCCAGATATAGTCCCGTAATTCCCTGCTAGACTCTGGTTTCTTGCTGTTTCTTTGTATTCCCATGTATTGACCTTAGCTTGACTACCTGACCACTCTTCTGCCTGCTATTCCTGTACTTCGCTGCTAGCTCCGGTTTTGACCCTTAGCTTGTTTGCCCGACCAGTCTTCTGTCTGCCGTTTCTGTATTTCACTGCTAGTTCCGGTTTTGACCCTTAGCCTGATATCAGACCACTCTCCCGCCTGATGATTTTTGTCCCTGTTTTACCTTCTGGATTTGACCCTGCCTGGTTACTACTCTTCTCAGGACCGCAGTCTTCTGCGGGCAGCGATCATCTGGGCCCTGTCGTAATTCCAAATCCCTGTATAGGAGTTAAAGGGTTGCGGGGTCTGGGTTCCTGCTTTGTGGACGGTTGCCTCTTATTTACCTGTTTCACCGATCCTGAGTCCATGGAACGCCTCACATTCACTATGTGTGTACTGAGGAAATCATCCAGCCCTTTTTTAAAAGCTGTTATAGTATCTGCCGTTACTACCTCTTGTGGTAGGGCATTCCACAGTCTCTAACTGTAAAGAATCCTTTCCTATTTAGTAGGGAGTTTAGATTGTGAAATACAGTAGGGACATTGATGATGATGTCTGTAAAGTGCTGTAGACTTAATAACTCTGCATAAGTGAGTAAAATAAATAAACAGGTCACCCATTGTCATTGATGTAGTCTTAATTGTGAAATGATCATTATTAAGATTTTGGTGCTATCCATGCATATATACAGTATGTATATTACAATTGGAATTTATGTTTTCCAAACTGATTAACCCTGAGGTTGATAACCTTAATCACCTTCCTTGAAAACTAACAAATATCTAAACTATACTCCAGAATTCCAGGTGTAGCCTGACTAGTGATTTGTATAGATGCAAAAGTATTTTCTTGTCATGCTTATCTACTTTAAAGTTTACTATTCACCAATATACTGTAGTCTTTTTTAAGTTGCCATGTTACCCAGTGTTTTACTATTTAATGTGTAGTAGTAAGTTTAGTTTTTTAGTTTATAGTACATTAGAGTTTTCTCAGACCAAGTTCTTAACATTACGAGCATCCACATTAAACTTTATTTGTCATTTTTATGCCAAACCTATAGTTTCCACAATTCCTTCTGTAATATTTTAACATTTCAATATGTTAATTCCCTACAGAACTCAGTATTTAGTCTATCTTTTGTATGACCTCTAAAAGCTGAACAATGCACAATAAAAAAAAGAAGAGAGTCCAGTGCTGACCCCTGTGGTACCCCACTGGTTACTGTGACCCACTAGTTGTAGATTCCATTAATAAACATGCTTTGTTTTCTATCACTGAGTTGATTATTAAGCCATTTACACATATTTTCCTTTAATTTCTTCATTCTTATTTTATAAACCAGCATCTTATATGGCTCAGAATTAATCACTTTTATAATACAGATCTTTGCCTTAGAACAATGCCAAGTTTAGCTTGACTCATGGATTCACAGTTTTTATAGTAATATTTAATATAATAAACAATACCTTTTAGAGATGAATTCATAATCTTATCAATTACCTAGAGCAAACCCAAATAGTTAATATGATACCACATCCTTGTCTGCACCTTAAATATCAAGTATAGCTATGCAGAGTATCAGTATTAAGGGCTTAGTATGAGACCTGCAGGCTATTTTAAAGAGGTAATTTAGTAGTACCGCTCTGTGTAGACCTCACAGGAGTAAAATTGCCTTGTGAATTGTACGCAGCTTTATGCAATCATACAGATGTTCAGGATTATTTTTGCACAGGAATCCAAAGCTCTAGTTATGTCACTACCCATATTATTATTCATTTTGCTGTAATGAAAAGTGTTATAACTGATGAAACAGCTCTAATTCCCATTGTGGCATCTTCCAGCTGTTGCTGCGGTAGCAGTGGATCTTTTGGCTATCACACGTTGCTTGCTCTTCTCTTGCAGCTGTTGCTTGTCCTTGATTATGTACACACAACATCAGTGATGAGTGATTAAACAAGTCCCATGAGCTTGTCTCCATATCTGTTGCATGTACACATTGTCATTCTATAGGTACCATTTGTTGGTAATAATTACAACAATGTTACCATCTTGTACACGACAACCCATTAATATATAAAGGTTACATATTCACTAATTATTAATAGTAATAAAAGAGACTTGAAAACTGATTCAAATTTGAAACCGTCTCAATATAACAGAATTTACAATTTAATAAACAATCATTACACTAGATTTATATTTTGTTGGAAATTAGTGATGAGCAAGTACTACCATGCTCGGGTGCTCGGTACTGATAACGAGCAGTTGGACGCTTGGACAGGCTCTACTTGAGGACCAAGTATAATGGAAGTCAATGGGAAAATCAAGCATTTTTCAGGAAGATTTTTCAGAAAAATGCTTGAGTTTCCCATTGACTTCCATTATGCTTGGGTACACGAGTCGAGCCCATCCAAGTTTCCAACTGCTCGTTATGAGTACTGAGCACCCAAGTATTGTACTGCTCGCTCAATATGAGAAATATCTACTCCATTTTGAACACTGACTTGACAAACTATTATTACAGCTTGATAACTTACATGGCGGAATGGTAGATTAAGCCCAGGTTTTGTTATCCCTGCCAGCCTCCAGAAGTTTTGAGAATTGTTGATAACCAAAATACATATAATGGTATATTTACTATACACTCCCTGACAGAAGTTCTCTCGCTTATCCATGTTATGTAAATAAAAGGTTATAACCTGATTTTAAATTCATCCATTGGTTTCATAAATTACTTTTGTGAAAGCTGAAACCCTCCCAAATTTAATTTAGATTATGAAAATAAAGTTGCTGCAAAGCTGAAATACTGATCATTTAATGAACACAGAAATGTCAGATATTGGCAAGACAAGACAAAAGTTTTGTCGCCTTATCATATAGTGCACCCAATCCTAGTTTACATCCTCACCTGTGCTCACTAAATGATCGGTTAATTAGTGGGTGTGTATAACAAGAAACCCAGCACCCCAGACCTTCACTTGAACTGCAACTTGACCTCTGAAAACATGCCAAAAATCCACCCTGCGGCCAAAGCCTTAATTATCAAGAGGCTGAAGACCAGATCCACTGCAGAGGTGGCTGGCACCTTTAATGTGTCTCAGCGTCAAGTACAAATAATTAAAAAAAGATTTGAAGAGACTGGAGATTTTTTTGACAAGCCCAGGTCCAGCAGACCCTGCAAGACAGCTGCTCAGGAGAAACGTTTGTTGGTTAGAAAATCCAAAGCCAGACCCTCTTCCACTGCAGCAGAGCTCCAACAGGCCTGGGCATCCCAAGTCTCTGTGTCAACTAGAACAGTTTGTATGATTCTGTCTCAAAATGACACCCATGGTCGAATCAACGCCCAGAAGCCAGCACTAAACAAAAGGCAATTAAAAAAACGTTGCCAAGTTCCACAGCCTGCTAAACAAATAGATGTTGGAAAAGTGGCAGAAGGTGGATTTCTCTGATGAATCTTCAGTTGAATTACACCACAGCCGCCGCAAATACTGCAGGAGACCTACTGGCGCCTGATCCAGAAAACAGTTAAATTTGGTGGTGTAAAGATCATGGTCTGGGGTTACATTCAGTATGGGGGTGTGCGAAACATTTGCAAGGTAGAAGGCGATATCAATAGCCTAAAATATCAAGAAGTATTAGCTACCTCTTACATTCCCAATCATAATAGGGGTCAAATTCTGCAGCAGGATGGTGCTCCATCTCATACATCCATCTCTACAACAAAGGTCCTCCTGGCAAAGAAGATCAAGGTACTCAAGGACTGGCCAGCCCAGTCACCAGACATGAACATCATTGAGCATGTTTGGGGTAGGATGAAAGAGGAAGCTTGGAAGACAAAACCAAAGAATCTAGATGAACTGTGGGAAGCATGTACGACTGCATTCTTTGCTATTCCTGATGACTTCATTAATAAATTGTATGAATCATTGTTGAGCCGCATGGATGCCGTCCTTCAAGCTCATGGAAGTCACACAAAATATTAAATATGGCTCTAATAGCACCACAACTTCATTCACTAATGTTATGCAACATATCTTTCTATTAGAAGTTAATTATTTGTTTGAATTTCATATTACTTTCTGTGGGCGGCAAACTTTTGTTTTGCCAAAATCTGACCTTTCTGTGTTCATTAAATGATCAATATTTCAGCTTTGCAGCAAGTTTATTTTCATAACCTAAATCAAATTTGGGAGGGTTTCAACTTTCAAAAGAGTAATTTTTGAAACCAATGGATGAATTTAAAGTCAGGTTATAAGCTTTTATTTACATAACATGGATAAGCGACAGAACTTCTGCCAGGGAGTGTATGTATTATCTTAGGGACCGTAAGCAACATATAAAAATATAGGATGTTTAGAAGTGTCTTGAGATGAAGTATAGTAATTAGTTTCTGCATTATGAGGTTATTGCCTTCCTCTTAGTCAACATATTAAGTTCCAGAGGTGGTTGAACATTTGGGAACCCTTCAGAATTGTACAAATTTTGGGATGTGTTTGACCTAAAACTACATCAAATTTTGACACAAGTCCTAAAAGGCCAAAACCATTATACTACCACCACTTTGTTTCATAGATTATATAAGTTTTTTATGCTGTAGTGCAA
This sequence comes from Anomaloglossus baeobatrachus, assembly GCF_048569485.1. Taxonomy (NCBI): domain Eukaryota; kingdom Metazoa; phylum Chordata; class Amphibia; order Anura; family Aromobatidae; genus Anomaloglossus; species Anomaloglossus baeobatrachus. Next base: position 487,699,411 of record NC_134354.1, read on the forward strand.
TGTTTTTTGTTCTCCAAACATTACAATTTTTATTTAACCTAAAATATTCTACTGGTCTCATCTGTCCTCATTATATTGTTCGAATAGCAATCTAGCTTGTTCACTTGATCTTTAGAAAAATGCAGACTAGCAACAATGTTCTTTTTAGAGGACAGTAGCTTTCTCCTTGTAATCCTGATATTCATACCATTGCTATTCAGTGTCCTGATGGTGGAATCATGAGTTTATGTGAGAGAGGCTTTTGATATTTTGAGGTTACTTTGGATTTCTTTTGACTTCGTGGACTATTGTACTCCTTGGTCTTGGAGTGATGTTTGTTGGTTGACCCTTCATGGGGAAGTTAATTAAATTATCTCCAGTTCTACAAAAAATGTTCAAACTTTTGAAAGATGATTTTGTAACCTTTTCTGGCCTAATGAGCAACAACAAACCTTCTTCAGAGGTCCTGCTAAAACTCCTGTAGTATTGCCATAATACAATTCCATGAAAATCAGATATTAATAGATCCATAATCTTTAAATAAATCAGGTTGCCCACCCACACCTGATTGTCTTCCCATTGATTAAAGAAGGTATTTGTACCCACATGGGAGGTGTGCCTGAGACAACCCAGCCAGGTGAGCAACACCATATTGCTTACAGTTAGTACCTGGATGACGCTCTTTTGTCTGTTTTTATCACTTTTTAGCCGTTACACAGGTGTATTATTTTTTACCTATTTGTTTTATTTGGATTCTTTATCTACTATTAGGACTTATTTGAGAATCTAGTATAGTTTTTGTCAACTGGTTCACAAATTTGGAAGCATGACTATAAGGCTATGTGCGCACTAGAAATGAGAAGTTTCTCAAGAAAATTTCTTGAGAAACTTCTGGGAGTGAAAGATTTCCGGACCTCCGGAAAAAATCCGCACCAAATCCGCATGCGGATTTGCCGCGGATTAGCCGCGGAATAGCCGCGGAATTGCCGCGATTTTCCCGCGGGTGGTTCCCTGCGGATTTTTGCAGGCTGTACTGCCGAAATCCGCAGGGTACCTGCGGAAATAATGGACATGTTCATTTTCTCAAGAAATTTTCTCGAGAAATTCTTCTCAAGGAAATTTCTTGAGAAAAATCCGCACCAGTGCGCACAGCTATTTTTTTTTACCATAGGATTTGCTGGGAAATGTCTGCACAAAGATTGCAGACATTTCTCAATAAATTTCCGCGGCAAATCCGCGGGTAAATCCGCGGGTAAAACGCACTAGTGCGCACATAGCCTAAGGGTTCAAGTGAATGGAGTTGTGTTTTCTTTCAACCTTAAACCTATGAATCTATAATATGGTAGCCTGATTTGCTTTTATTGCTGTATACAGGAGGGTATAATTATCTAACGTCACATAGGCTTGTAAAAGTATGCTGAAAGTTTGTACAGAATAGACACATCTAGAATGCTCTAGTTAAATAATGTGTGCAAAGCAAAGCGGGCAGTTGTAAAATATAGTGCCTTCATCCCAGGCACAATTTGCCTATAAAGTTCTAATGTAGGACAGCATACCTATTGCCCTCGTTCTAATCTCTGCTGCCACTTTTTCGAAGTTTGGGGGTAGCCTCATGATCCACTCCAGTTAAGAACAGGGCTGATATAAGTGTTGGTGAAAACCATGGCAATTGAGTGGTAGAGGAGATACGATTATAGTGGTCATATCATACAAAGAGGAAGTGAACGTTGAATTTGGGATCCAAAGAAATAAACCAGGTGCAGTGTCTATACATTACAGGTAGCACGGTGGCTCAGTGGTTAGCACTGCAGCCTTGCAGCGCTGGGGTCCTGGGTTCAAATACCACCAAAGACAACATCTGTAAGGCGTTTGTAGGTGTTTATGTGTGGTTACCTCTGGATCTCCAGTTTCCTCCAACTCTCCAAAGACATACTGATATGGAATTTAGATTGTGAGCCCCAATGGGGACAGTGTTGCTGAGTATGTTAAGCACTGTGGAATTAGTGGCGCTACATAAGTGAATAAATATTATTATACATTAGGTTTACTTTTCTATCTAGGATAGGGTGTTGTCTTAAGATCAATTCTAATGCCTTTTCTATACGAGGCAGCTTGTTTCTACTATGACTTCTCATAGCATTACCTTTTGTCATCATGGCTATAGGACATTTTTACTGTCACGGCCAGGTGGACGGGCAGACCCAGGAGGTGGATCCACTGGGCCGAACTCCTAGATGGTAGTAGAGAGTCCGGTAGCTGGAACACTATAAACAGCAGAACAGTCCGTGCACACGAGTATAGCGGAGAAGTCCCTGGGACCACGGAGTCACGGGTGGTAGTCCGGGTGACGCAGCTCAGGTTCGGAAGCCGAGATGATGTCAGGCGGGGTCCGGAACCTTTGGAGCGAGATGACGGGTCACCGCAGGGATCCGGGATGGTGCGGACTGTCAGGATGGCAGATGGACAGCGTTCGGGGTTCAGGATACGGCAGGACTGGATGGCGAGGCAGGCACGGCTCTACAAGAGAGATAGGTGAGTATATGCACAGAGACACCAGGAGACCTGACTCCTAGCTTAGGAAACACGAAGATCAGGCCCCGCCCCCTTGGACAATAACCCCCTTTATACCCTGTACCTGTTTAGCCTCATTTCCTGTTAATGGACGCTGGCCCTTTAAGAAAGGGTCAGTGACCGCGCGCGCGCCCTAATGCGCATGCGCGCCGCCCGGGTGCCAGAAGCCAGGGAAGGAAGCTGAGAGGAGGACGCAGGGGAGCCGGCCAGGGCCTGGGAAGCCGTCGGGCGCCGGGATCGGAGACCAGGGGGCCTGGGAAGGACGGGCACCGGAGGCTGGAGAGCGGGGAGCGTGGCAGGTGAGCCGGGGAGCGGGGGTGAGGACCCGGGGAGCGGAACCGAGGACCCGGGGAGCGTGACATTTACTCATGCTCTTTTCTAAACTAGGAGGGTTTTTTCAACAGTGGCTTTACTTTTTTTGCTGGACTCTACTAATGCCGTTACTGGTATCGTACTTTGGCAATGGCTGTATACATTCAGTATAATCAGTCTCTCCTATCTGAGACACCTTGAAAATGTTTCAAAATATTTCAATATTCAAAAATTTGGACTATATTAGTGCTATATAAAACTTGATAGCATTGTAGCATTGGGTTAGATATTATGTTGAATCTATTCGATAATTGATACTGGCCTTGCCATAAATTTTAAAATCTCCATTGGTCCAGCCTGTGTTTCACATGACGGCTAGATGCAATTTTCCATGCATTAGATTAGACATCAATTAAACAAATAGGCAATTCATGTAAATGGTTGGATCCACCAGAGGAAGAACAGCTCTTTGTAGCAGCAGTCCACCAAGATTAGAGGGATTTTATAACCTGAGCTTGAGTCTTTGTCACTCAGTCTGGATTCACTTAGTGTTTAATTACTTTTTTGGTGTTTAAGAAGTGTTATTTCACCTGTTTATGTTGTGAAAAACACATGAAGGAAAGGTGTGTAGGAAGCCTGAGTAAAGTTCTTTACAGCAAGGTGAGAAAGGGATAATGGTGTTGGTTGCCACCATAAACATTTCCTAAGATAGACTGAAAACAGTTGCTAGTTTATAGAAGATATTTTAGGTAGCACAGTAAAAAGTCAACATTTAAGAAGATGATACACATCAATGCTCCACCACATGGGTTCAATTGTTTCACTGCTTGGTTGGCCGGAAAAAAATTGAAGCTATTTGAGTGATGATCCTTCACTCTTTCTCACCTCTTTGAAATGTAATTGAGAACTTATGGGCCTTCCTTATGTGTGAGATTTATAGCATCTAGGAGGATATGGAGGCTGCTTTAGCTAAAATTGTTTTTTAACAAATCAAGAAATTTACAGATTTTGTAGACTCTACTAAACTAGGATAGGAGAGGTGGCAATATTTCCAAATGATTATTTTAAAAAGAACAAGGTTGTATTCATGCATATTTAATTAACAGGTTTTACTGGTGATTAGTGAACAGTACCATACTGAGGTGCTCAGTACTCGTAACAAGCAGTTGGATGCTCGGATGGGCGCGACTTGAGATATGGAGCCTGAGTTCAAAAGATTGTTCAAAAGATTGTTACCTTTTTGCTTGTCAGTGTAAAATACTAAATTTAACCTATTTAGATCGAGTTGTACAACGTCACCTCTTTTTTTCAATTGATCACTGCCTTGCAATGGAACATACAGATGGAAGGATACAACTTTTTTTAAAAAGAATAGAACTAATAAAATAGGAGGTAAAGTTGCAGTGTATGTCAAAAAAGAACACAACTCTACAGAAATTAAAGTTTCAGAGAATGAGAGTCTATTAAAAAATATTTGGTTAAGAATTCATGAAGTAAACAATACGAAGGCTATCTTAATAGGTGTTTATTATAGACCACTGGGTCAAGCAGAGAATATAGATGACATTTTTCACATCAAATGGCTACATTCTCAAAAAAACATGAAATAATGAAATAGTGATCATCGGAGATTTCAAGTACCCAGACATTCATTGGGAAACTCTCACAGGTGAGTAAAGGCTCCATCCAATTTTTATCCTGCCTTGCAGACAACTTTATCACCCAGCTGGTAGAAGAAAATACAAGGGGAACAGCAATCTTAGGGTACCTTCACACTTAGCGATGCAGCAGCGATCCGACCAGCGATCTGACCTGGTCAGGATCGCTGCTGCATCGCTACATGGTCGCTGGTGAGCTGTCAAACAGGCAGATCTCACCAGCGACCACTGAACAGCCCCCAGCCAGCAGCGACGTGCAAGCGACGCTGCGCTTGTACGGAGCCGCCGACTGGAAGCTGCGGAGACTGGTAACTAAGGTAAACATCGGGTATGGTTACCCGATGTTTACATTAGTTACCAGCGCTGTGTGCAGGGAGCAGGGAGCCGCGCACACTGAGCGCTGGCTCCTTGCTCTCCTAGCTGCTGTACACATCGGGTTAATTAACCCGATGTGTAATGCAGCTACATGTGCAGAGAGCAAGGAGCCGCGCACACTGCTTAGCGCTGGCTCCTTGCTCTCCTAGCTGCTATACACATCGGGTTAATTAACCCGATGTGTACAGCAGCTACATGTGCAGAGAGCCGGAGCCGGCAGCACAGGCAGCGTGAGAGCTGCGGAGGCTGGTAACTAAGGTAAATATCGGGTAACCACCTTGGTTACCCGATGTTTATCTTGGTTACAAGCTTACCTCAGCTGTCAGACGCCGGCTCCTGCTCCCTGCTCGCTTCATTTGTCGCTCTCTCGCTGTCACACACAGCGATCTGTGTGTCACAGCGGGAGAGCGGCTTTGAAGAAAACGAACCAGGGCTGTGTGTAACGAGCAGCGATCTCGCAGCAGGGGCCAGATCGCTGCTCAGTGTCACACACAGCGAGATCGCTAATGAGGTCACTGCTGCGTCACAAAAAGCGTGACTCAGCAGCGATCTCGGCAGCGAGCTCGCTGTGTGTGAAGCACCCCTTAGACATAGTCCTAACAAACAAAGAGGATATCGTTCAAGGACTAACGGTAGCAGGAACACTGGGACTCGGCAATCATTCTATCCTTGAATTTGGGGTTGCAAGAAGGGGAACACCTGAGAAAACATAGACTTCAAGGCTTGACTTTTGCAGAACAGACTTGAAGGGCTCAAAGGCAAGGGTTGGTAGAATTCCATGGCACAAAATTCTTAAGTGCAAAACTGTTCACAATTATGGGACATTTTCCTTAAGGAAATCCTTAATGCACAAGAACTGCCAATACCTAAAAGGAAGAAAAAGGGGAAAAACCTAAAGAAACCAGGATGGATGACCAAAAAATTACATCATCTGCTTAAAAAGAAAATGGCAACATACAAGTGAAAGATGGGGATTATACCTAGGGAAGAATATTTGGCAGTTTACAGACTCTGTAAGACAAGTGTCAAAATAGCTAAGGCCGAACACGAATTGGGGCTTGCAAAAGATGCCAAGGATAAGGTAAAAGGATTTTGGGGGTATGTTAAAAGCAAAAGAAAAGTGAAGGAGACCATTGGAGTCCTGCAGAATCAAAAAGGTGAAACAGTCAACAAGGTGGAACAGTCAACAAGCTGAAGATACTAAATTCATATTTCATATCTGTCTTTTCCTAAAAAAAACTAATGCGATCATCAACAATAATCATGCTAGAAATGATGGTCAGGAGGAGTCCAAGTTGACAACAAGCAATGGATTGATATTAGAACACTTAGCCATGTTAAAGGAAACCAAGTCCTCAGGTGCAGATGATTTACACCCTAGAAACTTGAATAAGATAGCTGAGGAAATTATAGTACTGCTTGCCATTATCTTCAATAAGTCATGGAGAAACAGGAGTGGTCCCTCTAGGTTGGAAAAGGGCAAATGTGATTCCTAGCTACAAAAGGAGAAAAAGGAGGATACAGGAAATTACAAGCTAGTAAGCCTGACCTCAATTGCAGAAAAAATCTTCAAGCAAATTTTCAAAGAACATTTGCTGAGGTATCTGAATAGGAAGGCATTAATTAACCAAATCCAGCATGGCTTTATTACCAATAAATCTTGTCAGACCAACCTGATTTCCTTCTATAACAAAGTAACTGAATAGTTGGACCAGGGGAATGCTGTGGATATAGTATACTTTGACTTCAGTAAGGCATTCAATGGCATATCACATAACATCCTCATTGGAAAAAAATGATGAAGTACAGAATCGACTAAAAAATCGATTCAGAACTGGATTAATGATCGTGCACAACAAGTAAAGGCCGCTTTACACGCTACGATATATCTAACGATATGCCGTCGGGGTCACGTCGTTAGTGACGTACATCCGGCATCGTTTGACATATCATAGCATGTAACAGCTACGTGCGGCTGTGAATGAGCAAAAATACTCGCCTTATCGTTGCTCGTTGACATGTCGCTCATTTTCTAAAAATCGAACGTCCTTCTGTGCTCCGGTTGTTCATCGTTCCCGAAGCAGCACACATCGCACCGTGTGACACCCCGGGAACGATGAACTGCAGCTTACCTGCAGCTGCCGGTAATGCGGAAGGAAGGAGGTGGGTGGGATGTTTACGTTCCGCTCATCTCCGCCCCTCCGCTTCTGATGGCCGGCCGCTGTGTGACATCGTCGCTATGATGCTGAATGTTGGTCCCCCTTCAGGAAGAGGATGTTCACAGCCCACAGCGAGGTCGTTTGGAAGGTAAGTACGTGTGACGGGGGTTTATGACTTTGTGCGACACGGGCAACAAATTGCCTGTGCCGCACAAACGATGGGGGGCGGGTGTGATCGCAAATGCGATCGCACGACATATCGACACATGTAAAGCAGGCTTAACACTAAATGGCTACACATCAAACTGGAGGAAAGTTAAAAGCGAAATGCCGCAAGGCTCTGTCCTAGCTCCAGTCCTATTTAATATCTTCATAAATGATCTGGACAACAGATTTATTGGGAAACTCATAAAATTTGCAGATGATACTAAGATTGGAGGAATAGCCAACGCTAGAGAAAGAAGAGAGCATATTTAAAAGGATCTAAATGCAAAGTCCAACATCTAGGGAAAAGGAAATGTAAAAAGCATATAGTATGGGAGGAAGAGAACTAAGCGATAGTACAGGGGAAAAGGACTTTGGCATAATAGTAGATCACAGATTCAACATGAGCCAACAATGCAGCTGCAATTGAGAGGCAGCTAAAAAGGCTAATAAAATTCTGGTATGTATCAAGACAATTATTGAATAGAGATCAAGTGAGGTAATTATTCCCCTATACGTTGCCCTGGTCAGACCCCAGCTGGAATACTGTGTACAGTTCTAGGTGCCCCAATTCAAGAAAGACATTGATATATTGGAGCAAGTCCAGAGAAGAGCAACCAAGATGGTAGAAGGTTTTCAAACCATGTCCTATGAAGACCGGCTAAAAGAACTAGGGATGTTTAGTTTGCAAAAGAGAAGGCTGAGAGGAGACTTAATACTGGTCTACAAATATCTGAAGGTTAGTCACAGGGCAGAGGGAACTACCCTATGCTCATTAGCACAAGGTAGTACAGATTAGACAATAAGAAAAACTTTCTCACAGTAGGGGCACTCAGAGAGTGGACCAGGCTACCATGTGAAGTTGTGAGCTCTCCATCAATGGAAATCTTCAAGAGAAAACTGGATAAACATATAGCTGGTATGATTTAGGAAAACCTGCACTCACAGGAGGTTGGAACCGATAGCCCTTGAGGTCCCTTCCAACTCTACCATTCTATGATTCTATGTCTTCTGCTCCAGGCTCTCCAAAATCTAAAGTTGAAAACATAGCAGAGCTGGCGATTTCCTTTTTCACCTTTATAAAATTTCTAAATTCAACTTTTCTGCTCTTAAGTGGTTGTGCAAATACTTTTCTTAAAGAAGCTGGCTATAAAAAAATATTGATATGTTGATGTAAATTAAAAAAAATGATAGGGGTCACACTAAAGGTTTACTAAAATCAGTGAAAATTCTGAATATAACATTTAATTTGACCTTGAAGGCCACAGTTTTGGTCACGGCAATTCAAGGTAATGCTCTGAAATATGAGTCATTACATTGACATTCTCACAAAAACATTCAGTTCAGTGTAATGCTTTAATATATCAATACTCATTCCTTATTAGACCTGGCATGTGCATCTAGTACACATCAAAATACTGAGGACTTTGCAACATAATAAGAAAAAAGGAAAAAGAACACTTTTCCTGTTCTGAAACTTATAGAATGTTAGTGGTAATTGGGATTGATATAATGCAATGTATTTCATGTTTTATATGTTTACGAACCGTATCACAGAATTTAGGTGGAGCAGTACTGTCCTGACAACCTACTGCTGTGTAGAAAGAGGATACCACATAATACTGACTTACGTGCTGTTAAGAAAACAAAGTGTTGGGGAAATAACTGCCTGAAGTTGCTACAATGTAGAGTCCATTCTTTACTTTGAGCATAAAACTTTTGCATTTCACTGATTAGAACGAATAAATACAAAGTTAAAAGACACATATATACAGTATACCATAACTGATTTTTTGATCTCTTCAGGGAGGTTCACTTCTTTGGATAAACCCCTACTCATTAACGCCTTATCGCTGTACATGGACTGCGCAAGAATGTAGCGGGTGTATTTAGCGGACTTATTGGCTTGTAATACATCTGCGTGTTGCATCCAGGACATGACTCTAACATTTGCAGGTAGAGATTGTTAACTTGTTAAATGCCGCTGTCAAACTGACAGCAGCATTAACTGCACGCTAGCATTGAGGCGCGTCATTTTATCCTCCCAGCAGTGGCGTGCCTTTGACATAATCACGTGCCGCCAATGGGTAGCTATGACAGTTAGAGATCCCTGTGCTTGTCATTACGGAGTTCCCTTTGAAACCCTGACTGATTTTTGCTATATACAGCAATGCTATGGCATTGCTATATAAAGCACAAGCGAACAGACAATGGCAGGTTAAAAACTAACAAATACATTGTAAAGTTAATTAAAAATGTTTTAAAAACAGGAAAAAAACCCCGTAAGAGTTCATATCGGCCCCTTTCTTTGTCGCTCCATTGGGAGACCCAGACAATTGGGGTGTATAGCTTCTGCCTCTGGAGGCCACACAAAGTATTACACTTTTAAAAAAGTGTAACCCCTCCCCTCTGCCTATACACCCTCCCGTGGATCACGGGCTCCTCAGTTTTATGCTTTGTGTGGAAGGAGGCACACATCCACTCATGCATTCTCATACATAGTTATGACGGATGGAAGAAAAGAGGACCCCGATGGGGTCCCCGGCATGTTCCCTTCTCACCCCACTATGTCGGCGGTGTTGTTAAGGTTGAGGTACCCATTGCGGGTACAGAGGCAGAGCCACATGCCGTCTCCTTCACCATCCCTTATGCGGCTCTGGGAGAAGTGGGATCCTAAGCGGTCATCCACGTGCTGGGACCGTGCTCCATCCGCAGCCCCTGGTGGAACCTGCTGGTCCGGAGCTTCTTCACCCCCAGGGACCTGGCCCTGCAACTTGAAGGTACTCTGTGTCCCCATGTGTTGACTGTACAGGGAGGGAGGTCGCTCCTTCTCCCCGGAAGCCGCGGTAGTTCCGTCCGCAGTTTTTTTCGGCGGACTTCCGCGCCGACCGTGCCTGCTTGTCGGGCATGGCCTTAAATTTAGTCCCCGGCTTCGCCGCGGCCTAGTCGAGCAAAATCCCGCCCCCGGGCCTGCCTGTCAGGGGTTAGGGCGGGATTACCGACGTGACGTCGGCTCTGAGGGCTGGAGCATCTTTGCATGTCTCCCCCACCCTCATTGACCACTTGGGGACTCCAGATTCCCGCTCTTTGCTGGCGCCGGCCTCGGCTCCACACCCCCCCTGAGAGCTCCGGCAGTCATTTTTAGCATTCTACCGGTGGATGCTACTCAGCGGCAAAGCTCTGCAGCTCTGGGGGACCCACGACAGGGAATCTGGAGGACACACTCCGCTCGTTAGCGGTTGGTAAGCCACACCGGTCACCCGGTGTTGGTCCCCCTAGGGTGCCGATATATATATAGATATATATATCTGTTCGGAAAGGCTGTATACCCTTTTCCCATATACCCTCAGTGGTCACTCTCCTAGGACGCAACAGCATGTCGTCCACAAGGAGCAAAGCTACTAAGGCACAGACTTTTTTTGCGGCCTGTACCTCTTGTGGGGCTATGTTGCCTGCGGGTTCCACCTATCCCCACTGTGATCAATGCTCGACTCCTGCCACGCTTGCTCAGCTGGAGCCTCGGGCACTTGTGGGCCCCTCGGCTCATGTAGATCCCCTGGCTCCCCCTGAGCAGTCTGCAGGGACAGAGTCACCGTCGTTGGCCTCTTTCGCTGCGACACTCTCCCAGTCACTTTCTCAATCCATTGCACAGTCTATGGACAAATGGTCATCTAAGCTCCTTGAGGCTTTGCAGCCCAGACCGGGCCCTTCACAGGCCCCGGCCCCTGTTAGTTTGTCTCCTCCAGGCCCCTCTTGGTCCGCGCCGCAGCGCGCTCCCAGGATAACCTCTAGGTCCCAGGCGGAGGACTCCTGCCCGGATCGCAGCCCCAGGCCGGCTAAGCGGCCTCGCTGGGACTCTTCCCCGGCCTCCTCACGCTGCTCTGGATCCCAGCTTGATGACTCTCAGGAAGACGAGGCGGACGTGGGAACTCAGGGCTCTGGCCCTGACTTCACCCTTAACCTTGATGCCCCTGAGGGGGACGCCTTGGTAAATGATCTTATCTCGTCCATCAACCAGGTGCTGGATCTCTCACCCCCACCTCCTCCTGCAGAGGAGCCGGCTTCTCAGCAGGAGAAACACCAATTTCGATTCCCCAAACGTACGCGCAATACGTTTTTTGATCACTCTAACTTCAGGGACGCTGTCCAGAAGCCCAGAGCGGTCCCGGACAAGCGCTTTGCTAAACGGCACACTGACACGCGTTATCCCTTTTCACCTGAAGTCGTTAAGGGCTGGGCACACTCTCCCAAGGTGGATCCTCCAGTCTCTAGATTGGCTGCTAGGTCCGTTGTGTCTGTTGCCGATGGCGCATCCCTGAAGGATGCCACTGACAGACAGATAGAGCTCTTGGTGAAGGCTATTTATGAGGCCACGGGAGCGTCTTTCGCCCCGGCCTTTGCGGCTGTGTGGGCTCTCCAAGCAATCTCGGCATGTCTGACTGAGATTAATGCCGTCACGCTGAATTCTGCTCCGCGGGTTTCTTCCTTGACCTCTCAGGCATCAGCATTTTCGTCCTACGCCATGAACGCCGTCCTGGACTCCGCTAGCCGTATGGCTGTGGCATCCGCTAACTCCGTGGCAGTCCGCAGGGCCATGTGGCTGCGCGAATGGAAAGCAGACTCTGCTTCCAAAAGGTTCTTAACTGGTTTGCCTTTTTCTGGCGACCGTTTGTTTGGCGAACGGTTGGATGAGATTATTAAGGAATCCTCGGGAAAGGACTCCTCCTTATCCCAGTCCAAACCTCAGAGACCTCAGCAGAGAAAAATCCAATCGAGGTTTCGGTCCTTTCGTCCCTCCGCCAAGACCCAATCCTCGTCGTCCAACCGGCCGGAGAAAGGCCAGAGGAACTCCTATGCGTGGCGGTCCAAGTCACGCCCACAAAAAGGCCGCGGGAGGCACTGCCTCCAAGATGGCCTCCACATGACTCCCGGCCTCATCTAACTACATCCTCGGTCGGTGGCAGGCTCTCCCGCTTTGGCGACGCCTCGTGGCCACACGTTCAAGACCGATGGGTGAGAGACATTCTGTCTCATGGTTACAGGATAGAGTTCAACTCTCGTCCTGCGGCTCGTTTCTTCCGAACCTCCCCACCCCCCGCACAGGCCGACGCACTTTTTCAGGCAGTGGACGCTCTAAAGATAGAGGGAGTTGTGATTCCCGTTCCCCTTCAGGAACGTGGTCGCTTATTTTTTACTCCAACTTGTTCGTGGTGCCAAAAAAGGACGGGTCATTCCGTCCCGTTCTGGACCTCAAGCTGCTCAACAGACATGTGAGAACCAGACGGTTTCGGATGGAATCTCTCCGCTCGGTCATCGCCTCGATGTCACAAGGAGACTTCCTAGCATCTACATCAAAGATGCTTATCTCCATGTGCCGATCGCACCCGAACATCAACGTTTCCTGCGTTTTGCCATCGGGGACGAACACTTCCAGTTCGTGGCATTGCCTTTCGGCCTGGCGACAGCCCCACGGGTTTTCACCAAAGTCATGGCATCCGTCGTGGCGGTCCTGCACTCTCAGGGCCACTCGGTGATCCCTTACTTGGACGATCTCCTAGTCAGGGCCCCTTCTCTGGTGGCGTGTCAACGGAGTCTTATTGTCACTCTGGCGACTCTCCAGCAGTTCGGGTGGATCATCAATTTCCCGAAATCCAAGTTGACGCCGACCCAATCACTGACTTACCTCGGGATGGAATTTCATACCCAGCCAGCGTTAGTCATGCTACCGCGGGACAAACAGCTTTCTCTGCAGGCGGGGGTGCAGTCACTTCTTCGGAGTCAGTCACACCCCTTAAGGCGCCTCATGGACTTCCTGGGGAAGATGGTTGCAGCTATGGAGGCAGTGCCGTTCGCGCAATTCCATCTACGGCCACTCCAATGGGACATTCTTCGCAAATGGGACAAGAGCGCTGCTTCCCTCGACAAAAACATCTCTTTCCCTCGCAACCAAAACATCACTTCAGTGGTGGCTCCTACCCACATCTCTGGCCCGGGGAAAATCCTTCCTACCCCCAACCTGGGCCGTGGTCACCACGGACGCGAGCCTGTCAGGTTGGGGAGCGGTTTTTCTCCACCACAGGGCTCAAAGGAACCTGGACTCCAATAGAATCGTCCCTTCAGATCAATATCCTGGAGATAAGGGCAGTATATCTAGCCCTATTGGCTTTCTATCGGTGGCTGGAGGGCAGGCAGATCCGAATCCAGTCGGACAACGCCACTGCCGTCGCCTACATCAACCACCAAGGCGGCACTCGCAGTCGTCAAGCCTTCCAGGAAGTCCGGCGGATTCTGCAGTGGGTGGAAGACACAGACTCCACCATCTCCGCAGTTCACATCCCGGGCGTAGAAAACTGGGAAGCAGATTTTCTCAGTCGTCAGGGCATGGACGCGGGGGAATGGTCTCTTCACCCAGACGTGTTTCGAGAGATCTGTCGCCGCTGGGGAACGCCGGACGTCGATCTCATGGCGTCACGACACAACAACAAGGTCCCGGCCTTCATGGCACGGTCTCAGGATCACAGAGCTCTGGTAGCGAACGCTTTGGTCCAGGATTGGTCGCAGTTTCGACTGCCATACGTGTTTCCCCCTCTGGCGATGCTGCCCAGGGTACTACGCAAGATCCTGTCCGAATGCCGTCGCGCCATTCTCGTCGCTCCAGACTGGCCGAGGCGGTCGTGGTATCCGGATCTGTGGCATCTCACGGTGGGTTAACCGTGGGCACTTCCAGACCGCCCAGACTTGCTGTCACAAGGCCCGTTTTTCCATCTGAATTCTGTGGCCCTCAACCTGACTGCGTGGCCATTGAGTCCTGGCTCCTAGCGTCTTCAGGGTTATCTCAGGATGTCATTGCCACCATGAGACAAGCCAGGAGACCAACGTCCGCCAAGATCTATCACAGGACTTGGCAAATCTTCTTATCCTGGTGCTCTGATAACGGTTTTCCTCCATGGCCGTTTGCATTACCCACATTTCTTTCATTCCTACAATCTGGAATGGACAAGGGTTTGTCCCTCGGCTCTCTCAATGGCCAAGTGTCGGCGCTCTCCGTGTTTTTTCAAACGCGTCTAGCCAGGCTTCCGCAGGTCCGCACGTTCCTGCAGGGGGTTTGCCACATGGTTCCACCTTACAAACGTCCGTTGGAACCTTGGGATCTTAACAGGGTCCTGACGGCTCTTCAAAAGCCGCCTTTTGAGCCGCTGCGGGATGTCTCTCTCTCCCGTCTTTCTCAGAAGGTGGCCTTCCTGGTGGCAGTCACATCACTTCGCAGAGTGTCTGAGCTTGCAGCGCTGTCATGCAAAGCTCCCTTCCTGGTTTTCCACCAGGATAAGATGGTTCTGCGTCCTGTCCCGGAATTTCTCCCTAAGGTGGTATCCCCTTTTCATCTAAATCAGGATATCTCCTTGCCTTCCTTTTGCCCTAATCCAATTCACCTGTGTGAAAAGGATTTGCACTCTTTGGATCTAGTGAGAGCACTCTGGGTCTACGTGTCTCGTACGGCGCCCCTGCGCCGTTCAGACGCGCTCTTTGTCCTCGTCGCTGGCCAGCGTAAGGGATCTCAGGCCTCCAAGTCAACCCTGGCTCGGTGGATCAAGCAACAGATTCTCGAGGCCTACCGTACTTCTGGGCTTCCGCTCCCTTCAGGGTTGAAAGCCCATTCTACCAGAGCCGTAGGTGCGTCCTGGGCATTGCGGCACCGGGCGACGGCTCAGCAGGTGTGTCAGGCAGCTACGTGGTCTAGTCTGCACACTTTCACGAAGCACTATCAAGTGCATACCTATGCTTCGGCAGACGCCAGTCTAGGTAGGCGAGTCCTCCAGGCGGCGGTTGCCCACCTGTAAGAGGGGGCCGTTTTCGGCTCTTTTTATTGAGGTATTGCTTTACCCACCCAGGGACTGCTCTTGGACGTCCCAATTGTCTGGGTCTCCCAATGGAGCGACAAAGAAAAAGGGAATTTTGTTTACTTACCGTAAATTCCTTTTCTTCTAGCTCCTATTGGGAGACCCAGCACCCGCCCCTGTGCCCTTCGGGCTGGTTGTTCTTTTGTGTACACATGTTGTTGATGTTGATTTGTTCTTTGGGTTTATGGTCTTCAGTTCTCCGAACATCCTTCGGATTGAATTTACCCTAGACCAATTTATAAGTTTTCTCCTTCCTGCTTTTGCACCAAACTGAGGAGCCCGTGATCCACGGGAGGGTGTATAGGCAGAGGGGAGGGGTTACACTTTTTTAAAAGTGTAATACTTTGTGTGGCCTCCAGGGGCAGAAGCTATACACCCCAATTGTCTGGGTCTCCCAATAGGAGCTAGAAGAAAAGGAATTTACGGTAAGTAAACAAAATTCCCTTTTTTTCCCCCATTAAAAATAAAAATAATATTTTTAAAAAATACACACGTGCTATCGTCGCTTTCAGAAAATCCGCTCTATCAAAATATAAAACTAATTAACCTCATTTGTTAACACCGTAAATGGAAAAAAATAATGATTTTTGGTTGCTGAAATACCACAAAAAATGCTGTAACAAGCAATTAAAATGTCAGATCTATCCTAAAATGATATCAACAAAAACTATATATATATATATATACATATATATGTATATATATATATATATATATATATATATAATAAAAAAATAATCATCTCACCCCTCAAAAAATGAATCATCACACAGCTCCATCAACCTAAAACTGACAATGTGAGGTGGACAGTCTGAAGAGTGGTGACGTTACTCAGAAGAGGAGCAGAAAAATGCTGATTACCAGAGAAGGTGGTGGTAGGGGAGTATAAAAACACACATAGACACTACATACACATATACACAGACTTAGTTAAAAAAAAAATAATGAGAGGGTTTCTTTAAAATGGTCCCATTAACTAGATTGCAATTTTAAGATCTCTCCACAGGTGTTCAATGAGATTAAGATTCAGACTCTTTGCTTTCCACTTCAGAACTCTCGAGCGCTTTGTTTGGCTCCAATTCTGAGTGCTTTTTGAAATTTTTTTGGGGTCATTGTCCTGCTCGAATACCCATGACCTAGGACGCATTCTCAGCTTTCTGACATTGGACACTATATTGCAACCCAAAATCCTTTGATATTCTTCCGATTTCATGATGCTTTGCACACAGTCAAGGCATCCAGTCTCAGAGGCAGCAAAACAACCTCAAAACATTTTTGAACCCCCACCATATTTGACTGTAGGTACTGTGTTCTTTTCTTTCTAGGCCTCAGACTATTTTCGGTAAAAAGTAGAATGATGTACATTACCAAAAAGCTCTGTCCCGGTCACATCTGTCCACAAGACGCTTTCCCAGAAGGATTTTGGCTACCACACGTACATTTTGGCAAACTGCAGTCTTTATGTCTCTTTGTTGGCAGTGAGGTCCTCCTGGCTTCCTGACATTTGATTTAATTCAAATGTTGACGGATAGTTCACGCTGACACTGATGCATCCTGAGCCTGCCGGACATCTTGACATTCTTTGGAACTTGATTGGGGCTGCTTATCCACCATCTAGACTATCCTGCGTTACAACCTTTATCAATTTTTCTCTGCCGTTCACATCTAGGGAGATTATCTACAGTGCCATGTCTTGTAAATTTTTTGATTATATTGTACACTATGAAACATCAAGATCTCTAGAGATGGACTTGTAAACTTGAGATTTTTAATAGTTGTCGATAGTTGAGTTTGAACAAGCATCAAATGCTTGATACAAAGTTGTTTACCCACAATTTTGGAAAGGTGCCAACACTTTTGTCTGGCCCATTTTTGAAGTTTTGTGTGAAATTATGTTCAATGTGCCTTTGCGCCTTTTTTCATTTTTTTTTTTGCATTGCAAAAACGTGTAATTGTAATAATTTTTTAGAAGAAATACTTCATTTACTGGAACAATTTCAAGGGTTCCAACACTTTCTGTCATGACTGCATGTGTGGAAATGTTTTTGCCTCATTGTTCATTTGAGTGGGTGAGAAGTGCTGCAAAAACACTGAAGGAATTGGCATGCTGCAGATTTGAAACAACTTAAAATCTCCATGAAAAAAATAAGGAGCATGTACAGGAGATTGCTGAAATATCAGTCACTTTGCTGATACAGTGAAATGCTGCATTTTTGCTGCAGAAACGAGGCAAAGCGCAGTTTGTGAACATATTTTAATGCAGGAAAGGTCCTCAAGAGTGTCAAGACCCCTTTTGTATCTGATGTTTTTTGGCTAAAGAAATGAAGGCCCTGGGCAGATAACAGGCTCCCTAAATAAGACATTTTTCAAGCACTATGAAGAGGGATTTAATGACTTTACAATATCCAGAATGAAATATATTCAAGAGATAAAAATGGCAGATGAATAGTCAAAGTGATTACTTTTGCTAGGCAGCCCATAAAGAGGAATATTTCCATTATTATTATTATTATTATTATTATTATTATATTATTATGATTTGTATTTCGTTTTGTATGGGTAAAATATATTTACTGCTATCTAATGCCAAATTGGTAGAAGCAAAAAGCTAATTAAAATAATAATTTATTCATCACTTTTGAACAGACAGTAATGAACGAATATGTGAATTTTTGTTTTTTTAAATATATATTTTCTGAAATTAGAAGAAAGTAAATTGTTGGGTTACAACATGACATTATCTACAGTGTGTACAGGCTACCGAAAGAGCCAATTCCAGACAGTTGTAATAAAACATTACACAGGCATATGCCAAGAACAGAATTAAATCCTGTCAAAACAAAGTAAAAAAAGGTTTCACTGCTTTGAATAAATCTAATTGCCAGTAGGCACAGTGGCTCAGTGGTTAGCTCTGCTGTCTTGCACTTCTGGGATTCTGGGTTCAAATCACGTCAGTAGTATCTGTATGTTCTCCCTGTTTGCGTGGTTTTCTGTCCCAATATATAATAGATATACTGATCAGGAATTTAGATTGTGAGCCCCAACAGGGACAGTGATTATAAGATTTGTAAAGTTCTAAGGAAATTAATGGTGCTATATAAGTGGTTAATATAAAGAAAAAATAATAATTGATGTAAGCAGTTTTACAGTCAGTATAGCATACTCCTTTACATGTCATATCTAACGGGAACCTGTCAGGTCCCTTATAACCTTCAACCCAGCAGCATTCACATGTGTATGCCAAAATTCCCTGCCTAACCAGCCCTGTATAATGTTATTTACTAAAATTAATGTTTAAAAAAGCATATATAAAGTGCGCTGTTCCTATGCTAATTAAGGCCTTTGACTAGTCAAAGGGTGTTTGTCCAGCTAGTCTGCCCTCTTTCCATGTTATAATGCCCCTGTGGGCGTGATAACATGATTTCCATGATCGAGTGCCTTTGCAGCCCCTGAATATCTTGTGCATGCGTATGGTACAGGTATTTGGTTTCAGAAAGGCGCACTGCTCATGATCGGAAGGGCAGAAGCTGTTTTCCGATCGTGTGCAGTGCACCTCTCTGAAGTCAGGACCCATACACCCAGCTTCAGAGGCACACTGTGAATGAGCGAAAGTATAGAAGCTATTTTCGAACCTGCACACTGCTCATGAGCGGAAGTGTAGAAGCTGTTTTCTGATGATGCGCAGTGTGTCTCTCTGAAGTCAAGACCCGTACATCGAGCTTCAGAGGCACACTGTGCATGAGCAGAAGTGCAGAAGCTGTTTTGCGATGATTTGCAGTGTGCCTCTGTGAAGTCGGGACTCTTGCACCCAGCTTCAGATGCACACTACGCATAAATGTAAGTGCAGAAGCTGTTCTGGTAATCATGCGCAGTGCACCTCCATGAAGCCGGGACACATACACACGTGGTCAAAATTGTTGGTGCCCCTCGTTTAATGAAAGAAAAACTCACAATGGTCACAGAAATAACTTGAATCTGACAAAAGTAATAATAAATTAAAAATCTATGAAAATGAACAAATGAAAGTCAGACATTGCTTTTCAACCATGCTTCCACACAATTAAAAAAAAATAAAACTCATGAAACAGGCCTGAACAGAAATGATGGTACCCCTGAAAATAATGTGACAAAAGGGACATGTTAAATCAAGATGTGTCCACTAATTAGCATCACAGGTGTCTGCAATCTTGTAATCAGTCAGTGGGCCAGTATATAGGGCTACGAATACTCACTGTGCTGTTTGGTGACATGGTGTGTACCACACTCAATATGGACCAGAGGAAGCAAAGGAAAGAGTTTTCTCAGGAGATTAGAAAGAAAATTATATACAAGCATGTTAAAGGCAAAGGTCATAAGACGATCTCCAAGCAGTTTGATGTTCCTGTAACTACAGTTGCACATTCAGAAATTTAAGATTCATGGGACTGTAGCCAACCTCCCTGGACGTGGCCGCAGGAGGAAAATTTATGACTAATCAAAGAGACGGTTAATACGAATGGTAACACAAGAGCCCATAAAAACTTTTAAAGAGATTAAAGGTGAACTTCAAGCTCAAGGAACATCATTGTCAGATTGCACTATCCGTCATTGTTTGAGCCAAAGTGGACTTCATGGGAGATGACTAAGGAAGACAACAATTGTTGAAAAAAAAATCATAAAAAAGCCAGACTGGAATTTGCCTGTTGACATGTTGACAAGCCACAAAGCTTTGGGGAGAATGTCCTATGGACAGATGAGACAAAAATGGAACTTTTTGGCAAGGCACTAGAGCTCATCGAACTGGCCAAAAACCGGGACCGGCGGATCACCGGCAAATTAAAAAAAAAGTCTGATCTGCTCCAGAATCCAGTGCCCATATGAGTTAATGGGGTCCAGAATTAGGAGATTAAAAATGTTGGTGGAAGGGATAGGGGGGTAGGAGCATGCGCAGTATACTCACCCAGGCTGTGTCATAGCGGCAAACTCCTTCCGGTCACACTTTTCCCTTCCGAAGCCGACAATTCAATAGCCATTGTTTTGCCCGCCCACCGGCCCATGTAATTGGTTGCAGTTAGATGCGCCCCCACCCTGAGTGGCAGTGTGCCAGCTGACTGCAACCAATCACAGGTGCCAGGACGGTCGGTTGGCAAGGAAAGCAGTGCAAGTGTCTACGGGTCAGTATGATGTTAAAAATTAAATAAAACAATCGGCGCAGGGTCCCCGTATTCTGATGACAGCACAGATAAAGCTCGCGGCTGCAGCTCCCAGCTGTCAGGCTATATCTGTGCTGTGTATCAAGTGCCCAGAGTCACATGTGCAAGGCTTTGCCGGGTGATGCCATGGCAGACTTGCGCGAGTCCCTCGCAAGTGTGATTCCTGGAGAAACCGCATGCGGCTTTTTTATTTTTATTTATTTTTTTTGATACCCAGCCATGATACAGCCAGCTGGGAGCTGGTATTCTCAGCCCGCAGCCACCTGGTATTGCTGCATCTATTAGATGTGCTATACCGGCTCTACCCATTGGCCTGGAGTGGTGCAATTGGGGTAATAAGGGGTTAATAACAGTGCACCGCTGCTACTAAGCCCTAGGTTAGTGATGGCACAGGCGTCTATGAGATACCTCCATCATTAACCTGTACATAAAAGTAAATAAGCACAGACACAGAGAAAAATCCTTTATTTGGAATAAAATACAAAAACGCACCCTCCTTCACCACTTTATTAACCCCCAACACAGCCCTTCAGGTCCGGCGCAATCCACACGATGTCCCACGCCACATCCAGCACTGCTACATCTGAATATCACAGAGAGAGGCCATAGAGAACGACCACTCGCTGTGAGCTCCAGAGAATGAGTGTGCTGTGCAATGAGCAGTGATGTCACTCAGGTCATTTGCAGTCACAGCTGGAGGTTCCTATGTTCCTTCACCGGTGATCGCAGGTAACCTGACCTCAGGTGGAGGTCACTGAATTCACATACCTGCATGTCCTAGCATAAAATCACAGGTTTTTTTGGCCAAGAGATGCAGATTTGGTGCTGAGATTTGTACACCGCATTCCTTCACCCAATCTACACCTCCTGGCAAAAAAACCCGCGTTTTTTTACGCATTTTTTTGCCGCGGTTTTGTGCCAGGAGGTGCACATTTGGTGCAGAAATCGCCTGCACCAGATTTCAGCACCAAATTTTCACCTCCTGACAGAATTTATTTTTTCATTTTTGGGCCAAGGGATGCAAATTTAATGCTGAAGTTTTTACACCATACTCCTGCATCCAATCTACACCTCCTAGCAAAAAAACCCCCACATTTTTTGGCAAATTTTGTATTGCCGCCATTTGTTTTGCCGCTGTTCTTGCCACGATTTTTCATCTGCACCAGATTTCAGCACCAAATTTCCACCTCCTGGCAGAAAAAAAAGCACCAGTCCTGTGCTTATCTTGGCTGTGTATCAAAAGAACAGGAACCGCATGTGGCTTTTCTTTTGTTAAATAATGAAAAAAAAAAACAACGTGCTTTCCCCCCCCAATTTTGATACCCATCGAAAATAAACCCGCCTGGGGGCTGGTATTCTCAGCCCGCAGCCACCTGGTATTACCACGTCTATTAGATGTTACAATCCCGGTACTATACCGGCTCTTCCCGAATGCCTTGAAGCGGTGGCAATCAGGGTAATAAGGGGTTAGTAACAGCGCACAGCTGCTTCTAAACCCTAGGTTAGTAATGGCACAGTCATCTGATACCTGCATCACACTAACCTGTAAGTGAATGTAAATAAACAGACACTGAAAAAACCTTTATTTGGAATAAAGTACAAAATGCACCCTCCTTCACCACTTTATTAACTCCCAAAACCCTGCAGGTCCGGCGTAATCCACACAAGGTCCCACGCCGCTTCAGCTCTGCTACATAACACAGCCAACGACCATAGAGCACGACCGCTGGCTATGACTGAGCCGCGATGACTGCAGGCAGAAACTGTCACAGGCTTGGGGCACGTCTGCCTGCAACTAGTCACAGACGAGAGGTCAGCCAGTGGGTGGGAAAAACATGGAAAGCTGTGTGTATGCGATTTACAGTACAGGAAGTGAATGCTCGACCCAGAAGCAGTGTGCATCCATGACACCGAGTCTCGGTAAGTATGAAACTGTCACTTATTTCTTGTTTTGTTTTATTTTTACTTTAATTCCCAAATCCGGATCATTCACCCGGAATCCCGGGTCCAGGTCCGGCACCCAGATATCTTTGAAACCATGCGGATCCGGACTTTTATCGTCCGGATTTGCTCAGCCCTACAAGGCACCTCAGCCTTATGTTCACAGATGGAAAAATGAAGCATATCAAGAAAAGAACACTGTCCCTACTTTGAAACATGGAGCAGTCTCTATTATGTTCTGTGGCTGCTTTGCTGCATCTGGCACAGGTTGTCTTGAATCTGTGCAGGGTACAATTAAATCTCAAGACTATCAAGGGATTCTAGACAGAAATATGCTGCACAGTGTCAGAAAGCTTGGTCTCAGTCTTAGGTCTTGGGTCTTGCAACAGGCTAATGACCCAAACGCTTAGCTAAAAACACCCAAGAATGGCTAACAGGAAAACATTGGAATATTCTGAAGTGGCCTTCTGTGAGCCCTAACCTAAATCCTATTGAGCATCTTTGGAAAGAGCTGAAACATTCCGTCTGGAAAAGGCAACCTTCAAACACGAGACAACTGGAGCAGTTTGCTCTTGAGGAGTTGGCCAAAATACCTGTCGAGAGGTGCAGAAGTCTCATTGACAGTCACAAGAATCATTTGATTTGCAGTGATTGCCTCAAAAGGTTGTGCAACAAAATATTAAGTTAAGAGTACCCTCATTTCTGTCCAGGCCTATTTCATAAGTTTTATGTTTCTAAAAAAATCTGTGGAAGCTTGGTTGAAAAGCAATGTCTGACTCTCATTTGTTCATTTTCATAGATTTTTTTATTATTACTTTTGTCAGATTCAAGTTATTTCTGTGACCAATGTGAGTTTTTCTTTCATTAAACAAGGAGTACCAACAATTTTGACCACGTGTGTACATTCGGCGTCAGAGGTGCATTAACACTATCGAAATGAGCCTCGTGAATGCACAAGATTTCCAGAAACTGTGATGACGCTGACTCTTGGAAATCATATTATCACACCCAGTGGGGCGTGATAACCTGGTAAAAGGACTGACAAGTCTGGGGAAACAACGCCACATCGACTAGTCAAAGGTCTAATTAGCATAAGAAGAGTGAAGTTTAACAATCTTTTTTTAAACATTGATTTTAGTCAATAACTTTATACAGGGTTGGTTAGGCAGGGAATTTATTCATATAAATGTGAATGCTGCTGGTTTGGAGGGAATATGAGACCTGACAGGTTCCCTTTAATAGACATAATTAAAATGAGTCTTTATTCTTCTTAGACCTTTTTACTGGTTATTTATTGCTAACTAGATAACTCGTGTTTTCTTGAGTAATCAAGTTGCAATATACGTGGTCAGCTAAAAGGACCTCTGCACTGCAGATCGAAAACATCATCAAAAAAGAACAAGCAATAACATTTCTCACACTTTTGTTCTTTTCAAATCCTCTTTTCTGCAAAAGGATGCAGAATGCAGCCTTAGAAGATGGGCAACATGTTACTGAAAGTGCTTACCTGGACAGCTGCTCTGAAATCAGCAACTTATCCTACACACTTCCAATACTGATGAGGTGTTAGCCATTGCAGATATATTTCTTTGTCTTTACTGTATTTGAAATATTTTGTTGTCTTTTTTTTTTATAATAGATTTGTCCGAAAATGCTTCTACAATTGAAAATTGAATTGCTTTGTAAATTACTCGTGTTGTAGTAATCGTCGTAGTCCCTCATTCACAGTTCTGACATTTCCCAGCATATTTAAACTACAAGATACCATTTAATGGTTAATGCACATGTTAAGCTTTAGTGATATAATAAATGTTATGCTTGGTAAGAATCTGATTGTAAGGATAAAGTTTTAATATATTCGTTTACAACACATAGGTGCAGAACTGACATTCATACAGTGGCATAACTAGAGTTTAATGGGCTCTGGTGCAAAATTTGGACCGGGGCCCCCTGTTACGGTTGCTGCGAGCACTGGAGACTATGTCCAGATTTCTTGCTACTGCACATGTGCGAGCGCTGGAGACTAAGTCCAGATTTCTTGCTACTGCACATGTGCGAGCGCTGGAGACTAAGTCCAGATTTCTTGCTACTGCACATGTGCGAGCGCTGGAGACTAAGTCCAGATTTCTTGCTACTGCACATGTGCGAGCGCCGGAGACTAAGTCCAATCTTGGAGCCATTGCACATGTGCGGGTGACATCATCGCTGACACGAGGTCACATGTCTCTGACACCTTCTATGCCGATTGGTCGCTGGTCATGTGCTTGTGACGTCTTGCTCGGTGATAGGCCAGCATGACGTCACTCCTGTCGTTCTGGCAGCGGATTGGCTCTGGTGTCCTCCATCTTGGATGAGGCACAGAGTCTATATAAGACCCTGACACACGCCGCATGGTGCTCAGTCCTCTTGGTTCATGCATATGAGTAGACGCTCTGTGCGCGTTCCTCTAGGCATTCCTCTGTCTATGCTAGGTGAGCGCTACCGGCAGGGTAGCGTTCTTATACCTTACAGCTTCGGCTGCTGTCCGTATCCTTACCTCTTAGGGGAGCGGGCATAGGCAGGTGCCTGAGGCACATGGTCTGGCTGGGCCTTGTGATTCTACTCGTAGGTGGACGTTGCCGCTAGGGTAACGTTCCTTATACTGCGTCTGGCAGTTGTTCGTATCCTCGCACACTAGGGGAGCGAACAGAGGTAGGAGCTTTGTGCGGCTTACGCTGCTGTTCGTCTCTTTTGCACCACTAGAAGAGCGGACCTAGGCAGGTGCCATATCTAGTGGTTCGTGTCCTCGCACACTAGTGGAGCGAACGCAGGTAGGAGCTTTGTGCGGCTTATGCTGCTGTTCGTCTCTTTTGCACCACTAGAAGAGCGGACCTAGGTAGGTGCCATTTCGCACACATTGCCTTTGTCTCTGTGATTATTAACAGAGATCATTCCACACACCCTCCAAGTAAGGGAGGAATTGCTTTACTTACTTATTATATCCTTCTGTGAGTTAACAGAGGTATTGCACTCTGCCATAGTCTGCAGCAAAGTCTTTGCACGGTGGACCCTGACTGTCTGATACTCCTTTCGGTTATTATCAGACAGCCCCCCGTAACATTAGGACTGAGCCAAGGGTCTGGCAGTTATGGCAGAATATCAGCAGTTACACCGTTACATACAAGTACTTGAGTCACGGCTCAAGAGTATAGAGGATAAACCTCAGACCATGGTGACATCTGCACATGATCCTCGACTTGCTCTGCCAAACAGATATTCTGGCGATGCCAGATCATGTCGTGGTTTCATTAGTCAGTGTCAGATACACCTAGAGGTCAACTCTTCTCGCTTCTCTACGGAGAGGTCCAGAGTAGGCTTTATCATCTCCTTACTTCAGGACAAAGCCTTAGAATGGGCGACTCCCCTATGGGAGCGCTCTGATGTGGTTACTCTGAGACATCAAGACTTTCTTGATGCTCTTAAGGCGGTATTCATGGGTCCGCAGGTTACCCATGATGCGGCCCTGAGACTGTTAGATCTATCTCAGGGTTCGTTATCCACTAGTTCTTATGCCATTGCTTTTAGAACTCTGGTGGCAGAACTAGATTGGCCAGAGAAGGTGTTGATTCCTATCTTCTGGAGAGGGTTGGCAGGCTATGTCAAGGATGCCCTTGCTACTCGTGAGGTCCCTGCTTCTCTGGAGGACTTGATCACAGTAGCAACGAGGATCGATGTACGCCATAAGGAACGTAGACTCGAGGTCTCTTCCTCACGCCCTAAGCATCGGGCTATTCCAGTTGTTGAGGGTCCACTACCATCTTCCTCAGCATCTGAAACATCTCCCACTCCTATGGAGTTAGGTCATACGTTCTCCAGACTACGCAAGTCTGGTCCTCCTATATGTTACGTATGTCGTCAGGCTGGGCACTATGCCAACAAGTGTCCTAGTCGTCAGGGAAACTCCCTGGCCTAGTAACCATTAGAGGGGGGTTACTAGAGACGTCTTCTGCACCCTCTAAGTGTTGTATCCCAGGTCAGCTCTCGTTATCTGAGAATACATGGCCTATTATGGCTTTTGTGGATTCCGGAGCTGACGGGATTTTTGTGTCCTCAGGATTTGTAAAGGGACACAATATTCCCTCTATAATGTTAGAGGCGCCTATTCCTGTCCGTGTTGTTAATGGAACTATGTTGTCTGACTCCATTACATTGAGGACAGTTCCCTTGCGCCTTTCCCTGTCTCAGGGTCACATAGAGGAGATTTCTTTTCTTGTTTTGCCTGAGGGTATAGACGACGTCCTTCTGGGTCTTCCATGGCTTCGGACTCATGCTCCTCACATTGACTGGGAGTCTGACAGCATTATTAGTTGGGGTTCGAAATGTCAGTCCCGATGTCTTCCCTTACCACCTAAGGTCGTTGCGGTTGCATCAACTGATCTCTCTCCCATACCTACACCCTATTTGGATTTCGCTGACGTGTTCTCCAAACAGGGTGCTGAGGTTCTTCCACCCCATAGGCCGTATGACTGTGCCATAGACCTTATCCCAGGTTCGGTTCCACCTAAAGGCAGGGTTTACCCCCTGTCGATACCTGAGTCGGAGGCCATGTCGACCTATATAAGAGAGAGTTTAGAGAAGGGGTTCATTCGTAAGTCTGTCTCTCCCGCGGGAGCTGGGTTTTTCTTTGTTCGGAAGAAAGAGGGTGATTTGCGTCCCTGCATAGATTACAGGGGTCTCAACGCAATCACAATAAAGAACAAATACCCATTACCTTTAATTTCGGAGCTCTTTGACAGACTGAGAGGAGCTCAAGTTTTTACGAAGTTGGATCTGCGGGGTGCGTATAACTTGGTACGAATTCGAAAGGGTGACGAATGGAAGACCGCTTTTAACACCCGAGACGGTCACTATGAATACCTCGTCATGCCTTTTGGGTTATGTAATGCACCCGCAGTATTTCAGGACTTCGTAAACGATGTGTTCAGGGATTTACTGTTATCCTCAGTAGTGGTGTATCTGGACGACATCCTGATTTTTTCTCCTGATCTGGAGACTCATCGTCAGGATGTCGTTCGTGTCCTTTCCCGTTTAAGGGAGCACTCATTGTTTGCTAAACTCGAGAAATGTGTATTCGAGCAGTCCTCATTGCCTTTTTTGGGTTACATTATCTCACAAGAGGGTCTGGCTATGGATCCTGCGAAGCTCTCTGCTGTCCTGCAATGGTCCGAACCTCATTCCTTGAAGGCGGTGCAACGCTTCTTAGGATTCATAAATTATTACAGGCAGTTCATACCCCATTTTTCTACTTTGGTGGCCCCTTTGGTGGCCTTGACTAAGAAAGGTGCTAATCCCAAAGCCTGGTCTACTGAGACATCTCAGGCTTTTGAGGCAGTAAAAAGACACTTTTCAACTGCTCCCGTTCTTCAAAGACCCGATGAGAATAAGCCCTTCCTCTTAGAGGTTGATGCCTCTTCAGTGGGTGCTGGTGCGGTCTTGTATCAAAAGAACGGTGCAGGTAGAAAAAGGCCGTGTTTCTTCTTTGCTAAAACCTTTTCACCGGCAGAGAGAAACTATACCATTGGGGATAGGGAACTGCTCGCCTTGAGATTAGCCTTGGAGGAGTGGCGTCACTTGCTGGAAGGAGCGAAACATCCTTTCCAGGTCTATACAGACCATAAGAATCTGACGTACTTACAAACCGCTCAGCGTCTGAATCCTCGCCAAGCCCGCTGGTCCTTGTTTTTCTCCCGCTTTCACTTCTCCATCAACTATCTGTCTGGGAGTAAGAATAACAAGGCAGACGCCCTGTCTCGCTCTATGCTTTCTACCCAGGAAGAGATTGACGAACCTCGTCTTATCCTTCCCTCCAGGGTTTTTCATACGCTCTCCCCTGTGACGTTAGACCAAATCCCACAGGGCAAGACCTTTGTTCTGCCTGATCGACAGAATGATATACTGTCATGGGCCCACACCTCAAAGGTGGGTGGGCATTTTGGTATTAGGCGGACACGAGAGTTACTGGAGAGGTGGTATTGGTGGCCACACTTAGCCAGCCACGTCAAGAGATATGTCGGTTCCTGCTACTCGTGTGCTCGCAACCGTCCATTACGGCAGAGACCGGCTGGGCTCTTGCATCCTTTACCAGTGCCAGATAGACCATGGGAGGTGGTAGGCATGGACTTTGTGGGTGATCTTCCATGTTCACAGGGACATAGATTTGTGTGGGTCATTACGGACCATTTCTCCCGGATGGTTCATCTCGTACCGTTATCGAGAATCCCATCTTCCAGGGTACTAGCCAAACTATTCCTCAAGCATGTCTTTAGGCTTCACGGGATGCCAGATCGTATCATTTGTGATAGAGGCCCGCAATTTACTTCCCGTTTCTGGCGAGATCTTTGTAGCCTTCTGCAAATTGAGTTGAATCTCTCTTCGGCATACCATCCGGAGACTAATGGTTTGGTTGAACGTACCAATCAATCTATGATTATATACCTTCGACACTTTGTTGCTGAGAACCACGATAACTGGTCCTCCCTTCTACCCTGGGCAGAATTTGCCCTTAACAATTCGCTGGCTGAGGCCACTGGGCAGACACCGTTCGTACTCAATAATGGGCAACATCCTAGGGTACCGGTACCGTTTCCCGCTGCTGCACCTCCTCCTCTTGTGGCCGACTGGGCAACTAATGCCAGAGAGGTTTGGGATCGGACTCAAGAGTCGATCCAAGCAGCTAAGGACCGTATGAAGACGGTGTCCGATCGGTTTCGTCGCCCGGCTCCTGTCTTTTCTCCAGGGGACTTTGTGTGGCTCTCTGCAAAACACGTGAGACTTAGAGTGAGCTCTGTCAAATTTGCTCCTCGCTTCCTGGGTCCTTATGAGGTTCTTCGACAGGTAAATCCTGTAGTCTATCAATTGAAGTTACCTGTTCATCTTAGGATTCATGACAAATTCCATGTCTCACTGCTAAAGCCGGCTATTTTACCTCACGCTCGTGAAGTGCACTCTCCTGCCTCTGATTCCTCTCGCTCTAGCTATGAGGTACGAGCCATAGTTGGTTCTAAGATGGTTAGAGGGCGCAGGTTCTTCTTGATAGATTGGGAGGGCTATGGCCCGGAACATCGCTCTTGGGAGCCTGAGGAGGCTGTCCATGCTCCCGACTTAGTTGCCGATTACCTGCGTCGCCGGGAGGGGGGCCCTTGAGGGGGAGGTACTGTTACGGTTGCTGCGAGCACTGGAGACTATGTCCAGATTTCTTGCTACTGCACATGTGCGAGCGCTGGAGACTAAGTCCAGATTTCTTGCTACTGCACATGTGCGAGCGCTGGAGACTAAGTCCAGATTTCTTGCTACTGCACATGTGCGAGCGCTGGAGACTAAGTCCAGATTTCTTGCTACTGCACATGTGCGAGCGCCGGAGACTAAGTCCAATCTTGGAGCCATTGCACATGTGCGGGTGACATCATCGCTGACACGAGGTCACATGTCTCTGACACCTTCTATGCCGATTGGTCGCTGGTCATGTGCTTGTGACGTCTTGCTCGGTGATAGGCCAGCATGACGTCACTCCTGTCGTTCTGGCAGCGGATTGGCTCTGGTGTCCTCCATCTTGGATGAGGCACAGAGTCTATATAAGACCCTGACACACGCCGCATGGTGCTCAGTCCTCTTGGTTCATGCATATGAGTAGACGCTCTGTGCGCGTTCCTCTAGGCATTCCTCTGTCTATGCTAGGTGAGCGCTACCGGCAGGGTAGCGTTCTTATACCTTACAGCTTCGGCTGCTGTCCGTATCCTTACCTCTTAGGGGAGCGGACATAGGCAGGTGCCTGAGGCACATGGTCTGGCTGGGCCTTGTGATTCTACTCGTAGGTGGACGTTGCCGCTAGGGTAACGTTCCTTATACTGCGTCTGGCAGTTGTTCGTATCCTCGCACACTAGGGGAGCGAACAGAGGTAGGAGCTTTGTGCGGCTTACGCTGCTGTTCGTCTCTTTTGCACCACTAGAAGAGCGGACCTAGGCAGGTGCCATATCTAGTGGTTCGTGTCCTCGCACACTAGTGGAGCGAACGCAGGTAGGAGCTTTGTGCGGCTTATGCTGCTGTTCGTCTCTTTTGCACCACTAGAAGAGCGGACCTAGGTAGGTGCCATTTCGCACACATTGCCTTTGTCTCTGTGATTATTAACAGAGATCATTCCACACACCCTCCAAGTAAGGGAGGAATTGCTTTACTTACTTATTATATCCTTCTGTGAGTTAACAGAGGTATTGCACTCTGCCATAGTCTGCAGCAAAGTCTTTGCACGGTGGACCCTGACTGTCTGATACTCCTTTCGGTTATTATCAGACAGCCCCCCGTAACACCCCCCCTCCACGTACACCGACACTTAGGGTATGGGATAATGACAATGACACTCGGGGTATGAGATAATGACGCTGAAACTTGGCTCTTACCCTGAGTACCCAGGTTTTCCATGATCTGAAATCCCTCTATCAGCACCCAGCTTTCCCATGTTCTGATATCCATCTTCTCCTCGGCACCCAGGTTTCCCATGCTCTGCTATACATCATTACCTCAGCACCCAGCTTTCCCATATCAGAGCATGGGAAAGCTGGGTGCTGAGAGATGAACAGCAGAGCATGGGAAAGCCGGGTGCTGAGGGAAAGAGCCTTTTTCCCTCAGCACAAAACATTCCCATCCCATGCTTGTATGTTTGTCACCCCTTGTATATAGTTCTCCAAATACTATAATGGCCCCCTCATAGCCTTCCATATAGTATAAAGGGTCCCACATAACCCTTCATATATTAGAATGCACCTCCATAGTCCTCCATATATTATAATGCATTTCCCATAGTCCTCCATGTATTATAATTCACCCATAGTTCTCCATATATTATACTGCACCACAGTCCTCCATGTTTTATAACGCACCCCCATAGTCCATGTATAAGGTAGCCTCCATAGTCCTCCATATATTATAATGTAGCCCCCATAGTCCTATATGTATTACAATGCAGCCCCATAAACCTTCATATTGTATTATGCAGCCCCATACTCCTCTATGTATAATGCACCCATATAGTCCATGTATAAGGTGTCCATCATGTTTATTATGCAGCCCCATAGACCTCAATGTATAATGCAGCCGCATAGACCTCCATGTATCATGCAGCCCCATAGACCTCCATGTTTCATGCAGCCAGCCCCCCCAGGGCCTCCATGTGTAATGCAGCAAGCCGCCCAGGGTCTCTATGTGTCATGCAGCTAGCCCCTTCTCAGGCCTCCATGAGTCATGCAGCCAGCCTCCCCCCCAAGGACTCCATGTGTCATGCAGCCAACCCCCCCTCCCAGGGCCTCCATGGGGCCTAGCTGCAGGACACATGGAGTCCTTGGGGGGGGCCCTGGCTGCAGGACACATGGAGGCCCTTGGGGGGGGGGCTGTCTGTAGGACACATGGAGTCCTTGGGCTGCAGGCTCCCCCAAAGGACTCCATGTGTCCTGCAGCCAGCCCCCCCCCCCAGGGCCTCCATGTGTCCTGCAGCCAGACCCCCTCCAAGGACTCCATATGCCCTGCAGCCAGGCCCCCTCCAAGGACTCCATATGTCCTGCAGCCAGGGCCCCCCCAAGGACTCCATGTGTCCTGCAGCCAGGCCCCATCCAAGGACTCCATGTATCCTGCAGCCAGCCTCCCCGTGTGCTCACTGATTTATAAAAAAAATAAAAAAACAAGTTCTACCTTCTACCGCAGCTCAGTCCTCACCTCTAGTTTCACCGCTGCTCGTCCTCACTTCTGTCCTCCTTCCCTCGTGGCTCCGGTCGGCATCCTCCTGTGCTCTGTGCTCTGCTCTCACCACACACAGCAGTCGCACCGGAGTGACAGGAGCGTGTTGACGGGAGCGCGGTGAGTGACGGGAGCGCGGTGACGGGAGCGCGGTGAGTGACGGGAGCGCGGTGACGCCACAGCTGACACCAGGCAGGGGGCCCGGTGTCAGCGGCGGCGACCGGGTCATATAGCGACCGCGGTAGTTATGCCCCTGCATATATATATATATATATATATATATATACGGTGACCTCCTGTGGAAACATATTGCTTTCAGTACTAAATGAAAGCGTAGGAGAAGCTGGAAATTTTGTCATGAGAGGAACAAAAGCCTAAACAATTAAAATATTATAAACTAAAGGTGTGATTGGAAATAGGGCACATAAACACACATGCTGCTGCATGGTGGGGTTGGGGATAATGGGCACTCCCCTACCTCAGTCCCAGCTTCAAAGTTCTCAAAGGTATTTGCGTTTTAAAGACTCAAATAAATTTGAAAATAGGGAGAAAGGAGTTGGCCTCTCCTGGACAGGTCCACAGGTTGCAGGAAACCCTTTGGCGGGCCGCATGCAGCCTGCGGGCTGCATGTTATGCAGACCTATGGTAGTCTGATACAGTTGAGAATAAATGTCTGAGGTACTAAATCAGAAGGCAGAACTGAACTTTTATTTTTGGGTGGTCACCTATAATTTGACATGTACAGTGACAATTGGCAGACACCAAAGTAGAAACATACATTTGCTATTTTATCCTCTGACATTTGTTGCCAGGCAATTGTTTTCACAAATGTATTTACAAATGTTGTTAAGTGCTATTTTCACGAAATTATGCTTCTCTAATTACTGTGTGTGAGTAATAAACAGTCATCCACTTTAACATTTACTCAAGCCAGAGCATTTCTGCTTCACACTTTCTGACCTAAATAGTCAGGAGGGATTATATGGCAAACATTTCTCTGTTTGTACTTTTAGAATTCTGCGTTTGAAGCTCAGTAGAGTCTGCTGGAGTCCTGGCTGAAAGGCTGTCTAAGTGAAGGGGGACACACAGACATAGATTTAAAAATCAATGAACCATGGGACTAGAATGCATACAAACCCTCTCTCATTAATCTTGTCTCATGGAGCGCAGTATTTCAGTTCATTGTTAGAGATGGGGGTTGATGGTTTGATTGCTGATGTGTTAGATTTGGAACTATTGCAGACCAAGAACACTTTGATGCAGGACTCATTAATTCTTCTAGAAGGGATTTGTGTGGTTTTCTCTTAGAAAGTCTGTCAATTAAAATAGGAAACCGCAAAATTCCAGAAACCACCATTCTAGCTAAATTAAAGAAATTTATCAAGTCTTTGTGTAACAATTTTAGCATAATGAACCCTCCATTGGCACATTTGTTTAGGCCTTACAAGGTAACTGTATTCATAATATCATTAATGACTTTAGGACTCTGATTTTATCTCTTGTGTACTGTAAGATGTTCATGATCCACACAACTTAATTCCCCCATATACAGTAGATAGTTGTTGGATGTACAGTGATGTCTTGAGTCGTTTGGCCTACAGGTATCTCTCCTGACTCTTCCATCTAGACGATGGCTTGACGTCTGTGAACTAATGAGAAAGCCATTGACAGACTCCTCTGGCAGTGGCTTATCTCATCAAAAGAAGAGTATGAGCTGTCCGATAATGAAGCTTTTGAAGTATTTTAAAATCTACTGCAATATCAATTGCTCACCAACTGTACAAGACCCTACAGCTTATTATATGAGTAAACCTAAGGCTCTGTTCATATGGCCAGTACTGTTCGATTGAAAATGGATCCAGTAATTGGTTAAAATGGATCTGTGAACAATGAACCTCAAATGGACAGCATTATTAACGGAGCTACTAGTATTTTAAAATGGATCCCTTGTAAAGCTGATTTAATTTTGTTGTCCGTTTCTATCCAGATCTATTAGGTCAAACTGTGGTGTTCTAGGCAGTGAAAATTACTATATCTTTTAACTGAATGCATAACGGATGCATTCGTAATGGATCTATTTTCCATACGCTTCCATTACAGATCACTTAGACATTCGTTTTTTGGCTTGACAATAAAAGTTTTGCACTCAACACTTTTCATCCAGCAATAAATGCGGATTGCTGATGGATTTACACCGAACGGCTGACACTTTGGGACATTTCCATAACCATTTCACTGAATGGATCCAGTACTGGATCTTTTTGGATCCCTTTTCATCTACAAAAACAGAAATAAATACTGAACATATGAACGTAACCTTATTTGAACACTTAAAAATTTTAGATGACATATTAAGCCATAGTAGATCAATTTCACCACTTCCTATGACTATTATTCAAAGATCAGCTTAGTTCCCTTTCCAAAACTGTAGTGAGTCAGCCAGTTTGTGGAAGCATCGATATTAGTCAGATTTTTCTTGGTAAGGTACAGAGCTTATTCATTAAAAATGTTTTATAACTGTGTGCTTTTGTAAGAAAACTCTTGCTAAATATTTTATTATAGTCATCACAGTGTGCTAGGAGCGCTGCATTTCTGCTCCAAATACTGCCTTCTAATCGTAAGCCAACCACAAATATTTAAAACACAAAAGCCTCACCTTCTCCATATCCTCAAAGTTTTTGCCAGTCATATATGAAATGTCTTGAATCAATAGCTGAGTGGACATTTCTTCACCATCAAGCAAACTCACTTGGTTTTCATATGAAAAGCTCAAACCCAGTTGCACAAAAATGGGCTAGGAAGTAGATAGGGATACAGGAAACTGAATGTCCGGAATCTTCCTTTCCCAAGATACATTCTTATCAAGATGACTGTCATCTGTGTTCTTAGAGTAAACTTAAAGACAAAATATGCAACAATATTATACGAGTTGGGAAGTTGTTTTTTTTACTATTCTGTTACATTTGGACAATTTCTAAAAAGTCTAAATTATCTAAAAGGTGTATAGAATTGGGGAAAAATGAAGAACATATTTTTATAATAGGCGAATTATTATTTTTTTTAAATAATTGTAAATCATCATGAAAAATTCCTCCTTATATAAATATTTCTATTGAATTATATTACTTTACTGTATACAAAAAGTATGCGAAATGCTAAATTAAATAATGAGCTTTATATTGCCAACTTTCATTTTCCTTGGTGGGCTCAATACTAGAAATCCTTTCAACCAACTCTCGACATCAATGGTGAGAGATGAAAATAGGAAAATGACCAACCATAAAAGAAGAAAAGTGAGCAATGAGCTCATAAACAATAGTATCCCAGAATAGAGTTAATCTAGGTGGGCAAACGTGGGCATCATGTAGTAAAATTAGTGAGGTGGTCAATACAGTGAATATATACACCACAGTGGCACTAGCATGAATATGGTAATCATTTATAACTCCTCAAAAGGAGCTTAATAAGTCTAATACTCACATGACTGGGAAACAGAATGGATAATATATCACATCACCAGCTGGAGAGGAAACCCCAACGCATGTTTTGCTGTTAGGGCTAGCAGCTTTTTCAAGGGGGAGATAGTAACAATACCCACCCTGTCTCCCAGTCATGTGAGTATTAGACTTATTAAGCTCCTTCTGAGGAGCTTTAAATTATTACACTATTCATGCTGGTGCCACTGGGATGTATGTATATACTGCAATGATCAACTCACTAATTTTACTAGATGATGTGCTTGCCCACCTAGATTAACCTCATTCTGGGATACTATTGCATAAGGGCTCATTGCTCACTTTTCTTCTTTTGAGGTTGGTCATTTTTCTATTTCCATCTGTCACCATGGATAATGAGTGTTATAATCACAGATATCTATAACAAATGTTTTTTGAATCCTCACATTTTCTGTTTCTGAATACTTTTAAAGCTAACAGTTTTTAAATTTGTGTCTTATTTGTCACAACATTTTTCTAAAAAGCATTTTGGCACTTATACTTCAAGGTCTCCTCTGTTTCAGTTTTTTCCTATGCAGTCTCCATTTCTGGTTTACAGTTGGCTCTGAGCTGGTGGGAGGAGAATAGCTTCTGTGATGTCTCCCCTACATACCACACACAGACATGAGGGATTCCAGCTCTTCATTCCTTAGGACAGACAGAAGCAAAAGTAGCATAGTGGTTATTATACAGTAGTACTGAACAGTGTGCATGTCATTCCAGCTCCAGTAAAAGACTTTTTAGAATGTGCCGTACAATCTCTGACTCCCCCTGTTTGTTTACTCATTGTGCTCCTCATTGTTCCCCATATAGTATAATAGGAGGTGTAACCTGATACTGTGATGGCAGTTGGTCTGGTCTTAAGCAAGACTCAGTTGTGCTGTATATTTCAGAATGACTAAAAATGATTACTTTATCAAGAAAACTCAAAGATTGACAAGGGCCTCAATCAAAATGGTGTAAAATAACGTAAAAACAATGAATTTGGCAAAAGCATAAAAATGCCCTAAAAACAAACTTTTACATAAATAAGGCAATAAGAATGATGGACCTTTGTTCCAATTTATGTCAAAGATGTTGGTGACATGCAAAGGCTACCAATTTTCTGTCTTGAAAAACAGAACATACCATTTTTCATGGACCTCATTTTACAAATGGTGTTCTTCTTCAGAAAAATGAAATAGTCTTACCCTGTCACTATAAAACTGTAAGCATGCCATTTACAATTTTCTAAAATGTCATTGTAAGTAGAGATGAGCGATATTCGAGGCTTGAGGTTTGCCAATTTCATGTTCGAGTGATTTTTGGGGGTGTACGAGACGTTCGACGAACTCGAGCCTTTTGCTAAAAGCTCGACAGTTCGAGTAACGTTCGAGAACGGTTCGATCAACAAAAGCATGGCTTTTCACAGTAAGGCTATGTGCACACGATCCTATCTGCATGCGTCCTGCATCCCTAGCACAATCCCTCTCTCTTTCCTACTCACCGATCACGCGCGTCTCGCTGCACGGCTGTCACAAATCAGCATCTTTTCCTCTTTTGAAAATGGCTGCCGCTTCATTATTCAATCATTTATTCTGTGCTTTCCCCGCCCACCGACACCCATGATTGGTTGCAGTCAGACACGTCCCCACGATGAGTGACAGCTGTGTCACTGCAACCAATCACAGCCGCCGGCAGGCGGGTCTATATCGTGCAGTAAAATAAATAAATAAATAATAATAATAAAAAAAAAATGCGTATGTATGGCATTGTCAGGATGGGGAGCGCCACGGTATGGGGAGCCCTCCAGCCTAACAATATCACCCAGCTGCCGGCCCGGAATTGCCACATTCATTAGATGTGACAGTCCCGGGACTCCACCCAGCTCATCCCGAATTGCCCTGGTGTGGTGGCAATCGGGGTAATAATGAGTTTAATCATGCCAGGCGTCTCCCTGAGACACCTTCCATGATTAAACTGAAAGTGAAAGTAAAGAAACACACAGCGAAAAATCCTTTATGTGGAATAAAAGACAAAAAAACATCCTCTTTCACCATTTTATTAAAATCACCAAATACCCCTCCAGGTCTGAAGTAATCCACTCGACACTGTCAGCTCTGCTAGCTCTGCTACATGAAAATGACAGGGAGCGTTCTGTGTCCTCTCCACGTAGCAGCTGAAGGAAACCGCGCTGTAATCTGAGACTTCAGTCTGCAATGCAGAAGTCAAGATTACCAAATCTGCTTATGTTTTTCATTAGAGGCAGTGGCTGAATGGTTAGAGTGCTTGCCTAAGAAGCAGTACTTCACGAGTTCTAGCCCCAGCCGTCCTGGTAAAATTTTTTATTTATTTTTAATTTTAAATTAGAATTATTTATTTATAATTCTAATTTAATTTAATTATGCACTGAGGGGAGGAGCCGGACATCATCTGTGAGCCACACCTCTAAAATCGGAGCAGTTCAGGGAATGAGGCTGCATTGCTCTATCTCTTTCTCTCAGTCAGTCTCAGTCACTCAGTCAGTCTCAGTCAGTCTCAGTCAGTCTCAGTCAGCCAGTCTCAGTCAGTCAGTCAGTCTCAGTCAGTCAGTCAGTCAGTCTCAGTCAGTCAGTCTCAGTCAGTCTCAGTCTCAGTCAGTCAATCAGTCTCAGTCAGTCAGTCTCAGTCAGTCTCAGTCAGTCAGTGAGTCAGTCTCAATCAGTCAGTCAGTCTCAGTGTCAGTCAGTCAGTGTCTCAGTCTCAGTCAGTCTCTTTCTCTCTCTCCTCTCTCTATTCACTCTCTCTCTCCTCTTCTCTCCTCTTCTCTCCCCTCTCTCTTCTCTCTGTCTAATCTCTCTTTTCTCTCTCTCTCCTCTCTCTTCTCTCTCTCTCTTCACTCCTCTTCTCTCTCTTTCTCCTCTCTCTCTTCTCTCCTTTTCGCCCTCTCTTCTCTCTCTTCTCTCCTTTTCTCTCCCTTTTCTCTCTCTTCTCTCCTTTTCTCTCCTTTTCTCTCCCTCCTCTCTCTCTTCTCTCTCTCTCTTCTCTCTCTCTCCTCTCTCTTCCCTTCTCTTCTCTATCTCTCTTCTCTCTCCCTCTCTTTCTCTCCTCTTCTCTCTCTCTCCCTCTCTCTCTTCTCTTTACTCTCTCTTTTCTCTCTCTTTTTCTCTCTCTCTTTTTTTCTCTTCTCTCTCTCTCTTCTCTCTCTCTCTCTCCC
Organism: Anomaloglossus baeobatrachus; assembly: GCF_048569485.1. Lineage (NCBI taxonomy): Eukaryota > Metazoa > Chordata > Amphibia > Anura > Aromobatidae > Anomaloglossus > Anomaloglossus baeobatrachus. The sequence goes on from NC_134354.1 coordinate 487,738,131, forward strand.
TCTCTTTCCCTCCTCTTCTCTATCTCTCTCTCCCTCTCTCTCTTCTCTTTACTCTCTCTTTTCTCTCTCTTTTTTCTCTCGCTCTTTTCTCTCTTCTTTATCTCTCTCTCTCTCAGACCTGGCGATGATCAGCTGATGCGGTCACCTGACGGCATCAGCTGACACTATAAGTCGAGCGGTGAGGCCACTTTTTACTGCCCAGCTGGCTAAACTATCAGCTGATGCTGTCAGGCAGGAGTCTGCACAGAAGTGTGTAGTCTGTTTTTTTTTTTTTGCACTGATGCATCATCTGATTGTATAAAAGCTGTTTATACAATCAGTTGCTGTGTCATGTGATTCAGGCCCTTGAACCTGACACATCATCTGATCGCTTTGCCTTCCAGCAAACTGATCGAATGATATTGGATCCGGATTGGACGGCGCGGGACCCTTGACCCAGGATTACTGCGGAAGGGGGTTCTTTATTTCAATAAAGATGCAGTCACTAATTGTGTTGTGTTTTATTTCTAATAAAAATATTTTTCTGTGTTGTGGTTTTTTTATCTGTACTAGAAATTCATGGTGGCCATGTCTAATATTGGCGTGACACCATGAATTTCGGGGTTAGGGCCAGTTGATAATATACAGCTAGCCCTAACCCCATTATTACGCAGCGAGCCACCCATCACCAGGGCAGCTGGAAGAGTTGGATACAGCGCCAGAAGATGGCGCTTCTATAAAAGCGTCCTTTTCTGGGGCGGCTGCGGACTGCAATTCGCAGCAGGGGTGCCCAGAAAGCTTGGGCACTCTGAACTGCGGATTCCAATCCCCAGCTGCCTAGTTGTACCTGGCTGGACACAAAAATTGGGCGAAGCCCACATCATTTTTTTTTTTATTATTTCATGAAATCATGAAATAATTAAAAAAAAAAAGGGCTTCCCTATATTTTTGGTTCCCAGCCGGGTACAAATAGGCAGGTGGGGGCAGCCCGTAGCTGCCTGCTGTACCTGGCTAGCATACAAAAACATGGCGAAGCCCACGTAATATTTTTTGGGGGCAAAAACTCCTGCATACAGTCCTAGATTGAGTATGCTGAGCCTTGTAGTTCTGCAGCTGCTGTCTGTCTGTATGGAGGAGAGCAGACAGCAGCTGCAGAACTACAAGGTTCAGCATGCTCCATTCACTATTGTATGCAGGAGAGCAGACAGCAGCTGCAGAACTACAAGATTCAGCATACTCCATCCAGGACTGTATGCAGGAGTTATTTGCCCACCAAAAAAATGACGTGGGCTTCGCTATATTTTTGTATGCTAGCCAGGTACAGCAGGCAGGTACAGCTGCCCCCAATGCCCAGCTGCCTATTTGTACCCAGCTGGGAACAAAAAAAATAGGGAAGCCCTTTTTTTAATTTTTTCATACATTTCATGAAACAATTAAAAAAAAAATCGACATAAGCTTCGCCACATTTTTGTGTCCAGCCAGGTACAACTAGGCAGCTGGGGATTGGAATCCGCAGCACAGGTTAGCCTAAGCTTTCTGGGCCCCTCTGCTGTGAATTGCAGTCCGCAGCTGCCCCAGAAAATGGCGCTTTCATAGAAGCGCCATCATCTGGCGCTGTATCCAACTCTTCCAGCAGCCCTGAAGCCGGGTGGCTTGCTGGGTAATAATGAGTTAATACTAGCTTTGTTTTACTAGCTAGTATTAAGTCAGAGATTCTTAATGTCAGGCAAGTTTGACCCGGACATTAAGAATCTCCAATAAAGTGTTAAAAAAAAAAGACACCACAGAGAGAAAAAATACTTTAATAGAAATATATACACAGACACACTTAGAGACTCCATGTTTATTACTCCCTGTCAGCCCTCCACGATCAATGGTCTTCTGTCTTCTTTCTCCTTTAACCCATGCAGCTCTGCTACATCAGACAGCACTGTATGGGAGGAAGATGCTGCTGCTCCCCGTGGATTGCAGTCTATTCACTCAGTGAGAATGAGCAGAGGCTGCAGGCTGTAAGCGGTGATGTCACCGCTGATAGGCGAGTTGCTATAGCAACGGTGATCTCCGTTATTGACCGGCTGTGGCAGCCGGTGAATAACGGAACGGGGAAGCAGAACGGGGAAGCCGACCATGTGCTAGAGCATTTCGCCGGTATACGGAGATGCTGGAACAATCACCGCGTACCGGAGAGATGCAATGACTGGACCTAGCATGACGTCATAGCCATGTGACCAGTCTGTAGCCAATGATATAATAGACACGTGACTGGTCACATGCTTTTTTTGACGTCACGGAAGGTCCTATCATCAGTGCTGGTTACCGGGACGACGCAGCGATTATCGGAAGGAAAAGCAGCGGGAGACAGAATGCAGGACGCGTCGCGGGGACCTGTAAGTGTAATGGCAATGTTTATTAACTGTATGTGTACATTTATAATGTGTTTTTATGTGTTTGTGTTTTCCTGCCATTGGTTTCAATGGGGCTCGAGAGGTTCGTCGAACGGTTCGTCGAGCCGAACTCAAACGGGGCCTCCGTTCGACAAACCAAACCGAACTCGAGCCTTCAGAGGCTTGCTCATCTCTAATTGTAAGGCCCCTTTGACATTGCGTTTGACGCAACACATTAAGATTTCAGTGACAGTAAGATTTCTGACACAAATATAAGAAAAGATCTTCCTCCTTCAATAAATTTGACTGCTTGTATTACTTATTGAGACAGAAAGCATTTTATTGGCATCTACCAAGTCTACATTTATCATTTAGACTGCTAGAGTTTTGATTTATTATATATTGCACTATTATAGACAGCTTGGTATGTCAAACTTCTTTAGTGTAGCTTACCGCAGGGCTAAACAAATCCTGAGAATCAGGTAGCCAATGTGGCTACAAATTTGTCACTGATGACTTAACTTTCTTATTCATACTTAATGAACATCCAGTGTATTCAGCCATAATGGTTTGTTCGTGAAGACATAATTTTTATGATGTTACCTAGTTTTCTTTTGGCACTGGTATAGAATACACCACTCACCACTGTAATCTATTCTGTAGCTTTTAGTCCATATGTTTGATCATAAAACACATAAGAACACATTGATATGGTTTATTGTGCTCTTTGGGATGGTTTTATGCAGGATCATTTCTAAAGCTAACACTTAAGTTATAGCCTCTTCCAAGGGAAAATAAACCTACCCTTCTCCCATAAACACCAAGCCAATACGGACGTTTTTATGGAGTGGAACAAAATAAATTCCTTGTTCGCGCATAATTATCAGTCCACCACTACACACATACGTAATAAAGTGTGTACATCAATAAAATTAGTCTCCCGTGATCACTTCATAACTGCAGATTTGAGGGGCGAGGAGTTTTCAGTCTACTTTAATCTATTTTACATGGAATGTAGTCCTTTAGTTAAAATGCATAGATATACTATAAGTATATATAAAATATATAGAGCTATATGCATCCAAAAGAGATTGGTAACCTAAACAGTAAGCCATGCAAACACTTCATTACGTGATATGTATATAAATATATATGTAATATGTTGTTTTCTTTCTTAGGAATACTTTATGAACGGAAGACATAGGAAACTACAAGGTTAACGGAGAAGGAAGGGATAAACTGATATAACGGGACACAAGTAAGCCATTTTTACTCTTTGTTATTTCACAAGTGTAAGATTAAAAGACATGATCAGAGTGAAGAACATAACAGGGCAAGGTTATTTATTAGTGTAAATATAGTTCTATACATCACAATGTCTTATCTGCTGTTTGTGTGTTTCTTGTTATCTTTTTACTTTACAAGCTCACAGATTTACCCACAGACTGATTATAAAACTTATAACTAGAGATGAGCAGATCTGTAGAAGTTCGGTTCGGCGGGTTCAGCCGGACTTTAGATAAGGTTCATGTTTGGGATTGGAATTGACCTCAACCCCAACGGCGTCTCTGATTGGCAGTTGGGATGTCCACCCACATACAGCTAGCCATAAACATAACACTTCCGGGGGCAGGTGAGCAGGGTTTTCCATTTTTTTTTTTTTTGGTGCACACTACATCTGTTGTTACCCCAGTGCGAGCCATTTAAACACTGCAAGCAGCTTGCACTGGGCTGAGCACCGAGTTACAGCGATGCTCGCGGAAGTGGTATTTGTACGTAAAGCAGCCGAACTCTGAAATCTGTTTTTTTTGGGAAAAGTCTGTGTACGGTGCGAACACCGAAACTTGGGTCCACTCTTCTCTACTTATAACAAATGTATATTTATGCATGCTATTTCAGACATTTCACTATGTCAAACAATTCATTCTATTGCTTTGGTTAATTATATAGATGTGGTGATTTAGGCTTCTACTCAGTTTGATGCTTTGGGTGAGGTTTCATATGCACAAGTGTAAGTTTCATTTAACCCAGGAAATTAAAGCTTATCAAATGTCACTGAATTTCATTTTTACCTTGTGTTTGCACCATTCAGTAGTGTTGGAATAAAAGCTGAGCTCATTTAATTTCTTATTTAATATCCTTGGAAGATTGTTTGAACTCGGACTTTCAATCTTAGATTTAAATATTTATTTACATCGGTTTCTTGTAAAGTCTTTTTCTAAGACTTTATATTAATTTACTGAGACAAATACTACTTTACAGCAATGGGATGAGAACAATGTAGTCTTCCTACGCATTACAGTGGTTAGTGAACTGTTAGCTGCAATGTTTACAATACAACACCTATTATTTATCTTTCTGAACAATGAACTTATGTCTGATCCGTGAAGGATAAGAAAATCAGACAACAATATTCCTATTCATGTATGATGGGATTATATGTTCATATTTGTTTAGATTTAGAGAAGTGCTACAATGATCCTCATTGTCAAACAGGTAACAGAAACAGAGATAGATATGGTAACCACAGAGCCAGTTTACAATTACATTTTCGGGGCTGTCTTAGATTCTGTGGATAGGTGAAAACTCTGAATTTTAGTAACAACCCTTTTCAACATTAATTGCTGTTAAAAAGGGTTGTTACTAAAATTCAGAGTTTTCACCTATCCACAGAAAAAGCTCCATTGGAATGGAGCAGTGGCCATACATGTGCTCCACTGATCAATTAATTGTCTGCCAGGCAAAGCCAAAAGCTTATTCACATAATACAGCTATATATAAATACTTGTTTTTTTTATCCTCTAAATCTAATAGTAGATAATAATAATAGTAATATTTAGTAGATCTTTAATGAAGGAACATAGTAAAATTCTGAATAGCATAAAATCATCATTCTTGGCCATCATTTTTGATTTACTCTGCCGAGAACTATTACAGCCTATGCACACTAAGTGATCTATTCCAGATATCTCAGTGTGCATCCATTGCTTTGGCCTGCCTGTGTGAGCAGGCACTCAAACAACTGCCGATCAGTGAAGGTTTACCAATTGGTGGTCGTATCGGTCTGTTTAAACAGACCCTTACTTTTTATTGAGAGTCAAGGAAATAATTAGGTGGGAGTATAGATGTTTTATGTTTGTTATGTGGGATACATATTTACCATATTTTTCGGACTATAAGATACACTTGACTATAAGATGCACGCAAGTTTGAAAATCAGAAAATAGATTAAAAAATATTAATATTAAAACTGCCCTGGTGAGGTAGAGCTGTAGAGTCGGTAATGTTGGTTGTCTACTGCTGTGCTCGTTTCTTGGTGTTCTAAGGTAGAAGAGGGGGGGCAGGGGTAATGATTTATTCCAAAATGGTAAAAGTATATTAGGAGGATTGTAACAAAAAAATAAAAGGCACTATATACTGTACGCAACAGTGACAGAACAGTACACATTATGGCACTCTCACACAAGCGGGAAAAACAGACGAGTGCAATGCGAAAAAATCTCGCATTGCACTCGGACCTATGTTAGTCAATGAGGGAGAGTAGTTGGTCAGCTTTTCTCGGCAAAAGTGCAACATGCTGTGATTTTCTGCGAGAGCCGTATCACTTGCACCCAGTCAAGTGAATGGGTGCGAGAGAAACATCGAACTGCACTTGGATGTTATCCCAGTGCAGTGCGATATATGCACAGGCTAACAAGGAAATAGTCAGTGAGGTCTCAGACAGCTGATCTTACTAACTGCGGACAGTAAAGGCCCAGTCACACTAAACAACTTACCAGCAATCCCAACAACGATACAACCTGATTGGGATCGCTGGTAAGTTGCTAGGAGGTCGCTGGTGAGATGTCACACTAAGCAACGCTCCAGCGATCCCACCAGCAACCTGACCTGGCAGGGATTGCTGGAGCGTCGCTACACGGGTTGTTGGTGAGCTGTCACACAGGCAGATCTCACCAGCAACCAGTGACCAGCCCCCAGCGCCGCGTGGAAGCGATGCTGCGCTTGGTAACTAAGGTAAATATCAGGTAACCAACCCGATATTTACCTTGGTTACCAGCGCACACCGCTTAACACTGGCTCCCTGCACACCCAGCCACAGTACACATCAGGTTAATTACCCGATGTGTACTCTGCTACGTGTGCAGGCAGCAGGAGCCGGCTTCTGCGGACGCTAGCAACCACGGTAAACATCGGGTAACCAAGAAGCCCTTACCTTGGTTACCCGATATTTACCTTCGTTACCAGCGTCCGCCGCTCTCACACTGCCAGTGCCGGTTCCCTGTTCCCTGCACTCCTAGCCACAGTACACATCGGGTTAATTACCCGATGTGTACTGTGGCTACGTGTGCAGAGAGCAGGGAGCAGGCACTGGCAGTGTGAAAGCGGCGGACGCTGGTAACGAAGGTAAATATCGGGTAACCAAGGTAAGGGCTTCTTGGTTACCCGATGTTTACCGTGGTTACCAGCGTCCGCAGAAGCTGGCTCCTGCTGCCTGCACATTTAGTTGTTGCTCTGTCGCTGTCACACACAACGATGTGTGCTTCACAGCGGGAGAGCAACAACTAAAAAATGGTCCAGGACATTCAGCAACAGCTAGCGACCTCACAGCAGGAGCCAGGTTGTTGCTGGATGTCACACACAGCAACATTGCTAGCAACATCGCTGCTACGTCACAAAAGTTGTTCCTTAGCAGCGATGTTGCTAGCGATGTTGCTTAGTGTGACGTGGCCTTAAGAAGCACATCAAATTTAGCAAGGTGTTATCTTGCTAAAAAGTGCGTCTTCTAGTCAGAAAAAAATGGAAATGACAACATCTTAATAATAAACAATGGTCTCTTGACATTGTCAGAATAAAAATGTATATCTTTATTTTACTCGCTGATTATTTGCTGGAGCTACTCTTCTACAGGGGACTGGTCGCCATTACTTTCTACAATATGAGACAGACACATTTTAATATATAATCATCAGCTCCTGCTGATTGGTGAGATAGTGACAAAAGGAAGACAACTTTCATGTCTCATGTGACAGCGACATCTGACACCACAAGAAAATGTGTTTTTCTCCAAAAGGACAAATTCCTTCCATGCTTCAGCCACTATCATTTCCTTTTGGTAATGAAAGATAATTGAGGTAGCGGGAGAAGAACAAGGGATATCTATATTTGTTTGTATATATATATATATATATATATATATCTATCTCTCATGTACACTACAGTTCACAAGTTTGGGGACACCCAGGCAATTTTGTCTTTTCCATGAAAAATCACACTCTTATTTATTAAATGAGTTGCATAATGAATAGAGAATATAGTCTAGGCATTGACTAGGTTAGAAATAATGATTTTTACTGGAAATAATAATTTTCTCCTTCAAACTTTGCTTTCGTCACAGAATGCTCTCTTTGAAGCACTTACAGCTTTGCAGACCTTTGGCATTCTAGCTGTTAATTTGCGGAGGTAATCTGCAGATATTTCTCCCCATGCTTCCAGAAGACCCTCCCACAAGTTGGATTGGCTTGATGGGCACTTTTTGCGTACCATACGGTCAAGCTGCTCCCACAACAGCTCAATAGGGTTGAGATCTGGTGACTGGGCTGGCCACTCCATTACAGATAGAATACCAGCTGCCTGCTTCTTCCCTAAATAGTTCATGCATAATTTGGAGGTGTGCTTTGGGTCATTGTCCTGTTGTAGGATGAAATTGGTCCAATCAAGCGCTGTCCACAGGTTATGGCATGGCGTTGCAAAATGCAGTGATAGCCTTCCTTATTCAAAATCCTTTTTACCTTGTACAAATCTCCCACATTACCAGCACCAAAGCAACCCCAGACCATTACATTACCTTCACTATGCTTGACGGATGGCGTCAGGCACTCTTCCAGCATCTTTTCAGTTGTTCTGCATCTCACAAATGTTCTTCTGTGTGATCCAAAAACCTCAAACTTTAATTCGTCTGTCCATAACACTTTTTTTCCAATCTTCCTATGTCCAATGTCTGTGTTCTTTTGCCCATATTACTCTTTTCCTTTTATTAGCCAGTCTCAGATATGGCTTTTTCTTTGCCACTCTGCCCTGAAGGCCAGCATCCCGGAGACGCCTCTTCACTGTAGACTTTGACACTGGCATTTTGCGGGTAATATTTAATGAAGCTGCCAGTTGAGGACCTGTGAGGTGTCGATTTCTCAAACTAGAGACTCTAATGTATTTGTCTTGTTGCTCAGTTTTGCAGCGGAGCCTCCCACTTCTGTTTCTAAAGCCGGTTTGTGCTCTCCTTTGAAGGGAGTAGTACACACCATTGTAGGAAATCTTCAGTTTCTTGGCAATTTCTCCCATGGAATATCCTTCATTTCTAAGACCAAGAATAAACTGTCAAGTTTCACATGAAAGTTCTCTTTTTCTGCCCATTTTGAGAGTTTAATGAAACCAACAAATGTAATGTTCCAGATTCTCAACTAGTTCAAAGGAAGGTCGGTTTGTAGCTTCTCTAATCAGCAAAACTGTTTTCAGCTGTGCTAACATACTTGCACAAGGGTTTTTAATGGATTTTTAAACATCCATTAGCCTTCTGACACAGTTAGAAAACACAATGTATCATTAGAACACTGGAGTGGTGGTTGTTGGAAATGGGCCTCTATACACCTATGTAGATATTGCATTCAAAACAAGACATTTGAAGCTAGAATAGTCATTTACCACATTAACAATGAATACAGTGTATTTCTGTTTAATTTCATGTTAGTTTCATTGAAAAAAAATGTGCTTTTCTTTCAAAAATAAGGAAATATCAAAGTGACCCTAAACTTTTGAACTGTAGTGTACATGTTAAGTTCATTCCACAATTTTATTTTTTTTTTGTTCTGGTTTTCTTATATCCTGCAATTTAGCAAAGCATATAGTCTATTTTGGTGTGTATAGCATATATAATTTATGGCCATCCCTCAGATCTTGTGGGGGCTTTTCTCTAAATATGCTTGTTCAGTTTTTTTCTAAATTCTATGAATG